>NC_041385.1:147584664-147654580 GCF_002162155.2 Triticum dicoccoides
GGCCGCCGCCTCCGTCCGCCTCCACTGCGTCGCCCCACTGTCCGACTCCCCTCCGCCGTGCCACCCGGGCCCCTCCACCGCCGCCCCCGTGCCGCCCCGCGCCGGATCCGGCGAGATCCGGCCGGAGGAGGTCACCCCGGGCCCTTCCTCTCCATCTCCGGCAAAGATCCGGCGAGATCCACCGCCGCCTCGAAATCCGTGCCGCGGTGATCCCTAGCCCGCGAGGTGATTTTCTGCTAAGTCCCCAAATATTTAGACATTTTCATGCCCTGTTCATTATGCCATAACTCTCTACATACTGCTCCGTTTTGTGCGTGTAATATATCAAAATGTTCATCAGGAGATGCTCCACATTTCATTCCATTGTGCCATGCTTGTTTGATATAATTTTGATGCCCGAATCATCGTTGCAAGAGTGTTATATAATGTTGTCTATTGTCTGTTAACAGAACATGCTCATTTGTCTTTTTTGCCATGTTTGATGTGTGGATCCTATGAGCATGAGCTCTACATGTGTTTTGAACTACATCATGCCATCTTTACAGGGGTGCCATCCATGTATTTTTGTGAGTACTGTAGTGAGTGCATCAAGCTTGTTAAGTAGGGTACTTGCTGTTGCTGTTTTGCTAGGCTGAATCCGTTATTTTGTGATGCTATGTAAACCTGCTGCTAAAAGTCATTCTATGCATAATCTGGAGATGTTCACTAAGGATGTTTTGTTACACATGTCATGCTCTATCCATCCATGCCCCTGGTTGCATTTATAGCCTGTTGTAGCTTGTTGTAATCTTGCTCCAAAGTTGATAAATAATGTTGCTGTCAGCCTGTTAACATTAAGTTCAGTTTTGCCATGAGCTTTGCTAGTGATCCATGCACCCTATGAACTTGCTATTGCCATGCTTAGATTCATAAATATGCCATCTTACTGTTGGTTGCCTTGTCATGCCATGTGTTGCTCTGTGGTGAGTGGTACAAGCTCACCAACATGCCTACTTATTATTGTTCCTGCCATGTTTCAATCTGTCATATAACTATCCATGTTTACATGGGTGCCATCATATTTTCTGTGCCCTTTTGGCTCATGGTCAGTAAAGGACTTTTGTTCTATGCATTTAGTAGTATCACGCCATGCCTTTGTTTGCCATGATAAGTTCATGTAGCATGTTGTTTGATAGCTCTAAACATTGCAACCTGATGTTATTTCTGCTAAGTCTGAAACTGATATTATTTGCAATCTTGCCATGTGTTTTGGAGCATGTTCTAGTGATTTCTGGAGATAGCTCAGTGTTCATGTTTTGTTATGCTTTACATGTACATCATGTCCATGCCTTTTGTTTTTATGTTCAGATGTTGTAGCATGTCGTTTTGGTGCTTGCAATATGCCTACTTGCTGTTTTGGACATATTGGTGTCATATCTTGTATAGTGTGTCTGTGTGTTGAACCGTTGCTCCATTTTGAGTGTGCTCTATATGAAACTTGCTTAGAATTGCATGTAGTTTCATATTATCATGTTGCATCCATGTTTTGAGGTGTTCCCTTGATGTTTGTATGCATTTTGCATCAATGCCATGTTTAACTTGTTTTGCTCATATCTTCTAGACCGTAGCTCTGAATTAAATGAACTTTATATGTAATTTGACTAGAATCTCGTGTAGATCATCTTGGTGCATCTTAACTTGATGTTTAACAACTTGAACATAAGGTTTATTCAGATCTGGACCAATTTCGAAATTTGCATATGAGGACTTACCGGAATTGTTATATGTTGCTTCCGGCCTCATTTGAACTTGCCTTGACGTGTTGCTCTTGTTTGCATCATCTCTTGCCATGAGTAGCTTCATGTAGCCTTGTCATGCATCATACTTGGTTGAGCATCATGTCTTGTATATGTGTGGTGTGTTTACCATGTTGTGTGCTTCTTCTCGATAGTTCCTGTTTTGTTGCGATCGTGAGGATTTGTTCGTCTACGCTTGGTTCGTCTTCGTGGCTTCATCTTCTTCATGGACCCGTTCTTCTTCCTAGCGGGATTTCAGGCAAGATGAACTTCACCCTGGATCTCACTACTATCATTGCTATGCTAGTTGCTTCATTCTATCGCTTTGTTGCGCTACCTATCACCTGTTTATCAAGCCCCCCAATTGCCATGCCAGCCTCTAGCCTTTTCACCCTTCCTAGCAAACCATTGCTTGGCTATGTTACCGCTTTTCTCAGCCCTCTTATAGCGTTGCTAGTTGCAGGTGAAGTTGAAGATTGCTCCATGGTGGACAGGATTATGTTGGGATATCACAATATCTCTTATTTAACTAATGCATCTATATACTTGGTAAAGGGTGGAAGACTCGGCCTTATTCTTGGTGTTTTGTTCCGCTCTTGTCGCCCTAGTTTTTGTCATATCAGTATTATGTTCCCGGATTTTGCGTTCCTTACATGGTTGGGTGATTTATGGGACCCCCTTGACAGTTCGCTTTGAATAAAACTCCTCCAGCAAGGCCCAACCTTGGTTTTACCATTTGCCTCACCACCACCTACTTTTCCCTTGGGAGTCGCTCTCTCGAGGGTCATCTTTATTTTAGCCACCCCCCCGGGGCCAATGCTTGTCCAAGTGTTGGTCCAAACCGAGCCGCCTACGGGGCCACCTCGGGGAAACTCGAAGTCTGGTTTTACTCGTAGCCTCTCTCATCCGGTGTTGCCCTAAGAACGAGATATGTGCAGCTCCTATCGGGATTGTCGGTGCATCAGGCGGTCTTGCTGGTCTTGTTTTACCATTGTCGAAATGTCTTGTAAACCGGGATTCCGAGTCTGATCGGGTCTTCCTGGGAGAAGGTATATCCTTCATTGACCGTGAGAGCTTATCATGGGCTAAGTTGGGACACCCCTGCAAGGTATAAACTTTCGAAAGTTGTGCCCGCAATTATGCGGCAGATGGGAATTTGTTAATGTCCGGTTGTAGATAACTTGACACCATATCCGAATTAAAATGCATCAACCGCGTGTGTAGCCGTGATGGTCTCTTTTCAGTGGAGTCCGGGAAGTGAACACGGTTTCTGGGTTATGTTTGACGTAAGTAGGAGTTCAGGATCACTTCTTGATCATTGCTAGCTTCACGACCGTTCCGCTTGCTCTCTTCTCGCTCTTATTTGTGTATGTTAGCCACCATATATGCTTAGTCGCTGCTGCAGCCTCACCACTTTACCCCTTCCTTTCCCTTTAAGCTTTGCTAGTCTTGATACCCATGGTAAGGGTGTTGGGGAACGTAGCAGAAATTCAAAATTTTCCAACGAGTCACCAAGATCTATCTATGGAGAGACTAGCAATGAGAGAGACGGGAGTGCATCTACATACCCTTGTAGATCGCTAAGCGGAAGCATTCAAGAGAACGGGGTTGAGGGTGTCGTACTCATCATGATCCAAATCACCGGAGATCCTAATGCCGAACGGACGGCACCTCCACGTTCAACACACGTGTAGCCCGGTGACATTTCCCACGCCTTGATCCAGCAAGGAGAGAGGGACAGGTTGGGGAAGACTCCGTCCAGCAGCAGCACGATGGCGTGGTGGTGGTGGAGGAGCGTGGCTATCCTGCAGGGCTTCACCAAGCACCGCGGGAGAGGAGGAGGACTTGGGAGAGGGGGAGGGCTCCGCCAGAACTTGGGTGCGGCTGCCCTCCCACCCCCCACATATATATAGGGGCAAGGGAGAGGGGGGTCGGCCCCCTCAAATCCAATCTGAGGAGGGGGCGGCCAGGGGGGTTGCCTTGCCCCCCAAGGCAAGGGGGTGCCCCCTTTTAGGGTTCCCCCCAAGCCCTAGGTGCCTTGGGCCCTAGTGGGGGGGCGCACCAGCCCACCTGGGGCTGGTCCCCTCCCACACTTAGCCCATGCAACCCTCTCGGGCCGGTGGCCCCACTTGGTAGACCTCCGGGACCTTCCCGGTGGTCCCGGTACGTTACCGATAGCACCCGAAACTTTTCCGGTGACCAAAACAGGACTTCCCATATATAAATCTTTACCTTCGGACCATTCCGGAACTCCTCGTGACGTCCGGGATCTTATTCGGGACTCCTAACAACATTCGGTAACCATATATATCTATTCCCTATAACCCTAGCGTCATCGAACCTTAAGTGTGTAGACCCTACGGGTTCGGGAACCATGCAGACATGACCGAGACGTTCTCCGGTCAATAGCCAACAGCGGGATCTGGATACCCATGTTGGCTCCCACATGTTCCACGATGTTCTCATCGGATGAACCACGATGTCGAGGATTCGATCAATCCCGTATACAATTCCCTTTGTCTAGCGGTATTGTACTTGCCCGAGATTCGATCGTCGGCATGCCGATACCTTGTTCAATCTCGTTACCGGTAAGTCTCTTTACTCGTTCCGTAACACATCATCCCGTGATCAACCCCTTGGTCACATTGTGCACATTATGATGATGTCCTATCGAGTGGGCCCAGAGATACCTCTCCGTCACACGGAGTGACAAATCCCAGTCTCGATTCGTGCCAACCCAACAAACACTTTCGGAGATACCCGTAGTGCACATTTATAGCCACCCAGTTACGTTGTGACGTTTGGTACACCCAAAGCATTCCTACCATATCCAGGAGTTGCACAATCTCATGGTCTAAGGAAATGATACTTGACATTATAAAAGCTTTAGCATACGAACTACACGATCTTTGTGCTAGGCTTAGGATTGGGTCTTGTCCATCACATCATTCTCCTGATGATGTGATCCCGTTATCAACGACATCCAATGTCCATGGTCAGGAAACCGTAACCATCTATTGATCAACGGGCTAGTCAACTAGAGGCTTACCAGGGACATGGTGTTGTCTATGTACCCACACATGTATCTGAGTTTCCTATCTATACAATTATAGCATGGATAATAAACGATTATCATGAACAAGGAAATATAATAATAACTAATCTATTATTGCCTCTAGGGCATATTTCCAACAATGGGATTGCTGAGTCCTCGTGGCTCACAGATTACTACAACAACAGTTGCAGGTACAGGTTTTGCGATGATCATGACACGAGAGCGATGTTTGGTTGTTTTTGGAATTCTTCTTCTGCTTCTTCTTTGATCAGGGGATAGGTTCCTGGTCGGCAGCCTGGGCTAGCAGGGTGGATGTCGTTTGAGCTTCTGTTTGTGGTTCATCCGTAGTCGGATGTTGTTCTCATGTATGATATATTGTGGTACTCATGTGTCATTGGATGTATTGGATGTATCCCTACTATTATGTAATGTTGATGTAATGATATCCACCTTGCAAAAGCGTCTTCAAGATGCGCTTCTATCCTTGGTGGGACCTTCGAGTTCCTTTAGGATAGGGTTGCATCTTGGGCGTGACATCCTGCTCCATCGCTGGGTCCATGTGGTCGTTATTGCCTTCGGAGTTTGCTGGTATGTCGATCCTTCTTGCACTCTTGTCGCTATTTTTACTGTTGCTGGACTTCGAGCGGCGTCTGCGCCGCCGTTTTAGCTTTTGCCTAGGGGTTTTATCTTCCGGATTGTCGCTGTCATCCTCCTTGGGCGTATCCACCATGTATATATCGTGTGACGAGGTGGCCGTCCACCGCCCTACGAGCGGTGGCTCCTTTACTTCTCCTGCATCATCGTCCATACCGTCGATGTCTTCGGAGTCGAAGTCAAGCACGTCGGTTAAATCATCGACCGGGTAGCAATGAAGTGGGTGGTGGGTGGGCAGCGAATTCCTTCGTCGCCTGCTTCCCACTCAAGCCGGACATAGTTCGGCCCAGAGCCTCCTGACAAAGAGAGAGACTTTAATGAGTTCAGCATGTCGCCAAACGGCGAGTGCTGGAAGACGTCCGCAGCGGTAAACTCCACTACCGGAGCCCAACCTGGCCCGACTGGCTCGATGGTGTGTGGACCGGAACCAACAACCGGATACAAGTCTGGGGGCCCGGGGTTACAGGCCTCCAGAGAGGTGAAACCTGCATTCGGCTCCACCGCCGATGAGTGTGCGGCCTGCGGGGCGGGGTCCACCCCTCCGTCCTTAGGCAACGCAACCTGCCCCGGATATAGATCCAGGCTATTACGGGGGTGATATCCCGAGCTTCGTCTGACAGCGGGTCTAAGCCGTGCTCATCGTGATTGTTCGGTGCTCCTGGCGCAGGCCCAAATCCATCAAAGATCAAGTCTCTGCGAATATCCGTTGTGTAGTTCAAGTTTCCGAACCTGACCTGGTGGCCAGGGGCGTAGGTATTGATCTGCTCAAGATGGCCAAGCGAATTGGCCTGCAGTGCGAAGCCGCCAAACACGAAGATCTGTCCAAGGAGAAAAGTCTCCCCTGGACCGTGTTGTTGACGATTGAAGGCGCCATCAGACCCTGCAGCAATGACAAAGAGGAACTCTCAATGAAAGCACCAATGTCGGTGTCAAAACCGGCGGATCTCGGGTAGGGGGTCCCGATCTGTGCATCTGGGTTGATGGTAACAGGAAGCATGGGAAACAATGTTTACCCAGGTTCGGGCCCTCTCGATGGAGGTAAAACCCTACTTCCTGCTTGATTAATATTGAAGATATGAGTAGTACAAGAGTAGATCTACCACGAGATCGTAGAGGCTAAGCCCTAAGAGCTAGCCTATGATGGTATGATTATAATTGTGATCGGCCTTCTAAGGACCAACCTCTTCGGTTTATATAGACACCGGAGAGGGCTAGGGTTTACATGGAGTCGGATACAAGGAAGGAAATATAATATCCGAATCGCCAAGCTTGTCTTCCACGCAAAGGAGAATCCCATCCGGACACGGGCCGGAGTCTTGAGTCTTGTATCTTCACGCTTCAATAGTCCGGACGATGTATATAGTCCGGCAGTCTAGATACCCCCTAATCCAAGACTCCCTCAATGCCCAGTCCCGAAATGAAAAATGAATTTACTTTATGTTGTCAAATAATAAATTCCTTGGGTATGGAGGGCAACCGTGGATTCGGCTAGCCATGGAAAGTGAAAGTATGGTGGAAAAAGGAATAAACTTTATTTTCTATTTGGGAACCGCCTATGATATATCTAGCATGGAAAGTGTTGGGAGCT
The DNA here is from genome assembly GCF_002162155.2 of Triticum dicoccoides. Taxonomy (NCBI): domain Eukaryota; kingdom Viridiplantae; phylum Streptophyta; class Magnoliopsida; order Poales; family Poaceae; genus Triticum; species Triticum dicoccoides. The sequence continues at coordinate 147,591,737 of NC_041385.1, forward strand.
CTAAGTCGTTTTCGTTGGTGGGAAAAGTATGTCTCTCAAAATGTTTTATTTCTCAATTTTCGCTTTGAGCTTTGGCACCTCTACAAATCCCTACTTCCCTCTGCGAAGGGCCTTTCTTTTACTTTACGCAATTTTTATTTTGAGTCTCCATCTTTTCTTATAAAGCACCAACTAGGGGGCACTATGATCTTACTTGAGCATTGGGTGTAGTTAATATGCGAGTGTGTTTCATGAATGGATCAATGATTGAGCATGATGGGTTATGGATAACTTATTTTATCTTTGATATTTTGAAAGACATGATTGCTTGTTGACACGCTTGAGTATTTAAGTCTCATGTCAAAACCAGATGATTGCTTTTAACCATATAAAAGTCCAAATGTCCATGCTATAAAGAAAATAATATGAGATGACATGTTAGGCAACATTCCACATCAGAAATTCTGTTTTTATCATTTACCTACTCGAGGACGAGCAGGAATTAAGCTTGGGGATGTTGATACGTCTCCAACGTATCTATAATTTTTGATTGTTCCATGTTGTTATATTATCATTCTTGGATGTTTTACAAGAATTTTACAATCATTTTATATCATTTTTTGGGACTAACCTATTGACATAGTGCCAAGTGCCAGTTGTTGTTTTTTGGTTTTTTACATTGCAGAAAATCAATATCAAACGGAGTCCAAATGCAGCAAAACTTTTTGGAGAATTTTTATGGACCACAACACCCAGGATGGGCCAGAACAGCACCCGAGGGGTGCCCCGAGGGGGCACAACCCACCAGGGCGCGCCTGGACTCCAGGCACGCAGGTGGGTTGTGCCCACCTCGGTGGCCTCCTGCACCCCCTCTTTGCCCTATAAAACCCCAAATATTCCAAAACCCTTCGGGGTAGCCCTAGATTAGAAGTTCCACCGCCGCAAGGCTCTGTAGCCACAGAAAGCTAATCTAGACCGTGTTCTGGCAACCTGTCAGAGGGGGGAATCATCTCTGGTGGCCATATTTGTCATCCCGGCGGCCACCACGATGAGGAGGGAGTAGTCCACCCTCAGAGCTGAGGGTTTGTACCAGTAGCTATGTGTTTAATCTCTCTCTCTCTCTCATGTTCTTGAGATGTCACGATCTTGATGTATCATGGGTTTTGTTAATATAGTCAGATCATATGGTGTTTTTGTTGGGGAACGTAGTATTTCAAAAAAAATCCTACGATCACGCAAGATCTATCTAGGAGAAGCATAGCAACGAGCGGGGAGAGTGTGTCCATGTACCCTTGTAGACCGAAAGCGGAAGCGTTTAGTAATGCGGCTGATGTAGTCGAACGTCTTCACGATTGAACCGAGCAAGTACCAAACGCACGGCACCTCCATGATCTGCACATGTTCAGCTTGGTGACGTCCCTCGAACTCTTGATCCAGTTGAGGCCGAGGGAGAGTTTCGTCAGCACGACGGCGTGGTGACGGTGATGATGAAGTTACCGACGCAGGGCTTCGCCTAAGCACTATGACAATATGACTGACGTGGAAAACTATGGAGGGGGCACCGCACACGGCTAAAGATCAACTTGTGTGTCTATAGGGTGCCCCCCTCCCTTGTATATAAAGGAGGGGAGGAGGAAGCCGGCCGGCCACAAGGGGCGCGCCAAGGGGGAGGAATCCTACTCCTAGTAGGAGTAGGTTTCCCCATTTCCTAGTACAAGAAGGAGAAGAAGGGAAAGAGGAGTGAAAAGAAGGAAGGAGGGGGGCGCCCCCCTTCCCCTCATCCAATTTGGACTGGGCAAGGGGGGCGCCACCTCTGGTCGGCCCTCTCTCTTCTCCACTAAGGCCCATTAATCCCCGGGGGGTTCCGATAAATACCCAAACTTCTCTGGAACCATTCCGGTGTCCGAATATAACCTTCCAATATAGCAATCTTTATGTCTCGACCATTTCAAGACTCCTCGTCATGTCCGTGATCTCATCCGGGACTCCGAACAACCTTCGGTACATCAAATCACATAAACTCATAAAACCAATCATCATCGAACGTTAAGTGTGCGGACCCTACGGGTTCGAGAACTATGTAGACATGACAGAGACACTTCTCCGGTCAATAACCAATAGCGGAACCTGGATGCTCATATTGGTTCCTACATATTCTATGAAGATCTTTATTGTTCAAACCGCACAACAACATGCATTGTTCCCTATGTCATCAGTATGTTACTTGTCCGAAATTCGATCGTCGGTATCATCATACCTAGTTCAATCTCGTTACTGGCAAGTCTCTTTACTCGTTCTGTAATGCATCATCCCGTGACTAACTCATTAGTCACATTGCTTGCAAGGCTTATAGTGATGAGCATTACCAAGAGGGCCCAGAGATACCTCTCTGAAACACGGAGTGAAAAATCCTAATCTTGATATGCCAACCCAACAAACACCATCAGAGACACCTATAGAGTATCTTTATAATCACCCAGTTACGTTGTGACGTTTGATATCACAGTAAGTGTTCCTCTGTTATTTGGGAGTTGCATAATCTCATAGTCATAGGAACATGTATAAGTCATGAAGAAATCAATAGCAATAAACTAAACGATCATAGTGCTAAGATAACGGATGGGTCTTGTCCATCACATCATTCTCTAATGATGTGATCACGTTCATCAAATGACAACATATGTCTATGGCTAGGAAACTTAACCATCTTTGATTAATGAGCTAGTCAAGTAGAGGCACACTAGGGAGACTTTGTTTGTCTATGTATTCACACATGTACTAAGTTTCTGGTTAATAAAATTCTAGCATGAATAATAAACATTTATCATGATATAAGGAAATATAAATAACAACTTTATTATTGCCTCTAGGGCATATTTCCTTTAGTCTCCCATTTGCGCTAGAGTCAGTAATCTAGATTACATTGTAATGATTCTAACACCCATGGAGTCTTGGTGTTGATCATGTTTTGCTCGTGAGAGAGGATTAGTCAATGGGTCTGCAACATTCAGATCCGTATGTATCTTGCAAATCTCTATGTCCGCTTCCGACACTTCATGATGGATGGAATTGAAGCGTCTCTTGATGTGCTTGGTTCTCTTGTGAAATCTGGATTCCTTCGCCAAGGCAATTTCTCCAGTATTGTCACAAAAGATTTTCATTGGACCCGGTGCACTAGGTATTACACCTAAATTGGATATTAACTCCTTCATCCAGACTCCTTCATTTGTTGCTTCCGAAGCAGCTATGTATTCCGCTTCACACATAGATCTCGCCATGATGCTTTGCTTAGAACTGCATCAACTGACAGCTCCACCGTTCAATATAAACACGTATCCGGTTTGTGACTTAGAGTCATCCGGATTAGTGTCAAAGCTTGCATCTACGTAACCATTTACGATGAGCTCTTTGTCAACTCCGTAAATGGGAAACATATCCTTAGTCCTTTTCAGGTATTTCAGGATGTTCTTGACCGCTGTCCAATGATCCACTCCTGGATTACTTTGGTACCTCCCTACTATACTTCTAGCAAGGCACACATCAGGTCTGGTACACAACATTGCATACATGATAGAACCTATGGCTGAAGCATAGGGAATGAATTTCATTTTCTCTCTATCTTCTGAAGTGATCGGCCATTGAGTCTCACTCAACTTCACACCTTGTAACACAGGCAAGAACCCTTTCTTTGACTGGTCCATTTTGAACTTCTTCAAAATCTTATCAAGGTATGTGCTTTGTGAAAGTCCAATTAAGCGTCTTGATCTATCTCTATAGATCTTGATGCCCAATATACAAGCAGCTTCACCGAGGTCTTTCATTGAAAAATTCTTATTCAAGTATCCTTTTATGTTATCCACAAATACTATACCATTTCCAATCAACAATATATCATCCACATATAATATTATAAATGCTACAAAGCACCCACTCACTTTCTTGTAAATACAGGCTTCTCCAAAATTCTGTATAAAACCATATGCTTTGATCACACTACCTGTCGTGGAATTAACACGGCAGATGTCCTTAGTGTGAGGACTTAGTCGCGAGGCCAACGCATCTATGTGGTAGCTTGAGAGGGGTTGAGCGGAATCGAGAGACACAACACAAGACAGGGATTTAGACAGCTTCGGGCCCCGGGAAACATCATCCGATAAAAACCCTACATGTTGTTTAAGGATAGGTCTCATTATCATCACGAGGGAGTCGCCATAAACCGGCTCTCCTCTAGTTGTGTCTAGACCTAGAGATTATTGATTGTTGTCTGTCCCTCTTTGGGGAGCCCTGCCCCTCCTTATATATGTCGAAGGGGCGGTTTACATGTGGAGTCCTATTAGGATTAGGACTAGTCTATCTCTAATACAAACCGGATACAAGTCCTGGTCTTAACTCCTTGTAAAATATTCCTCATGCCTTTCCTCTTAAACTGGCTCACCATAGTATGAACCGGCCTTCTGGGCCATGGGCCTCGTCATCCATCTGACCCGCCCGCCGGGTTACTAATGAACCGCCAAGACCGGGCGGGTAGCCGGTGAATCATCCAGTCCGGCCGGTTTATACTCCCGGTCGGTTTACGCCACGGGGTATATCCCCGACATTAGCCCCCAGTTTAATTTGGATTTATCCATGTTAAACTGGTCCTGTAAAACAAATACAAGAACAAATTTGACAGACTATGCTCCGGGTTAAGAATTCTTGTAAACCGGCATCTGATCATTCTGAAGTCCTTGTCATTTCCTTCTTCTAGAAAATCCGGTTCAATAACCAGCTTCATACTCAAATTGCTGATGTTGGCTTCTTATAAAAAAAATATTGTGAAGAATAATCCACTTGAGTCGGCTTCCAGAGCGCCGGTTTGAGAAATATTGGTCTTGAAATACTCATCTGATATTCGGCCGGTTTGAAGATGTAGAACTTGCCGGTTTACGATAACCACCATTGCCGGGTTATAAAAACTGATAAGTCCGGGTCATGATTGTTTCCAACGCCGGTTCATGATTGTTGCCAATGCTGGTTCAATCTGGTTTGCTCCAAACTGAAAATTTGGAAGATACTTCTCCCTTATATCCATATTACCTGTAGCCCCCAAGTCTTGAACAAAACAAAGTTATGGTTTAAGACTTGCTTCAATATCAATACTGCCACTTTTGAAGAAATCCATGTTGTTCATCCCAGTCACTAGTAAAAACTGAACACTCCATATTATGTAGCCCCCAAGTGCCGGGTTGTCATGCTTGCAGCAACCAGGGACTTGAAATTGCCTTATACTCATAAAACTTCAACCAGTGTAGCCCCCAAGGGCCGGGTCATTTATGCAATAATGAGCAGGGACTTTGTAAATATAATCATGCAGATTTGAGCAATGATGTGTAGCCCCCAAGGGCCGGCTCAGTAAGATAACATTGAGCTGGGACTTGATATATACTTCGATGAAAATAACATCATATGATGTAACCCCCATCATGGGCTTGAATCCACGTCCATAAGGTTAAGAGCCTTGTACTTTACCAACTGAGCATCGGACCCTTCAATATAATGGATTTAACTTGTGTACCTTGAGTTGTTGACAGGAGAAATTGGTAGCCCCCAAGGGCCGGCTCATTATAATGTGATGAGTCGGGTCCTCAATAATATGAGCAAAAAATGACTTTGCATTAGCCCCCAAGTGTCATGGTGCATGCTTGCAGCGACATGAGACTTGCATATTTGATGTAATCTCAACTTAAATAATGTAGCCCCCAAGTGCCGGGTTGTAAGCCTGTAGCAACTCGGGACTATTCCTTCAATTGTAGAATAAATTATATCCATTGATAATATGATAGCCATTGCGCTAAAGCGACTTTGAAAACCTTAATCATAATACTGGTTATTGATAACCATAACAAAAATCCAGCCAAGTTTGGCTATTTGAATAACATAACCCAATGACTTATAAGCGCATGATTCCAAGGATGCAATCCAAATATATACTGGCAACTTACAGTCCAAAGCCAGGCCGGTTTAATAAACACCGGTGATTTATAATCATGTTTTATTCAACCTGTTTCTGCATACAACAAGTTTATAGTGTCCTGGCGGTTTACCGCCGGACGGGTCATAATGCCCAACATATAACCCGGGTTTATAACCAAGGCTGCACTTAAGAATAATTAAATATGAAATATATCATACCTGTGACATTGAATCACATTGCTGGTTTTACCAACTTTTTGTAGTAAGAGTGATAACCCCAATCTTGAGTAATGATAACTCCTTTCATACTGTGTCGGTTGATGATAAACCGTACCGGGTTGTGATAAACACCGATTTAACCATATATAATACTGGCAACTCGTAGTCAAACCAGACCGGGCTGATAGTCTCCGGATTATAACTTGATCCTGTATTGACAACTTGTAATTGAAAGTCAAGCCGGGTTGATGAACACCGGTTTATTCAATAATAGGATGGTAACAGGAAATCAGACCGGGCAGATAGTCTCCGAATTAAGATTTGACCGTACTCCGCAATTTGTAATTGATAGTTGAACCGGATTAACAATGTTATCGGTTTAAAAAATGCAACAAAAATCAAATAACAGTTATGAAAAAATATGAAAGCAAAGGCAATGATAAGACCATTTGCAAAAAACATGCTTTACTGAGCTGATCAGATGGTGTTACCATGGTCGGACAGGACCAAACCCCCAATATGAGTGACAATGGTTCAAGTCAGCCAGGTCCCCAACTGAAACCGTGGCATTATGCCGATCAAGTGGCGTGGCAATGGTTCGGCTTCGACCAAGCCCCCAAGTGACTCTGTGGCCTTAGGCCGATCAAGAGGCGTGACTATGGTTCAGACGTGACCACAAGTCCCCAAGTGATGCATTGGCATTACGCCGATCAAGAGGGGTGACGATGGTTCGGGTTCGACCAAAGCCCCCAAGTGATTCTGTGGCCTTAGGCCGACCAAGAGGCGTGACTGGTTCAGACTTGACCATGTCCCCAAATGATCTGGTGGCTTTTGCCTATCAAAAGGTGTTGCATTGGTTCGGACACGACCAAGCCCCCAAGTGATATCATATAAAGCTTTTGAAAAGCTAACTCGATGGGTAAACCGGAGGCCGCTTTAAGACAGAACCTCCGTGTAACCACGCATGATGTAAAAAGAACAGAGACCCCGCTTTATGAAGCAGAAGCCCCCATGTGATCAATAATATGTCAGGCCAATAAGGCAGGATACCCATGTTTGAACCGCGCATCATGGCAGCAGGTCCTCTTCGACAATTTTTAACTTTTTGCAAGAGATAAATTCTTCTTGAGCTGGTATTTTGACCCGGCTATCGAGACCTTCAAAGCTTGGTGGGAGATAACTTTCCCTTAAACCGGATATTAAACCAGAATCCTTCTTTTTAAGCCAGAAATTTTTTGACGGCCCTTAAATTTGCACCCATATGGCGGTTTAAGGTCCTGCATTTAGATAACCTTGCAAGCCAGAGTGATTGCTCTTTCTAAAGAAAGCAATACATAATATAAAAATATAATGGATGGATTTCACCTGATATGTTAGGCCAGTTAATATCCACCGCGGGGTTATAAGCCAGACAAGAGAGTCGGCCGCGGCATTGTTGATGTAGTCTGGACTGCAGGGGCAGTGGTTTGTGTTCCGGTTCATCAGTGTGATGCACAGATGCCGGTGTAAAACAGCTAGCAGGCGCCGTCCGCAGTAGGGCATCACTTTTATAGTGAGCACTTGTCCTGTATAAAAAGATATAGGCCAGAGTAATTGTTCTTAAACAAAGTACATGCGGATAGGAGGGATAGCACCTGATTTGCCCGGACAACCGATAAATCGACCGTGGCATTGTAAGCCGGTGCGTACGGGCGAATCAATCGCAGGCGCATGACACCGCACGGACGGGCGAGTCAGCCATGTCGTGTTGGTGTAGAGTGGCCCGCAGGAGCGGCGGCTTCCGCATGCCCGTTCAACAGTAAGCGGGCGCAGACGCCGGTGCGTGATGACGCTAATGCACATTCCATGGGCATGGCATGACTCCACCTTTATAATAAATCATTATCCTGATGTCTTTGAATGACTAATGATCTGTACATAGAATTCTTTCACAGAGTACTGGTAGTGCTCCACAATGCTTTTTGCATCATCTTATGACAGCCAACACAGATTGCTGGGATTCGTGCTCTGGTTGAATTGGCAGAGTGGCCTTCATGCATGCACTTCCTTTCCACGGGAATGCTCTAATGGAAAAAGACCTGTATTTGACCAGTATTGTTTTTTGCTTGGTTCTCCAAACAGCAATGAAGCCAGAATAACAATGATAATACTGATCTCTTTTGTTGTTGCTGGCGAGGATAGAAGCACAGATTTAATGCCACAATACTCCAGGATGTAGGTTCTGCTCTTGTGTTCTACCAACCGCAGCTTCTCTCTGGGATTCCATAAAAACACCTGCGGCCACAGCAAAGGCAGGGGCAGCTCGTGGCTGCAACAGGCCGGGTCAATGGCAGCACGAGGGCGGCTCCAATGGCTGCGCGTGCAGCAGAAGAAAAGGCGGCGTCGAACCACGGCTGTGGGCGGCTTGGGGTCGAATCAGTGGGGCCCGACGACCTGAGGCGAACGCGGCAACTCGGAGCAGATGCTCAACGGCGCGACGGTGAAGGTGAGGCCAGCAAAGGCGGCTTGAGGTGACGGAGGCCGGTTCAAGGGTGCGGGGCGAACGACAATCAACAACCCGCCATGCAGCCCGGCGCGTCAACAAAGCTGCGATTCGCTCGTTTGGTGGTTTGACCACTGCGGCCAGTGACTTCTTGAACGGTGACCCTGCCACTGCGACCCAAAAGGCAAGAAGTGACCGGTAGCGGAGGCAATACAGGCAGCGGGGAGGCTTCAGTAAACCGGAGCAAGGTATGGATGATCCGGCGAGTCGTTTGAAGTGCGTCCGCCACAACGGCAGTCTGGAGAGGCACAAGCCGAACCGGGCACGGTGGTGAGCGTTCGTGACTCCAGCCAAGAGGAGGGGCAGGGCCAAACCGGCGTCGAGTTGGAGATACGCGGACGAACCGGCCACGGCGGTTTGGAGGTGCTGGTTCAGAGTAGTGGCAGGTAACAGGGCGGCGATTTAATCGCCTGGCAGTGCGGCGGCTCCCTGATGAGGGCGAGACAGAGGAGACGTATGAAGCGAGACCTGGGTGACGGTTCACAGGCTGTAGGTGGCGCGGGGAGACCGGGCAGCGGCTCAACCAGAACGGCCCAAGGCAGTCAGTGAGGCGATTTTAGCGACGGCGTGAGGCCGTGATGGGTCGCGGTGCTGCAGAATTTAGGCGGCGATTCGGCCGTGGAGCTGGTCAGCGGCACGAGGCCGGCTTAGCAGGGTGTGGAAGTCAGCTCGCAGACGGTGGATTACAACAAAGGGAAGGTCGGCCTGGCGCGTGACCATGGCGGTGAGGTCGGCTGGACTGCAGCTCACGTAGCGAGGCCATGGAGGAATCCAAACCACCCCCGGGTCCTCCTCGATGTCGCTGTTGGTTTTGACTTCCTCGTTTTCCATCCCAAGCGTGGCTATAGTAATCCAAAAGGGAAATATCCAAATATGTACTGGCCTTGGTTTACACTCAGTGTGCAGCTGGTTTTTATGCTTTCGTCTGTTGATGTCTTTTCTGTTTGATCCCGTCTCTTTTGGTTTTGGTCTTTGTTCCTGCATGCAGGCCGGCAGCGCTGGGCAGCTTTCTATGGCGGCGGCTCAACACGGAGACCGGCGGAGAAGTCAGTCAGCAAACACCAAACGGCGGAGCGGGGCCGGAGAATAAGCCAATACAGAGGCATTCAGGAAGAGGCCCAGCGGTTCTCAGCTGAAAATAAGGCCGATCTGATGCCGCGGGGGCGAGTAGATTCTAGCGACTCTGGTCAAACCTGCTGCCGGCGAATCCGGGTTGTTAATCATAGGTATCTCCGTTCCGTGTCATGGCCTTATTTTTTTTAATCTAAGACGAAAACTGATCGAAGTTGACTGCGGAGATCCGGTGGTTAGCCCAGTTATACACGGGTAAATTTGGACTATCGCTGATCACCTCATCACGTCTAACTTTCTCGGGCCTTGGCAGATCTGGCCGTAACTTTGGAACAATCTGAACGCATACACGCGGCGGATCAACTCCTTGTCGACCTCGGACTGGGTATAGAAACGGTTTTGACGGATTGCTTCGTCACATCCGGCGGCGCGGACGACGGAACCCTAACTCCTTGATCTCAAATTTCGCGCTGTAAACTTCAAAGTTAGTCATGGTTCTCATCATCAAACCATCTTTCCTCATCTGACCAATCATGAACTTCTCAATCCCTGAAGAGATCCCTCCAAGAACTCATCACCACCGTGCGCAGGACCCACGGTGGGCGCCAACTGTCGTGGAATTAACACGGCAGATGTCCTTAGTGTGAGGACTTAGTCGCGAGGCCAACGCATCTATGTGGTAGCTTGAGAGGGGTTGAGCGGAATCGAGAGACGCAACACAAGACAGGGATTTAGACAGCTTCGGGCCCCGGGAAACATCATCCGGTAAAAACCCTACATGCTGTTTGAGGCTAGGTCTCATTATCATCACGAGGGAGTCGCTGTAAACCGGCTCTCCTCTAGTTGTGTCTAGACCTAGAGATTATTGATTGTTGTATGTCCCTCTTTGGGGAGCCCTGCCCCTCCTTATATATGTCGAAGGGGCAGTTTACATGTGGAGTCCTATTAGGATTAGGACTAGTCTATCTCTAATACAAACCGGATACAAGTCCTGGTCTTAACTCCTTGTAAAATATTCCTCATGCCTTTCCTCTTAAACCGGCCCACCATAGTATGAACCAGCCTTCTGGGCCATGGGCCTCGTCATCCATCTGACCCGCCCGCCGGGTTACTAATGAACCGCCAAGACCAGGCGGGTAGCCGGTGAATCATCCAGTCCGGCCGGTTTATACTCCCGGCCGGTGAATCATCCAGTCCGGCCGGTTTATACTCCCGGCCAAATTTCATAATCATAAAATGCAGCAATTGCTAACATAATTCGGACAAACTTAAGCATCGCTACGGGTGAGAAAGTCTCATCATAGTCAACTCCTTGAACTTGTCAAAAACATTTCGCAACAAGTTGAGCTTTGTAGATAGTAACATTACCGTCAGCGTCAGTCTTCTTCTTGAAGATACATTTATTCTCGATGGCCTGCCGATCCTCGGGCAAGTCAACCAAAGTCCACACTTTGTTCTCATACATGGGTCCCATCTCAGATTTCATGGCCTCAAGCCATTTTGCGGAATCTGGGCTCATCATCGCTTCCTCATAGTTCATAGGTTCGTTATGGTCTAGTAATATGACGTCCAAAACAGGATTACCGTGCCACTCTAGTGCCGATCTTACTCTGATTGACCTACGAGGTTCAGTAGTAACTTCATCAGAAGTTTCATGATCATCATCATTAGCTTCCTCACTAATTGGTGTAGGAATCACTGGAACTGATTTTTGTGATGAACTACTTTCCAATAAGGGAGCAGGTACAATTACCTCATCAAGTTCTACTTTCCTCCCACTCACTTCTTTCGAGAGAAACTCCTTCTCTAGAAAGGATCCATTCTTAGCAATGAATATTTTGCCTTCAGATATGTGATAGAAGGTGTATGCAACAGTCTCCTTTGGGTATCCTATGAAGACACATTTCTCCGATTTGGGTTCGAGCTTATCAGGTTGAAGCTTTTTCACATAAGCATTGAAGCCCCAAACTTTAAGAAACGACAACTTGGGTTTCTTGCCAAACCACAATTCATAAGGTGTCATCTCAACGGATTTAGATGGTGCCCTATTTAACGTGAATGTAACCATCTCTAAAGCATAACCCCAAAATGATAGCGGTAAATCAGTAAGAGACATCATAGATCGCACCATATCTAATAAAGTACAGTTACGACGTTCGGACACACCATTACGCTGTGGTGTTACACTTGGCGTGAGTTGCGAAACTATTCCATATTGTTTCAAATGAAGACGAAACTCGTCACTCAAATATTCTCCTCCACGATCAGATTGTAGAAACTTTATTTTCTTGTTACGATGATTTTCCACTTCATTCTGAAATTCTTTGAACTTTTCAAATGTTTCAGACTTATGTTTCATCAAGTAGATATACTCATATCTGCTCAAATCATCTGTGAAGGTTAGGAAATAACGATACCCGCCGCGAGCATCAACACTCATTGGAACACATACATCAGTATGTATTATTTCCAATAAGTCTGTTGCTCGCTCCATTGTTCCGAAGAACGGAGTCTTAGTCATCTTGCCCATGAGGCATGGTTCACAAGTATCAAGTGATTCCAAAAGTCCATCAACATGGAGTTTCTTCATGCGCTTTACACCAATATGACCTAAACAGCAGTGCCACAAATAAGTTGCACTATCATTATTAAACTTATATCTTTTGGCTTCAATACTATGAATATGTGTATCACTACTATCGAGATTCAACAAAAATAGACCACTCATCAAGGGTGCATGACCATAAAAGGTATTACTCATATAAATAGAACAACCATTATTCTATGATTTAAATGAATAACCATCTCGCATCAAACAAGATCCAGATATAATATTCATGCTTAACTCTGGCACCAAATAACAATTATTCAGGTCTAAAATTAATCCCGAAGGTAGATGTAGAGGTAGCGTGCCGACCACGATCACATCGACTTTGGAACCATTTCCCACACGCATCGTCACCTCGTCCTTAGCCAATTTTCTCTTAATCCGTAGCCCTTGTTTCGAGTCGCAAATATGAGCAGCAAAACCAGTGTCAAATACCCATGCGCTACTGCGAGCATTAGTAAGGTACACATCAACAACATGTATATCAAATATACCTTTCACTTTGCCATCCTTCTTATCCGCCAAATACTTGGGGCAGTTCCGCTTCCAGTGACTAGTCCCTTTGCAGTACAAGCACTCACTCTCAGGCTTAGGTCTAGACTTGGGCTTCTTCACTTGAGCAGCAACTTGCTTACTGTTCTTCTTGAAGTTCCCCTTCTTCCCTTTACCCTTTTTCTTGAAACTAGTGGTCTTGTTAACCATCAACACTTGATGCTCCTTCTTGGTTTCTACCTCCGCAGCTTTTAGCATCGCGAAGAGCTCGGGAATTTTCTTATCCATCCCTTGCATATTATAGTAAGGTATACATCACGAAGCCTTTATATCTTGGTGGCAGTGATTGAAGAACTCTGTCAATGACACTATCATCAGGAAGATTAACTCCCAGTTGAGTCAAGTGGTTGTGGTACCCATACATTCTGAGTATATGTTCACTAACAAAACTATTCTCCTCCATGTTGCAGCTATAGAACTTATCGGAGACTTCATATCTCTCAATCTGGGCATTTGCTTGAAATATTAACTTCAACTCCTGGAACATCTCATATGCTCCATGATGTTCAAAACATCATTGAAGTCCCGGTTCTAAGCCGTAAAGCATGGCACACTGAACTATCGAGTAGTCATCAGCTTTGCTCTGCCACATGTTCTTAACGTCATCATTAGCATATGCAGCAGGCCTAGCACCTAGCGGTGCTTCCAGGACGTAATTCTTCTGTGCAACAATGAGGATAATCCTCAAGTTACGCACCCAGTCCGTGTAGTTGCTACCATCATCTTTCAACTTAGCTTTCTCTAGGAAGGCATTAAAAATCAACGGAACAGTAGCACGGGCCATTTATCTACAACAACATAGACATGCAAAGTACTATCAAGTACTAAGTTCATGATAAATTAAAGTTCAATTAATCATATTACTTAAGAACTACCACTTAGATAGACATCTCTCTAATCATCTAAGTGATCACGTGATCCATATCAACTAAACCATGTTCGATCATCACGTGAGATGGAGTAGTTTTCAATGGTGAACATCACTATGTTGATCATATCTACTATATGGTTCATGCTCGACCTTTCGGTCTCAGTGTTCCTAGACCATATCTGCATATGCTAGGCTCGTCAAGTTTAACCCGAGTATTCTGCGTGTGCAAAGCTGGCTTGCACCCGTTGTATGTGAATGTAGAGCTTATCACACCCGATCATCACGTGGTGGCTCGACACGACGAAATATAGCAATGATGCATACTCAGGGAGAACACTTATACCTTGAAATTTAGTGAGAGATCATCGTATAATGCTACCGCCGTACTAAGAAAAATAAGATGCATAAAGGATAAACATCACATGCAATCAATATAAGTGATATGATATGGCCATCATCATCTTGTGCCTTTGATCTCCATCTCCAAAGCACCGTCATGATCACCATCATTACCGGCTTGACAACTTGATCTCCATCATAGCATCATTGTCTTCTCGCCAACTATTGCTTCTACGACTATCGCTACCGCTTAGTGATAAAGTAAAGAAATTACATGGCGATTGCATTTCATACAATAAAGCGACAACCATATGGCTCCTGCCAGTTGCGGATAACTGTTACAAAACATGATCATCCCATACAACAATTTATATATCATCACGTTTTGACCATATCAAAGCACAGCAAGCCCTGCAAAAACAAGCTAGACGTCCTCTACTTTGTTGTTGCAAATTTTACGTGGCTTCTACGGGCTTTGCAAGAACTGTTCTTACCTACGCATCAAAACCACAATGATTTTTCGTCAAGTGTGTTGTTTTAACCTTGAACAAGGACTGGGCATAGTCACACTCAATTCAACTAAAGCTGGAGAAACAGACACTCACTAGCCACCTGTGTGCAAAGCACAGCGGTAGAACCAGTCTCATGAACGCGGTCATGTAATGTCGGTCTGGGCCGCTTCATCCAACAATACCGCCAAATTAAATTATGACATGCGGGTAAGCAGTATGACTATTATCACCCACAACTCTTTGTGTTCTACTCGTGCATATAACATCTACTCATAGACCTGGCTCGGGTACGATTGTTGGGGAACAGAGTATTTCAAAAAAATTCCTACGATCATGCAAGATCTATCTAGGAGAAGCATAGCAACGAGCGGGGAGAGTGTGTCCACGTACCCTCATAGACCGAAAGTGGAAGTGTTTAGTAAAGCGGTTGATGTAGTCGAACGTCTTCGCGATCCAACCGATCAAGTACCAAACACACGGCACCTCCGTGATCTGCACACGTTCAGCTTGGTGACGTCCCTCGAACTCTTAATCCAGTTGAGGCCGAGGGAGAGTTTCATCAGCACGACGGCGCGGTGACGGTAATGATGAAGTTACCCAGATAGGGCTTCGCCCAAGCACTGCGACAATATGACCGAGGTGGCAAACTGTAGAGGGGGCACCGAACACGGCTAAAGATCAACTTGTGTGTCTATGGGGTGCCCCCTCCCCCGTATATAAAGGAGGGGAGGAGGAGTCCGGCCGGCCACAAGGGGCGTGATGACCCACAAGTATAGGGGATCTATCGTAGTCCTTTCGATAAGTAAGAGTGTCGAACCCAACGAGGAGCGGAAGGAAATGACAAGCGGTTTTCAGTAAGGTATTCTCTGCAAGCACTGAAATTGTAGGTAATAGATAGTTTTGTGATAAGATAATTTGTAACAGGTAACAAGCAATGAAAGTAAATAAGGTGCAGCAAGGCGGCCCAATCCTTTTTGTAGCAAAGGACAAGCCTGGACAATTTCTTATAATGAGAAAAGCGCTCCCGAGGACACCGGGGAATTATCGTCAAGCTAGTTTCATCACCAGTGGCGGATCTAGGATTTGAAACCAGGGTGGTCCTCCAAAAAAATTTGACAACAAACATGTTATGTGGATGTTCGAAGTAATTACCAATACCACATATAAATAGATCAATATGGTCTTACAATCTTACTAAAATTCTTAGTTTTGCAGCGATTCTGCAATATGAATTTATTTCAATCAATAAGGCTAATTGGAGCACACATGACGTGCAAAATTATGTATGTGTTTGGTTCATATACCGGATAGCACATAACATAGCAAAAAAAACCCTAAATCAAAAATTGGGAATGGAAAATTGGGTATTCCGGTAACTTAAATTAGGTTAACTGGGGCAGGACCTCAGGTTACTGATTTGCTACCGCCGGACTGGTGACTGGGCAGCTGCCACCGGCTTTGTAGGGGCGCCAGGCGGCCAGGGGTACGGGCGCAGCCATTCAGGGCAGGGTCGCCGCAGCTCGCAGGGGGCACAGATGTCCGGGCGGGCGGGAAGGAGAGGCGGGAGCGGGGAGCCTCCTGGGTGGCTGGGCTCCCGGCGGCGACCGGTGACCGCCGACGAACGACGAGGCAGCGGGGATGGGGCGGCTGAGCGGCTAGGTGTTGGGGAGACGGGGATGCGAACCAACTAGGAATAACTGTGTGGTCTGTGCACCGTACTAGGTCAAATATGTTGTTGGGCTTATTTTTTTTCAGGCCATCTGAACATGCCTAGGTATATAGCCCAGTCCGAAATTCCAGGGTGGGTCGCGGCCCACCCTGTCCACCCTCTGCCTCCGCCCCTGTTCATCACGCTCATATGCTTCGCGTTCGTTACTTTGATAATTTGATATGTGGGTGGACCGGTGCTAGGGTACTGCCCTTTCTTGGACAAGCATCCCACTTATGATTAACCCCTATTGCAAGCATCCACAACTACAAAAGAAGTATTAAGGTAAACCTAACCATACCATGAAACTAGTGGATCCAAATCAGCCCCTTACGAAGCAACGCATAAACTAGGGTTTAAGCTTCTGTCACTCTAGCAACCCATCATCTACTTATTACTTCCCAATGCCTCCCTCTAGGCACAAATAATGGTGAAGTGTCATGTAGTCAATGTTCACATAACACCACTAGAGGAGAGACAACATACATCTCATCAAAATATCGAATGAATACCAAATTCACATGACTACTAATAGCAAGACTTCACCCATGTCCTCAGGAACAAACGGAACTACTCATAAAGCATATTCATGTTCATAATCAGAGGAGTATTAATATGCATAAAGGATATGAACATATGATCTTCCACCACCACCACCACCACCAACAACAACAACAAAGCCTTTAGTCCCAAACAAGTTGGGGTAGGCTAGAGGTGAAACCCATAAGATCTCGCAACCAACTCATGGCTCTGGCACATGGATAGCAAGCTTCCACGCACCCCTGTCCATAGCTAGCTCTTTGTCGATACTCCAGTCCTTCAGGTCTCTCTTAACGGACTCCTCCCATGTCAAATTCGGTCGACCCCGCCCTCTCTTGACATTTTCCGCACGCTTTAGCCGTCCGCTATGCACTGGAGCTTCTGGAGGCCTGCGCTGAATATGCCCAAACCATCTCAAACGATGTTGGACAAGCTTCTCCTCAATTGGTGCTACCCCAACTCTATCTTGTATATCATCATTCTAGACTCGATCCTTCCTCGTGTGGCCACACATCCATCTCAACATATGCATCTCCGCCACACCTAACTGTTGAACATGTCGCCTTTTAGTCGGCCAACACTCCGCGCCATACAACATTGCGGGTCGAACCGCCGTCCTGTAGAACTTGCCTTTTAGCTTTTACGGCACTCTCTTGTCATAGAGAATTCCAGAAGCTTGGCGCCACTTCATCCATCCGGCTTTGATTTGATGGTTCACATCTTCATCAATACCCCCATCCTCCTGCAACATTGACCCCAAATACCGAAAGGTGTCCTTCTGAGGTACCACCTGGCCATCAAGGCTAACCTCCTCCTCCTCACACCTAGTAGTAATGAAATCGCACATCATGTACTCGGTTTTAGTTCTACTAAGCCTAAACCCTTCCGATTCCAAGGTTTGTCTCCATAACTCTAACTTCCTATTTACCCCCGTCTGACTATCGTCAACTAGCACCACATCATCCGCAAAGAGCATACACCATGGGATATCTCCTTGTATACCCCTTGTGACCTCATCCATCACCAATGCAAAAAGATAAGGGCTCAAAGCTGACCCCTGATGCAGTCCTATCTTAATCGGGAAGTCATCGGTGCCGACATCACTTGTTCGAAGACTTGTCACAACATTATTGTACATGTCCTTGATGTGGGTAATGTACTTTGCTGGGACTTTGTGTTTCTCTAAGGCCCGCCACATGACATTCCGCGGTATCTTATAATAGGCCTTCTCCAAGTCAATGAACACCATATGCAAGTCCTTCTTTTGCTCCCTATATCTCTCCATAAGTTGTCGTACCAAGAAAATGGCTTCCATGGTCGACCTCCCAGGCATGAAACCAAACTGATTTTTGGTCACGCTTGTCATTCTTCTTAAGCGGTGCTCAATGACTCTCTCCCATAGCTTCATTGTATGGCTCATCAGCTTAATTCCACGATAATTAGTACAACTCTGAACATCCCCCTTGTTCTTGAAGATTGGTACTAATATACTCAGTCTCCATTCTTCTGGCATCTTGTTTGCCCAAAAAATGAGGTTGAAAAGCTTGGTTAGCCATACTATCGCTATGTCCCCAAGACCTTTCCACACCTCAATGGGGATACAATCAGGGCCCATCGCCTTGCCTCCTTTCATCCTTTTTAAAGCCTCCTTCACCTTAGACTCCTGGATGCGCCGCACAAAACGCATGTTGATCTTCCACCAAGTAAACCAATTAGCATCAACTACAAGGAGTAATCAACACTACTAGCAACCCACATGTACCAATTTGTGGTTTTGGATACAAGATTAGATACAAGAGATGAACTAGAGTTTGAGAGGAGATGGTGCTGGTGAAGATGTTAATGGAGATTGACCCCCTCCCGATGAGAGGATCGTTGGTGATGATGATGGTGATGATTTCCCCCTCCCAGAGGGAAGTTTCCTCGGCAGAACAGCTCCATCGGAGCCCTAGATTGGTTCCGCCAAGGTTCCGCCTCGTGGAGGCGGATTTTCGTCTCGTGAGTGTGCTTGTAATGTTTTCCAGGGTAAAAGACCTCATATAGCAAAAGATGGACACCGGAGGGCCACCAGGGGGGCCAGGAGATAGGGGGCGCGCCCAGTAGGGGGGAGGGCGCCCCCATCCTCGTGGCCAGGGTGTGGGCCCCCTCCGGTACTTTCTTTGCTGAATAATTCTTATTAAATCCAAAAATGACTTGCGCAGAGTTGCAGGTCTTTTGGAGCTGTGCA
Source organism: Triticum dicoccoides (assembly GCF_002162155.2). NCBI lineage: Eukaryota > Viridiplantae > Streptophyta > Magnoliopsida > Poales > Poaceae > Triticum > Triticum dicoccoides. The sequence goes on from NC_041385.1 coordinate 147,610,857, forward strand.
GAATAGGTTTCCAATATTTGCTCCTTTTCCAGCCAGAATCCCAGCTGCCGGCATCCTCCCTCTTCATGATAAACCTTGTAAAATAAGATAGAATAGCCATAACTATTGTGATATAACGTGTAATAACAGCCATAATGCAATAAATATTGATATAAAAGCATGATGCAAAATGGACGTATCAACTCCCCCAAGCTTAGACCTCGCTTGTCCTCAAGCGGAAGCCGATATCGAGAAATATGTACACATGTTTAGAGATAGAGGTGTCGATAAAAATAAAATACGGACATGAGGGCATCATGATCATTCTTATAACAACAACATATATACATTTTATCATATGATTTCTTATTCTCAAGTAACAATCTGTTCACAATATCAAGTATGGTTCAGAAACTTCATTGAAAACTAACAACCTATAATCTCAGTCATTGAAGCAATTACAATTTATCATAACATCAGAAAGAGTCAAGAATAGAGCTTTTCAGCAAGTCCACATACTCAACTATCATATAGTCTTTCACAATTGCTAACACTCATGCAATATTTATGGTTATGGAGTTTTAATAGGACACTGAGAAAGATAGGGGCTTATAATGTTGCCTCCCAACGTATTCACCTTTGGGTGATGTCAACAATAGTAGTTCATGCTAAAGAACATCCAATTGGATATATGTATCAGGATCTTTCCAACACGAGGTGATTGCCAAAGGATAAAATGAAAAAGGGAAAGGTGGAGATCACCTCGACTCTTGCATAAAGTAAAAGACATAAAGTAAAAGATAGGCCCTTCACAGAGGGAAGCAGAGGTTGTCATGCGCTTTTATGGTTGGATGCACAAAATCTTAATGCAAAAGAATGTCACTTTATATTGCCACTTGTATATGGACCTTTATTATGCGGTTCGTCGCTTTTATTGCTTCCATAACAAGATCGTATAAAGCTTATTTTCTCCGCACTAATAAGTCATGCATATTTAGAGAGAAATTTTTATTGCTTGCACCAATGACAACTTACTTGAAGGATCTTACTCAATCCATAGGTAGATATGGTGGACTCTCATGGCAAAACTGGGTTTAAGGATATTTGGAAGCACAAGTAGTATCTATACTTGGTGCTCAGAATTTTTGGCTAGCATGAGGGGGAAAGTCAAGCTCAACATGTTGGACGATTCATGACAATATACTTTAACTGAGATGTGAGAAAACATAAACCATTATGTTGTCTTCCTTGTCCAACATCAACTCTTTAGCATGTCATAACTTAATGAGTGATCACAATCATAGAAGATGTCCAAGATAGTATATTTATATGTGAAAACCTCTCTTTCTTTATTACTTCCTATTAATTGCGACGATGACCAAAACTATGTTTGCCAACTCTCAACAACTTTTAAGCCTCATACTTCCTATATGTGAAGTCATTACTATCCATAAGATCAATATGAACTCTTTTATTTCTTTTTATTTCTTAAGATCATGGCAAGATAGCAAAGCCCTTGAATCAACACTAATCTTTATTATATAACTCATGGACTCGATTACAGAGAAGGATCGCAAAGCAAACCTCAAAACTAATTCAAACCAAGACTTCATTCTGCTAGATCTAGATATTACCAAAAGGATCAAAGTAAGAAAAACTATAAAGATAGGAGTGTGATGGTGATACGATATCGGGGCACCTCCCCCAAGCTTGGCAGTTGCCAAGGGGAGTGCCCATACCCATGTGATTATGTCCTCGGAGGTAGTGAAGGAGTTATTGATGATGTAGGCTTGCTTCTCAGCTTGCGCTTGAGAATGGAATTCTGCTCCTTTAGATCATCGATCTCCCACTCAAGGTTTAATATTCTTTTACACAATTCCTGTTTGTTTTCCTGCAAGAGACAAAAAGGGATAAACTCGATCTTGGGCTTCTTTGCTCTATCAGGAAGGCTTGACTTTTTGAACTCCACGTGCATATCCCCCGGTTTAGGTAACGGGACTTCGTCTTCGTCTGAGCTTGTCTCCTCCTTTCCCTTAGGCTCATAGTCTTCTTCTTCCTCAGTGATCCAGCCACAATGATCCAAATCCGTGTAGACTTTAGGGTCTGCAAGGTAATCAGCCACATAGCTTTCTCCCTCCGAATCCTGGGATGACATGTTGCTCAAATCTGTGACAGAAACAGCTCGAAACGAAAACAGAAGATTTTTGCGTGATACAGTGGTCAAAACTTTTGGGAGATTATATAATGAATTTTTACCGACTAAAAGAAGTAATGTACAAGAAAATGGAGTCCAGGAGGCACACGAGGTGCCCACGAGGCAGGGGGCGCGCCCAGTAAGGGTGGGCGTGCCCTCCACCCTCGTGGAGGCCTCGTGTCCTTCCCGGATTACTTCTTGCTTCCATAAATTTTTAAATATTCCAAAACAGAGGGAAATTGCCATTAGAACTCTTTTGGAGTCGGTTTACTTACCGTACCACATACCTATTCCTTCTCGGAGTCTGAAACGTTCTGGAAAGTGTCCCTTATGTATTCCTCCAGGGTTACGGTTTCAATAATATTAGTTTCAACATTTATAGGATTACCTGAGATATAATGTTTGATTCTTTGACCGTTCACCACCCTCGGACTTGTGCCTTCAAAGTTGTTGATTTTTATGGCACTGGAACGATGTACCTCTTTGACAATGTAAGGACCTTCCCATTTAGAGAGAAGTTTTCCTGCAAAAAATCTTAAACGAGAGTTGAATAGCAACACATAATCACCTACGTTAAACTCACGCTTTTGTATCCTTTTGTCATGACATCTTTTAACTTTTTCTTTAAACAGGTTGGCATTCTCATAGGCTTGGGTTCTCCATTCATCAAGTGAGATAATGTCAAATAACCTCTTCTTACCGGCAAGTTTGAAATCATAGTTGAGCTCTTTAATGGCCTAATATGCCTTATGATCAAGTTCAAGAGGTAAGTGACATGCTTTTCCATAAACCATCTTATATGGAGACATACCCATAGGATTTTTATATGCAGTTCTATAGGCCCATAAAGCATCATCAAGTTTCTTGGACCAATTCTTTCTAGATCTATTAACAGTCTTTTGCAAAATTAATTTGAGCTCTTTATTGCTCAATTCTACTTGACCACTAGACTGTGGGTGATAAGGAGATGCAACTCTATGATTAACATCATACTTAGCAAGCATTTTACGGAAAGCACCATGAATAAAATGTGAACCACCATCAGTCATGAGATATTTAGGGACTCCAAACCTCGGAAAAATAACTTCTTTAAGCATCTTAATAGAGGTGTTATGATCAGCACTACTAGTTGGAATAGCTTCTACCCACTTAGTAACGTAATCAACAGCAACTAAAATATGTGTGTATCCATTAGAGGCAGGAAAAGGTCCCATATAATCAAAGCCCCAAACATCAAATAGTTCAATAACAAGAGAATAATTCATAGGCATTTCTTGACGTCTACTAATATTACCAATTCTTTCACATTCATCACAAGACAAGACAAACTTACGGGCATCTTTGAAGAGAGTAGGCCAATAAAAAGTGGATTGCAATACCTTATGTGCAGTTCTATCTCCAGCGTGGTGTCCTCCATACGGTTCGGAGTGACACTTGAGTAGGATCTGTTCCTGTTCATGCTCAGGTACACAACGTCTGATAACACCACCTACTCCTTCTTTATAAAGGTGTGGGTCATCCCAAGAGTAATGTCTTAAATCATAAAAGAACTTTTTTCTTTTGCTGCTATGTGAAACTAGGTGGTATAAATTTAGCAACAATGTAATTAGCATAATCAGCATACCATGGAGCAGTACGAGAAGCATTAATGACCGCTAATTGTTCATCAGGGAAGCTATCATCAATAGGTAGTGGGTCATCAAGAACATTCTCTAACCTAGACAAGTTGTCTGCAACGGGGTTCTCAGCTCCCTTTCTATCAATAATATGCAAATCAAATTCTTGGAGCAAGAGGACCCATATAATAAGTCTAGGTTTAGCATCTTTCTTTTCCATAAGATATTTAATAGCAGCATGATTAGTGTGAATAGTTACTTTAGAATCAACAATATAAGGTCTGAACTTATCACATGCAAATACAACTGTTAAGAATTCTTTTTCAGTAGTAGCATAATTTCTCTGGGCGGTATCAAGAGTTTTACAAGCATACTGGATAACATTTAATTTCTTATCAACTCTTTGCCCTAGAACAGCACCTACAGCATAATCACTAGCATTACACATAATTTCAAAGGGTAAATTCCAATCAGGTGATTGAACGATAGGTGCAGTGATCAAAGCTTTCTTAAGTATTTCAAATGCTTCTACACTATCATCATCAAAGACGAAAGGGATATCTTTTTGCAATAAATTAGTCAGAGGCCTAGAGATTTTAGAGAAGTCCTTAATGAACCTCCTATAAAAACCGGCATGACCAAGGAAACTTCTTATACCTTTAATGTCCTTGGGACATGGCATCTTTTCAATAGCATCAACTTTAGCTTTATCAACTTCAATACCTTTTTCAGAAATTTTATGCCCCAAGACAATGCCTTCATTAACCATAAAGTGGCACTTTTCCCAATTCAAGACGAGGCTAGTGTCTTCACATCTCTGCAAAACTCGATCAAGGTTGCTCAAGTAATCATCAAAAGAGGATCCATAAACGGAGAAGTCATCCATGAATACCTCACAAGTCTTTTCACAAGAGTCAGAGAAAATAACCATCATGCATCTTTGAAAGATAGCAGGTGCATTACATAAACCAAAAGGCATATGTCTATAAGCAAAGGTACCGAAAGGGCAAGTAAAAATAGTTTTTGATTGATCTTCCGCTAACACAGGTATTTGAGAGAAACCAGAATAACCATCTAGAAAGCAGAAATGTGTATGTTTGGATAGTCTTTCTAGCATTTGATCAATAAAAGGTAAAGGATAATGATCTTTCTTAGTAGCTTTATTTAATTTACGGAAATCAATTACCATCTTATAACCTGTAATAATTCTTTGCGGAATCAATTCATCTTTATCATTAGGAACAACAATAATACCTCCCTTCTTAGGAACGCAATGGACAGGACTTACCCATTCACTGTCAGCAACGGGATAAATTATACCTGTCTCAAGGAGCTTTAGTATCTCCTTTCTTACCACTTCTTTCATCATAGGATTTAACCGTCGTTGATGATCTCTAACTGGTTTGGAACCATCGTCCAATTTAATTTTATGTTGGCATAGAGTCGGACTAATGCCCTTAAGATCATCCAGAGTATATCCAATAATAGCATAGTGCTTCTTCAGAGTTTTCAATAATCTTTCCTCTTCCTGCTCTGAAAGGTTAGCACTAATAATAACATGATATATCTTCTTTTCATCAAGATAAGCATATTTAAGATTACTAGGTAAAGGTTTTAGCTCAAACACGGGATCACCCTTGGGTGGAGGGGGATCCCCTAGGATTTCAAGAGGTAAGTTGTGTTTCAAAATAGGACCCTGTTGAAGGAACACTTTATCTATTTCCCTTCTTTCATTCATAAACATATCATTTTCATGGTCTAGCAAGTATTGTTCTAACAGATCAGTAGGAGGCACGGCAATAGAAGCAGGACCAATAATTTCATCCTTACTAGACAAATCTTTATCACGGGGCTACGAAATTTAGCAAAATTAAACTCAAGAGTCATATCATCCAAGCCAATCGTGACAACATCCTTTTCGCAATCGATCTTGGCATTAATAGTATTCAAGAAGGGTCTACCAAATATAATGGGACAAAAGTCATCTTGTGGGGAACCAAGAACGAGAAAATCAGCAGGGTATTTAACTTTCCCACACAAGACTTCAACATCTCTAACAATCCCAACTGGTGAAATAGTATCTCTATTGGCGAGCTTAATTGTAACATCAATACCTTCTAACTCAGCGAGTGCAATATCATGCATAATTTCTTGGTATAAGGAAATAGGTATTCCACTAGCACTAGCACCCATATCGCATAAGCCATGATAACAATGATCTCCTATTTTAACAGAAATAACAGGCGTGCCTACAACTGGTCTATGTATCTTAGCATCAGGTCTAGCAATATTAGCAGCTTCATCACAGAAGTAAATAACATGCCCATCTATATTATCATTCAAGAGATCTTTAACCATAGTAATACTAGGTTCAACTTTAATTTGCTCATGAGGTGTATAAGTTCTAGTATTACTCTTACGAACAACAGTTGAAGCTTTAGCATGATCCTTTATTCTAACAGGAAAAGGTGGTTTCTCAACATAAGTGGTAGGAACAATAGGATCATTATAAGTGATAGTCTTTTCCTCAACTGTAACAGGTGTAGCTACTTTTACTTCAATGGGAGGATTATATTTAAACCACTTCTCCTTAGGGAGATCAATATGAGTAGCAAAAGATTCACAGAAAGAAGCTACTATCTCAGAGTCAAGTCCATATTTAGCGCTAAATCCACGAAAAGCATCGGTATCCATAAAAGATTTAACACAATCAGACTTAGGTGACATACCTGACTCCTTACCATCGTCGGAACCCCAATCTTCTGAGTTGTGTTTAATTCTTTCCAATAAATCCCACTTGAATTCGGTAGTCTTCAACATATAAGAACCAGCACAGGAAGTATCGAGCATGGTGCGGTCATTGAGAGAAAGCCGAGCATAAAATTTTTGAATAATCATTTCTCTTGAGAGCTCATGATTGGGGCATGAATATAACATTGACTTAAGCCTCCCCCAAGCTTGAGCGATGCTTTCTCTTTCGCGAGGCCAGAAATTATATATGTAATTACGATCATGATGAACAAGATGCATAGGATAGAACTTCTGGTGAAATTCCAACTTCAATCGTTTATAATTCCAAGATCCCGTATCATCACATAGCCTATACCATGTCAATGCGTCTCCCTTCAAAGATAAAGGGAAGACCTTCCTATTAATAACATCATCGGGAATACCTGCAAGCTTAAATAATCCACAAACTTCATCCACAAAGATAAGGTGTAAATCGGGATGCAATGTTCCATCTCCTGCAAATGAATTAGCTAGCAGTTTCTCTATCATACCCGAAGGAATTTCAAAGTGAACATTTTCAGTAGGTTCAGTAGGTTGAGGAGCAACACTTTGCTCTACTGGTCGGGGCGAAGATGCCCCGAACAAGCCCCTCAAAGGATTAGTTTCCATAGTGACAAGTAACAGAAAATTTCAGCACACTATATAAATGTTTCCTTACCAAGTTCCACTCACCAAAAGCACTACACTCCCCGGCAACGGCGCCAGAAAAGAGTCTTGATGACCCACAATTGTAGGGGATCTATCATAGTCCTTTCGATAAGTAAGAGTGTCAAACCCAACGAGGAGCAGAAGGAAATGATAATCGGTATTCAGTAAGGTTTTCTCTGCAAGCACTGAAATTGTAGGAGATAGATAGTTTTGTAATAAGATAAATTGTAAAGAGTAACAAGCAATGATAGTAAATAAGGTGCAGCAAGGTGGCCCAATCCTTTTTGTAGCAAAGGACAAGCCTTGACAATTTCTTATAATGAGAAAAGCGCTCCCGAGGACACATGGGAATTATCGTCAAGCTAGTTTCATCACGCTCATATGATTCGCATTCGTTACTTTGATAATTTGATATGTGGGTGGACCGGTGCTTGGGTACTGCCCTTTCTTGGACAAGCATCCCACTTATTATTAACCCCTATTGCAAGCATCCGCAACTAAAAAGAAGTATTAAGGTAAACCTAACCATAGCATGAAACTAGTGGATCCAAATCAACCCCTTACGAAGCAACGCATAAACTAGGGTTAAGCTTCTGTCACTCTAGAAACCCAACATCTACTTATTACTTCCCAATGCCTCCCTCTAGGCCCAAATAATGGTGAAGTGTCATGTAGTCGATGTTCACATAACACCACTAGAGGATAGACAACATACATCTCATCAAAATATCGAACGAATACCAAATTCACATGACTACTAATAGCAAGACTTCACCCATGTCCTCATGAACAAACGGAACTACTCACAAAGCATATTCATGTTCATAATCAGAGGAGTATTAATATGCATAAAGGATCTAAACATATGATCTTCCACCAAGTTAACCAATTACATCAACTAGAAGGAGTAATCAACACTACTAGCAACCCACGGGTACCAATTTGCGGTTTTGGATACAAGATTGGATACAAGAGATGAACTAGGGTTTGAGAGGAGATGGTGCTGGTGAAGATGTTGATGTAGATTTACCCCCTCCCGATGAGAGGATCGTTGGTGATGACGATGGTGATGATTTCCCCCTCCCGGAGGGAAGTTTCCCCGGCAGAACAGCTCCGCCGGAGCCCTAGATTGGTTCCGCCAAGGTTCCGCCTCGTGGCGGCGGAGTTTCATCTCGTGATCGCGCTTATGATTTTTTCCAGGGTAAAAGACCTCATATAATAGAAGATGGGCACCGGAGGGCCACCAGTGGGCCCAGGAGACAGGGGGCGCCCCCCACCCTCGTGGCCAGGATGTGGGCCCCCTCCATTACTTTCTTTGCTGAATAGTTCTTATTAAATCCAAAAATGACTTTCGTGGAGTTGCAGGTCTTTTGGAGCTGTGCAGAATAGGTTACCAATATTTGCTCCTTTTCCAGCAAGAATCCCAGCTGTCGGCATCCTCCCTCTTCATGATAAACCTTGTAAAATAAGAGAGAATAGCCATAAGTATTGTGACATAACGTGTAATAACAGCCCATAATGCAATAAATATCAATATAAAAGCATGATGCAAAATGGACGTATCGGGGCGCGCCAAGGGGGAGGAATCCTACTCCTAGTAGGAGTAGGTTTCCCCCTTTCCTAGTCCAAGAAGGAGAAGAAGGGAAAGAGGAGAGAAGAGAAGGAAGGAGGGGGCGTCCCTCTTCCCCTCGTCCAACTCGGACTGGGCAAGGGGGGGCGCCACCTCTGTTCGGCCCTCTCTCTTCTCCACTAAAGCCCACTAAGGCCCATTAATCCCCCGGGGGGTTCCGATAACCTCCTCGTACTCCGGAAAATACCTGAACGTCTTCGGAACCATTCCTGTGTCCGAATATAGCCTTCCAATATATCAATCTTTTTGCCTCGACCATTCTGAGACTCCTCGTCATGTCCGTGATCTCATCCGGGACTCCGAACAACCTTCGGTACATCAAATCACAGAAACTCATAATACCAATTGTCATCAAACGTTAGGCGTGCGGATCCTACAGGTTCGAGAACTATGTAGACATGACCGAGACACTTCTTCGGTCAATAAACAATAGCATGATGCTCATATTGGTTCCTACATATTCTACGAAGATCTTTATCGGTCAAACCGCATAACAACATATGTTGTTCCCTTTGTCATCGGTATGTTACTTGTCCGAGATTCGATCGTCGGTATCATCATACCTAGTTCAATCTCTTTACGTGCAAGTCTCTTTACTCGTTCCGTGATGCATCATCCCATGACTAACTCATTAATCACATTGCTTGCAAGGCTTATTGTGATGAGCATTATGATACGTCTCCAACGTATCTATAATTTTTGATTGTTCCATGCTATTATATTACCTGTTTTGGATGTTTATGGGCTTTACTTTACACTTTATATCATTTTTTGGGACTAACCTACTAACCGGAGGCCCAGCCCGAATTGCTGTTTTTTTGGCCTATTTTAGTATATATCAAAGGAAAGGAATATCAAATGGAGTCCAAACAGAATGAAACCTTCAGGAGCGATCTTTTTGGAACAAACACAATCCAGGAGACTTGGAGTGGACGTCAAGAAGCAGCTGAGGTGGCCACGAGGGTGGCCGGCGCGCCCAGTAAGGGTGGTGCTACGTCTTGAGCTTGCATTGGTTTTCCTTGAAGAGGAAAGGGTGATGCAGCAATAGTAGCGTAAGTATTTCCCTCAGTTTTTGAGAACCAAGGTATCAATCCAGTAGGAGGCTCCTCAACAAGTCCCACGAACCTACACAAACAAACAAAGAACTCGCAACCAACGCAATAAAGGGGTTGTCAATCCCTTCACGGCCACTTGCGAAAGTGAGATCTAATAGAGATAATAAGATACGATAAATATATTTTTGGTATTTTATAATATAGATGCAGAAAATAAAAGATGCAAATAAAAGTAAATTGGAAGCAAATATGATAAGAGATAGACCCTGGGGCCATAGGTTTCACTAGTGGCTTCTCTCAAGATAGCATAAGTATTACGGTGGGTGAACAAATTACTGTCGAGCAATTGATAGAAAAGCGAATAATTATGACATCATCTAGGCATGATCATGTGTATATAGGCATCACGTCCGCAATAAGTAGAACGACTCCTACCTGCATATACTACTATTACTCCACACATCGACCGCTATCCAGCATGCATCTAGAGTATTAAGTTCATAAGAACAGAGTAACGCATTAAGCAAGATGACATGATGTAGAGGGATAAACTCAAGCAATATGATATAAACCCCATCTTTTTAACCTCGATGGCAACAATACAATACGTGTCTTGCAACCCTTTCTGCCACTGGGTAAGAACACCGCAAGATTGAACCCAAAGCTAAGCACTTCTCCCATGGCAAGAAAGATCAATCTAGTAGGCCAAACCAAACAGATAATTCGAAGAGACTTGCAAAGATAACTCAATCATATAAAAGAATTCAGAGAAGATTCAATTATTGTCCATAGATAAACTTGATCATAAACCCACAATTCATCGGATCTCGACAAACACATCGCAAAAAGAGATTACATCGAATAGATCTCCACAAGAGAGGGGGAGAACATTGTATTGAGATCAAAAAAGAGAGAAGAAGCCATCTAGCTAATAATTATGGACCCGAAGTCTGTGGTAAACTACTCACAACTCATCAGAAGGGCTATGGTGTTGATGTAGAAGCCCTCCATGGTGGAATCCCCCTTCGGTAGAACGCCGGCGACGGCTCCAAGACGGGATCTCACGGATACAGAAGGTTACGATGGCGGAAATATTTCTTTGGTGGCTCCCTAGATGTTTTCGGGGTATGTAGGCTTATATAGGAGGAAGAAGTACATTGGTGGCCGCCCGAGGGGACCACGAGACAGGTGGCGCGCCCTATAAGGGGGGCGCCCTACCCTCTCGTGGCCGCGTCAGCTGCTTCTTGACTTGCACTCCAAGTCCTCTGGATCACATTTGTTCCAAAAATCACGCTTCCAAAGGTTTTATTCCGTTTGGACTCGGTTTGATATTCCTTTTCTTCTAAATACTGATATAGGCAAAAAAACAGCAATACGGGTTGGGCCTCCGGTTAGTAGGTTAGTCCCAAAAATGATAATAATGTGTAAAATAAAGCCCATAAACATCCAAAACAAGTAATATGATAGCATGGAACAATAAAAAATTATAGATACGTTGGAGACGTATCAAGCATCCCCAAGCTTAATTCCTGCTCGTCCTTGAGTAGGTAAATGATAAAAACAGAATTTTTGATGTGGAATGCTACCTAGCATAATTCTCAATGTAATTTTCTTTAATGTAGCATGAATGTTCAGATCCAAATTTCTCAAGATAAAAGCTTATAAAGCATAAAAATAATAATGCTTCAAAGCATACTAAGAAATAATCATGTCCTATCAAAATAACATAGCCAAAGAAAGCTTATCCCTACAAAATCATATAGTTAGGCCATGCTTCATTTTCATTACACAAAATACTCCCATCATGCACAACCCTGATGACAATCCGAGCAATTGGTTCATAATTTTTAACGCGCATCAGCTTTTCAACTCTTACGCAATACATGAGCGCAAGCCATGGACATAGCACTATGGTGGTCTAATGTGGTGGTTGTGAGGACAAAAAGTGGGAGAAGATAGTCTCACATCAACTAGGCGTATCAATGGGCTATGGAGATGCCCATCAATAGATATCAATGTGAGTGAGTAGGGATTGCCATGCAACGGATGCACTAGAGCTATAAATATATGAAAGCTCAACAAAAGAAACTAAGTGGGTGTGCATCCAACTTGCTTGCTCACAAAGACCTAGGGCATTTTGAGGAAGCCCATCATTGGAATATACAAGCCAAGTTCTATAATGAAAATTTTCCACTAGTATATGAAAGTGACAACATATGAGACTCTTCATCATGAAGATCATGGTGCTATTTTTGAAGCACAAGTGTGGAAAAAGAGATAGTAGCAATTGTTCCTTCTCTCTTTTTCTCTCATCCCCCCCCCCCTTTTTTCCTTTTTTTCTTTCCTTTTTTTCTTTCTCTTTTTTTTCTTTTTGGTGGGATTCTTTGGCCTTTTTTATTTTTATAAAGTCCAAAGTCCCATCACGACTTGTGGGGGATAGTCTTCATCATCCTTTCCTCACTGGTACAATGCTCTAATAATGAAGATCATCACACTTTTATGGATTTACAACTCAAGAGTTACAACTCAAAGCTAGAACAAAATATGACTTTATATGAATGCCTCCAGCGGTGTACAGGGATATGCAATGAATCAAGAGTGACATGTATGAAAATTATGAAGGTGGCCTTGCCACAAATACGATGTCAACTACATGATCATGCAAAGAGCAATATGACAATGATGAAACGTGTCATAATAAACGGAACGGTGGAAAGTTGCATGGCAATATATCTCGGAATGGCTATGGAAATGCCATAATAGGTAGGTATGGTGGCTGTTTTGAGGAAGGTAAATAATGGGTTTATGATACCGGCGAAAATTGCGCGGCATAATAGAGGCTAGCTAAGTGGAAGGATGAGTGTGCGTATATCCATGGACTCACATTAGTCATAAAGAACTCATATACTTATTGCAAAAATCTACTTAGCCCTTGAAGCAAAGTACTACTATGCATGCCCCAAGAGGGATAGATTGGTAGGAAAAATGCATCGCTCGTCCCCGACTGCCACTCATAAGGAAGACACTCAAAAGAGCACCTCATGCAACAAATTTGTCACACAACTTTTACCATACGTGCATGCTACGGGACTTGCCAACTTCAACAAAAGTATTTCTCAATTTCAAAATTATCCACTAGCATGACCCTAACATTACTACCTTTATATCTCAAAACAATTATCAAGCATCAAATTGATCCTAGCATCCAATTCACTTTCTATGATAGTTTTTATTATACCCAACTTGGATGCTCATCATTCTAGGACCAAATTCATAACCAAAGAAAATACCATGCTGTTCTAAGAGACTCTCAAAATAATATAAGTGAAGCAAGAGAGACTAGCAATTTCTTCAAAATTAATCCACCGCCATGCTCTAAAAGATTTAAGTGAAGTACTAGAGCAAAAACTATCAAGCTCAAAAGATATAAGTGAAGCACATAGAGTATTCTAGAAAATTCTAATCAAGTAGGCTTCTCCCAAAAGGTGTGTACAGTAAGGATGATTGTGGTAAACTAGAAAGCAAAGACTAATATAATACATGACGCTCCAAGCAAAACACATATCATGTGGCGAATAAAAATATAGCTCCAAGTAAAGTTACCAATGAACGGAGACGAAAGAGGGGATGCCTTCCCGGGGCATCCCCAAGCTTAGGATTTTGGCCATCCTTGAATGTCTTGGGGTGCCTTGGGAATCCCCAATATTAGGCTTTTGCCACCCTTTATTCCATAGTCCATAAAAGCTTTACCCAAAATTTCAAAACTTCACAACACAAAACTCAACAGGAAATCTTATAAGCTCTGTTAGTGAAAGAAAACAAAACCACCACATAAGGTACTGTAATCAACTCATTCTTTATTTATTTTTGTGTTAAACCTACTGTATTCCAAGTTCTCTATGGTTCATACCCTTACATACTAGCCATAGATGCATCGAAATAAGCAAACAACACACAAAAACAGGATCTTTCAGAAACAGAACAGTCTGTAGCAATCTGTAACTAACATAAACTTCTGGAACCTTAAAAATCCTACCAAAATAGGAAGTCCTAAAAAATTTGTTTATTGATCAGCAGCAAAAAGAATCAATGCAAAATATCGTTCCTGTGATTTATTGAATTTTTTCTCGTGAGCGCAAAGTTTCTGTTTTTCAGCAGAATCAAATCAACTATCATCATAGGTTATCCTATAGGTTCTACTTGGCACAAACACTAATTAAAAGATAAAAACACATCTAAACAGAAAGTAGAAGAAAAATTTAACACTAAACAGGAACAAAAACAAAGAACATAAAGAAAATTGGGTTGCCTCCCAACTAGCGCTATCGTTTAACGCCCCTAGCTAGGCATAAAAGCGAAGATAGATCTAAGTAGTGCCATCTTTGGCACTTGGCTCATAGGTAGCTCGCATGATAGATTCATAAGGTAATTTGACTTTCTTTCTTGGAAAGTGCTCCATGCCTTTATTTAATGGAAATTGGAATCTAATATTCCCTTCCTTCATATCAAAAATCGCACCAATCGGTCTAAGGAAAGGTCTACCAAGAATAATAGGGCAAGAAAGATTGCAATCTATACCAAGAACGATAAAATCAAAGGGCACCAAATTTCTATTTGCAACAATAAGGACATCATTGACCCTTCCTATTGGCTTTTTAATGGTGGAATCCGCAAGGTGCAAATTTAAAGAGCAATCATCAAGATCATGGAAACCTAGAATATCACATAAAGTTTTTGGAATCGTGGAAACACTAGCACCCAAATCACACAAAGCAGAACACTCATAATCTTTAATTTTAATATTTATAGTAGGTTCCCACTCATCATTAAGTTTTCTAGGTATAGAAACTTCCAAATTAAGTTTTTCATCAAAAGATTGCATCAAGGCATCAACGATATGTTTGGTAAAAGCTTTATTTTGACTATAAGCATGTGGAGAATTAACAACGGATTGCAACAAGGAAATACAACTTTCTAAAGAACAATTATCATAATCAAATTCCTTGAAATCCGAGATAGTGGGTTCAATGCTATTTAAAGTCATGACCTCTCCAATCCCACTTTTACCAAATTTAGCATCAAGATCTAAAAACTCCGAATTTTTGGGACGCCTTTTAGGTAAAGTTGACTCATCTTCAGTCCCATAATTTTCAAGATTCATATTGCAAAATAAAGATCTAATAGGGTACACATCAATAACTTTAAGATCTTCATCATTATTTTCATGGAAACTAGAAGAACACGCTTTTATAAAGTTATCTTTCTTAGCATGCAATCTAGCGGTTCTTTCCTTGCACTCGTCAATGGAAATTCTCATTACTTTGAGAGACTCATTGATATCATGCTTAGGGGGAGAAGATCTAAGTTTAAGAGAATCAATATCAAGCAAAAGTATATCAACGTTCCTAGCCAAATCATCAACTTTGAGCAATTTTTCTTCAAGCAAAGCATTAAAATTCTTTTGAGAAATCATAAATTCTTTCACACTATTCTCAAAATCAGAGGGCATCTTATTAAAATTACCATAAGAATTATAGTAGGAATTTCCATAATTATTAGAGGAATTACTAGGGAACGGTCTAGAATTAAAGTTTCCTCTATAAGCATTGTTTCCAAAACTATTCCTACCAACAAAATTCACATCCATAGGTTCATTATTATTCTCAATCAAAGTAGACAAAGGCATATCATTGGGATCAAGAGGAGTATTTTTAGTAGCAAACATTTTCATAAGTTCATCCATCTTTCCACTCAAAACATTGATTTCTTCTATAGCATGCACTTTTTTACTAGTAGATCGTTCGGTGTGCCATTGAGAATAATTTGCCATAATATTATCAAGAAGTTTTGTAGCATCTCCTAACGTGATTTCCATAAACGTGCCTCCCGCGGCCGAATCTAAGAGATTCATAGAAGCAAAGTTCAAACCGGCATAAAATTTTTGTATGGTCATCCATAAATTCAAACCATGAGTAGGGTAATTGCGAATTATCAATCTCGTTCTTTCCCAAGATTGGGCAACATGCTCATGATCAAGTTGTTTAAAATTCATAATATTGTTCCTAAGAGTGATGATCTTAGCTGGAGGAAAATACTTAGAGATAAAAGCATCTTTGCACTTGTTCCAAGAATCAATACTATTTTTACGCAAAGACGAAAACCAAACTTTAGCATGATCTCTAAGCAAAAATGGAAATAACTTCAATTTAACAATATAATTATCCGTATCTTTTTTCTTTTTCATATCACACAAATCAACAAAGTTGTTTAGATGAGTAGCGGCATCTTCACTAGGAAGGCCGGCGAATTGATCTTTCATAACAAGATTCAGCAAAGCGGTATTGATTTCACAAGACTCAACATCATTAAGAGGAGCAATCGGAGTACTAAGGAAATCATTATTATTGGTATTCGAGAAATCACACAATTTGGTATTATCTTGCACCATGGCAACAAGTAATCCAACACACAAGCAAACAGAAAACGGCAACGAAAGAGAGAGGAGATTGGGAAAGAGAGGGCCAATAAAACGGCAAGGGTGAAGTGGGGGAGAGGAAAACGAGAGGCAAATGACAAATAATGTAAATGCGAGGGAGATGAGTTTGTGATGGGTACTTGGTATGTCTTGACTTGAGTGAAGACCTCCCCGGCAATGGCGCCAGAAATCATTCTTGTTATGTCTTGAGCTTGCGTTGGTTTTCCTTGAAGAGGAAAGGGTGATGCAGCAATAGTAGCGTAAGTATTTCCCTCAGTTTTTGAGAACCAAGGTATCAATCCAGTAGGAGGCTCCTCAACAAGTCCCACGAACCTACACAAACAAACAAAGAACTCGCAACCAACGCAATAAAGGGGTTGTCAATCCCTTCACGGCCACTTTGCGAAAGTGAGATCTAATAGAGATAATAAGATAAGATAAATATATTTTTGGTATTTTATAATATAGATGCAGAAAATAAAAGATGCAAATAAAAGTAAATTGGAAGCAAATATGATAAGAGATAGACCCTGGGGCCAAAGGTTTCACTAGTGGCTTCTCTCAAGATAGCATAAGTATTACGGTGGGTGAACAAATTACTGTCGAGAAATTGATAGAAAAGCGAATAATTATGACGTCATCTAGGCATGATCATGTATATAGGCATCACGTCTGCAACAAGTAGACCGACTCCTGCCTGCATCTACTACTATTACTCCAAACATCGACCGCTATCCAGCATGCATCTAGAGTATTAAGTTCATAAGAACAGAGTAACGCATTAAGCAAGATGACATGATGTAGAGGGATAAACTCAAGCAATATGATATAAACCCCATCTTTTTATCCTCGATGGCAACAATACAACATGTGTCTTGCAACCCTTTCTGTCACTGGGTAAGAACACCGCAAGATTGAACCCAAAGCTTAGCACTTCTCCCATTGCAAGAAAGATCAATCTAGTAGGCCAAACCAAACCGATAATTCGAAGAGACTTGCAAAGATAACTCAATCATATAAAAGAATTCAGAGAAGATTCGATTATTAGCCATAGATAAACTTGATCATAAACCCACAATTCATCGGATCTCGACAAACACACTGCAAAAAGAGATTACATCAAATAGATCTCCACAAGAGAGGGGGAGAACATTGTATTGAGATCCAAAAAGAGAGAAGAATCCATCTAGCTAATAACTATGGACCCGAAGGTCTGTGGTAAACTACTCACAACTCATCGGAAAGGGATATGGTGTTGATGTAGAAGCCCTCCATGGTGGAATCACCCTCCGGCAGAACGCCATCGACGGCTCCAAGATGGGATCTCGCGGATACAGAAGGTTACGGTGGCGGAAATATTTCTTTGGTGGCTCCCTGGATGTTTTCGGGGTATGCAGGCTTATATAGGAGGAAGAAGTACGTCGGTGGCTGCCCGAGGGGCCCACGAGACAGGGGGCACGCCCTATAGGGGGGGCACCCTACCCTCTCGTGGCCGCCTCGGCTGCTTCTTGACTTGCACTCCGAGTCCTCCGGATCACGTTTGTTCCAAAAATCATGCTTCCGAAGGTTTTATTCCGTTTGGACTCTGTTTGATATTCCTTTTCTTCGAAATACTGATATAGGCAAAAAAACAGCAATACGGGCTGGGCCTCCGGTTAGTAGGTTAGTCCCAAAAATGATAATAATGTGTAAAATAAAGCCCATAAACATCCAAAACAGGTAATATGATAGCATGGAACAATAAAAAATTATAGATACGTTGGAGACATATCAGGTGGGCGCGCCCCCTGCCTCGTGGGCCCCTCGTGTCTCCCTTGACCGACTTCCTTCGCCTATATATATCTACATACCCTGAAAACATCCAGGAGCACCACGAGAAATTATTTCCACCGCCGCAACCTTCTGTATCCGCGAGATCCCATCTTGGAGCCTTCGTCGGTACTCCACCGGAGGGGGAATTGACCATGGAGGGCCTCTCCATCACCACCAAGGCCTCTCCGATGAGTTGTGAGTAGTTTACCATAGACCTTCGGGTCCATAGTTATTAGCTAGATGTCTTCTTCTCTCTCTTTGAATCTCAATACAAAGTTCTCCTTCCTCTTCTTGGAGATCTATTCGATGTAACTCTTTTTGCGGTGTGTTTGTCGAGATCCGATGAATTATGGGTTTATGATCAAGTTTATCTATGAGAAATATTTGAATCTCCTCTGAATTCTTTTATGTATGATTGGTTATTTTTGCAAGTCTCTTCGAATTATCAGTTTGGTTTGGCCTACTAGATTGATCTTTCTTTCCATGGGAGAAGTGCTTAGCTTTGGGTTCAATCTTGCAGTGTCCTTTCCCAGTGACAATAGGGGCAGCAAGGCACATATTATATTATTGCCATTGAGGATAAAAAGATGGGGTTTATATCATATTGCTTGAATGTATCCCTCTACATCATGTCATCTTGCTTAATACGTTACTCTGTTCTTATGAACTTAAAACTCTAGATGAAGGCAGGAGTCGGTTGATGTGTGGAGTAATAGTAGTACATGCAGGCAGGAGTCGGTCTACTTGTTGTGGACGTGATTCCTATATACATGATCATGCCTGGATATTCTCATAACTATGCACTTTTCTATCAATTGCTCGACAGTAATTTGTTCAACCACCGTAATACTTATGCTATCTTGAGAGAAGCCACTAGTGAAACCTATGGCCCCCGGGTCTATCTTTTATCATATAAGTTTTTCATCTACTTTTATTTGCATCTTTTACTTTCCAATCTATATCATAAAAATACCAAAAATATTTATCTTATCGTATTATCTCTATCAGATCTCACTTTTGCAAGTTACCGTGAAAGGATTGACAACCCCTTTATCACGTTGGTTGCGAGGTTCTTGTTTGTTTGTGTAGGTGCATGGGACTTTTGAGGAGCCTCTGTAACACCCACGATGCGGCTATATCTCCCACGTGTCGAAGCACGACTTAGAGGCATAACCGTATTGTGGTTTTGTCGCAAGAAGGGTCATCTTCACACAATCCCATGTAATGAACAAGACTGGGATAAAGAGTTGGCTTACAATCGCCACTTCACACAATGAACATAAATAAATCATACATCATTCAGAGTACACACATAAGTCCGACTACGGACGAAGCCAAAAGAAAAGAAGATAACCCAACTGCTAGATCCCCGATCGTCCCAACTGGGCTCCACTACTAATCAACATGAAACGATACATAGCAACAACCAAGGTCTTCGTTGAGCTCCCATCTGAGCTCGGTTGCATCATCTGCACTGGTATCATCGGAACCTGCAACTGTTGTGATAGTATCTGGTGAGTCACGAGGACTCAGCAATCTCAAAACCCGCGAGATCAAGACTATTTAAGCTTATGGATAGGAAATGGTAATGAGGTGGAGTTGCAGCAAGCACTAAGCAAATATGGTGGCTAACATACGCAAATAAGAGCGAGAAGAGAAGCAACGGAACGGTCGTGAAGCTAGCAATGATCAAGAAGTGATCCTGAACTCCTACTTACATCGACATAACCCAAAACAGTGTTCACTTCCCGGACTCCGCCGAAAAGAGACCATCACGGCTACACACGCGGTTGATGCATTTTAATTCGGATCTGGTGTCAAGTTCTCTACAACCGGACATTAACAAATTCCCATCTGCCACATAACCGCGGGCACGGCTTTCGAAAGTTTATACCCTGCAGGGGTGTCCCAACTTAGCCCATCACAAGCTCTCACGGTCAACGAAGGATATTCCTTCTCCCAGGAAGACACGATCAGACTCGGAATCCCGGTTTACAAGACATTTCGACAATGGTAAAAGAAGACCAGCAAAACCGCCCGATGTGCCGACAAATCCCGATAGGAGCTGCACATATCTCGTTCTCAGGGCACAACGGATAGGTCAGCCTACGAGTAAAACCAGCCCTCGAGTTGCCCCGTGGTGGCCCCGCAGTCTGCCCGTTTCGGACCAACACTCGAAGGAGCACTGGCCCGGGGGGGTTAAAATAAAGATGACCCTTGAGTCCGCAGAACCCAAGGGAAAAAGGCTTAGGTGGCAAATGTTAAAACCAAGGTTGGGCCTTGCTGGAGGAGTTTTATTCAAAGCAAACTATCAAGGGGGTCCCATAAATCACCCAACCGTGTAAGGAACGCAAAATCAAGGAACATAACACCGGTATGACGAAAACTAGGGCGGCAAGAGTGAAACAAAACACCAGGCATAAGGCCGAGTCTTCCACCCTTTACCAAATATATAGATGCATTAATTAAATAAGAGATATTGTGATATCCCAACATAATCATGTCCATCATGGAGCAATCTTCAACTTCACCTGCAACTAACAACGCTATAAGAGGGGCTGAGCAAAAGCGGGTAACATAGCCAAACAACGGTTTGCTAGGAAGGATGAAAAGGTTAGAGTCTAGCATGGCAATGTGGGAGGCATGGTAAACAAGTGATAGGTAGCGCAGCATAGCAATAGAACGAAGCAACTAGCAAGCAAAGATAGAAGTGATATCGAGGGTAATGGTCATCTTGCCTGAGATCCCGCAAGGAGGAAGAACGAGTCCATGAAGAAGACAAACAGACGTAGTCGAACGAATCCTCACAACTCCGGAATGAAACCAAAGCTAACGAGAGAAGCAAACAATATGGTAAACACACAAGCATAAACATGACATGATGCACAATCAAGTATGATGCATGTCCGGTTTAATGAGGCATGGCATGGCAAAGTGCAACAAACAACTACAAATTAAGTGGAACTCAATATGCAACGAGTTGCATATTGACGAAACACCACATCAATTATTTAGTTCTCTCTCGTATAGGAACACAACAATATTAAATGTTATTAAACATGGCAAGAGGTGAAACATAAATAAACTAACTATTTAGGCAAGTTTAAATGAGGCCGGAAACAATAAACAACAATTCCGAAAAATCCCCATATGTCATTTAGCAATTTAATGCAAACACAATTTCAAACATTTAAATGTTGTTAACATGATGCGGATGACATATACAAGTTTATGCAATTTTTATGAAAATGTTGACATGAGCATGTTATGAAGCATTTGGTCACCATGGCGGAACAAAACGGGTGCCACGGCAACGAATCCGAAAATGATGCCACGGCAACATATCGGTTTCGGTAGCTCACGGAGATACCGGTGCAAAAGGAAGTGGGCGTGAGCGTGTCATGTAAGGATGGTGGGGTGCTCCCGGATTCCGGATTCCCACAGGACGGCGGCATGGCAAACGAGGAATGTGCAAAAACAACTCGGACACGGTGCAAACATATGGTACATCTCATACATGCAAGGGCATCTCATCGCGGTCGTCTCGGGTTATACCTTTGAAGCGTGCGTTCTCGGGCAGAACGAGTTCGATGCGGTGTAGATGGAAGTAGACGTTCTCGGGACGGTCGTAGTGGAAGTAGTCATTCACGGGTCATCGTGGGAAGTAGTGGTACTCGCGGTCTTGGCGACGGTAGTCGTACACGACTCGTAGTCATCCGGGGTCATCGGTAGAGGTACACACGTTGTCGGGGTACTTGTTGGTCCGGTCTTGGTGTAGATGTACATGGCAAACGTAGTGGTACTAAGCGCCGGTCGTCGAGGGACTTGCCGAAATCCACAGAGCTGGTGTGCTTGTTCAGGCGTCGGTCTTGCTAGAGGGGGGTACTTGGTGAATCCGCATAGTCGCACACGGGTCATAGTGGTACTTGGCAAAATCCACAGGGTGGTCTTGGCGTGCAGCGAACAATGGTACAGGAAGGCAAAGGCATGGCCGAAGGTGAGATTGCAGCGGCCTTGGGCGCAAAGGTGGTTGTAGCCACGAAAGGCCGTTGGAGAGGAAGCAGGGGCGCGAGGAGGGCCATGGCGGGCACGGGGCAAGGTGGTGGTGGTGGTGGATGCGGGCCGGCTCGATCCGGCCAGATCCGAGGCCAGGGAGGTGACTTGGGGAGGCGGACGAGCTCCAGGAGATGGGGTCGTGGTCGCGGCGCATAGGGCTCGGGGACGAAGCACCGAGGACGAGGCAGGAACGGAAGGAGAGGGCGCGCGGGTTCTGCTGGAACTGCAGGTCATCGACGAGGAGGCTGGGGACGAGCTCCCGGCGACGAGGCGCTGGTGCAAAAGCGGAGGCGGAGGCGCGGTGCGACATGGCCATGGCCGAAGCAAGTCAGGCTGGGCGGCGCGGCCTGGACTCGCCGACCGGAGGGGTGACGGGGCATGGTTTCAGGTGCTACATCGAGGAGGAGGGAGGCGAGGGGATCGGGCGCAGGTTTTCCTGGCACTAGCAGCGGCCGTGCGTGTGTGTGGCGGCGGAGGGGGAACGAGGGGAGATGAGGAACGAGCAGATGAGGATCGAGAGATGCTCGCTAGGGTTAGAAAAGGCACGGCTGGGCCAAGATGCAAATGGGCCGGCCTGGTTGCTGGGCTGCAATGCTGCTGGGCTTCTTCTCTCCCAGTACCCTTTTATTTTCCAAAACAGAAAATACCAAAGAGGAAAAGAAGAGGAAAGGAAGAGTTTGGGATAGCATTTACGCATGGGGGTAATTTTCCCGGACTCACAAAATTGAGCTTGATCCAAGAAAAATAGAAAAGAGGCACGAATGCAAGATTTAAATTCAAACTTATTTGAATTTAATTCAAATGGTTTGAACTAGAACAAGGTTTTAGAAGTGTCCAAAAATGTTGAGGATTTCGGTGGGGCTCCAGAAAATGACGAAATAATTTATTGGACAAAGTATGAGGTCAAGAAGTGAGATAACAAAGGCATTGGGAATTATTTTGCAAGTGTGTCAAACATAACAAACATAATTCCACATCAATGGAATATTTTATATTAGCTCCCTAATATTGGAAGGATATGTTATAAAGAGAAGTCACCATTCCCTCGATTTAAATGGATTGAAGATCCATACAATTTATTTAGATGAGTTTTAAAATTAATGATATGATGGCATGATGACATGATGCAATGCAAATGAAGCTAAGAAGAATGCAACAAACAAATACATCGCACGGCGAAACTCGGAATATCTGGAAGTCTTCTGGAGCGTCAGTCTCGGGACGTTACAACACTCCACCACTACAAGAGGATCTCGTCCCGAGATCTAGAATGGCACCAGAGAGAAAACGGAAGAGGAAGAGAAGAGCTAAAGCTAAGTTGCTTCTTCGACAAAAGAGTGAAACCAAAGAACCTTGAGAGGTTGAAAAGTTGAAAGAAAGAACACAACGGAGTTGAACTCAATTGAGATCAGTGTTGCAGAAAATAGAAACAAGGAACACCATGTTAACCTTGGAGGTTGCAAAGCTATGAATGACGAGTACAATTGACAAGGAGGAATTGGAACCACTCGGGTTGAAACGAGATAAACAAGGAACAAGGAAGAACAAATTCGGACAGCACTCTGGTTGAAAAGAGATGCAAGACTTGATAAGATGAAAAGAACTTAGCAGATAACATAACACTCTAGTTATGGATAAGCAAGAAAATAACATGAACTTGACAAAATGACGTGATGGGTGAAGAGCACAACATCACAATGCCTCCGAAAGAAATGAAAAAAATGGAATGGAATGAACGGAGGAAAACTTGATCTTGAAAGAGCACGCTAACAGGAATTGCTAGAACGGAGTTGTTGGATTATCAACAACAAAAGGATAAGCTTGTTGTGGGCTTATGGAAAACTTCTCGAAATTGAGGCGAAATTCTGCCACTATGGGAACAAATAATATCATTGATAACACCAACGAGATGAAAAACTCCTTCCACCAAGATGATAGAGAGATAACTTATATCATTGATAAGCACCACACTAGCAACATTCCTTTGGGAAGGCTTTAGGTGAAATATAACCCAAGATAACTCCAAGGAAGAAAGTGATGGGTTTAAAATACCTCATTCTTGACCACATGTGAATCACGAAACATGAATAGAAATTGTCAAGAATGATATAACACCACCTCAAAAGATAAGATAGAGAGAATTGCACTTCGGAATGCAAGATGAAGAATGCTTGAACTCCTCTGAAAAGAATCTCGATGAACACTTCGAGAAGGAATTAAATCCTTGATGAACCATCATGTAGAGCCTCCATGGAGAACTCCGGTAATAAAAGGATGATAAAAAGAAAGGGAAGTTGAAAACACAAGGTGAAGCCTTGCGGTGATTTAGAAGAAGCTTCGCGACGATATAACCGAGAAAACTTGGAACTCCAGAAAATGAAAAGATGAAACACTAGAGCCAAGAATTACTTCATCATGAACAATCTCCGGAAGAAAAGAATTGAATCACCTAGAGGAAATAAGAATAAGATTTATTGTATGCTTATCCTTCATCAAATTAAATTGATGACAAGCAATGGATTTGGCATACTACTTATTCCCGTAGAAAGGATTAAGAGATATATAGCATAAACTTCAGAAGGTATTGATGGAACCACCGGTGGGATTTGGAAACAACGAATATTTGATATGATAACGAAGGAAGTGAAATCTTGAACGAACCACCGTAAGAATTGAAAATGAAAGTAGCAAAGGCACAAATCACCGGGAAGAATTGGAAAACGAATGAAGATACTTGAGGGGATTTAGATACAAGAGAACAAAGAGATCATGAACTGATTAGAGGGTATTTGAATGATTCACCGGTAAGATTTGGAGAACAAGAGCTACACGCTGAGAATGAAGAATTATGACATGATGGCCTTCGGAGGAAAGAAATGGAAACAACTCATGAAATGCTCCGGATGGGTGAAAAGAATTTTCACAATCAAAACAATTATGAAAGGATGGCATCAAGCTAGAACCATGAATCTTGAAGAGAATGGAGCAAGATTTAAGAGAAATCCTTCTTCGGTCTTCAAATGTTGAGAATGATGATGAGAACCACCATGAATTGTTGAGATACTCCGGGAGAATGAGAAACAAAAAGGTTGAGCCAACAAGGAAAAATAATTTGAAACCGATCTTGGAAAACATCTGACCGATGAGATTCATTGTTACGACAAACTTTGAAAGAATTTGAGAATCACTCCGGATAAGAACATTGACGGAAAAGAATGGAGAGACTTCATATCCATAAGATGGATACTTGATTAAGATATCTGAGTCCTTGAAGAAAAAGGGTGGGAGGGCGGGAAAACAAAGACAACTTGGGACGGATGAAACAAACACCGTTGAGAAAACTTAGAATTGATCTTGCGAATGTTGAAATGATTGGATCCACTTGAAGAGAAGCACACCGGTTGGAAAAAAAATTAACATGACAACCTCAATGATCGAAAGGATTAGTATTCACATAGCAATATGAGAACACCGTTTAGGAAAGGTATGGATTCAACATTTGACTTCGAAGCAACTTGAATAACACAAAGAAAACAAAAGAAAGGATTTGACTTGCAGAATAAGCCGGAACAAACATATGATAGAGATTTCATCCGAAGTTTTCGTGGTGGGGCCCACACGGGCTCGATTGTACAGCACCATCATGTACAAGGCAGTGCACACGACATATGAAGTGTCCCCGAACCAGCATAACCAAGGGTTCTTTAAGACACAACGAGACCACTGTAAAAACGACCGTGGAAAGGCAGACCACTAGACGTCAAACCCCAATCTCATATCATGCATCTGTCGAAAAGATATTCTAGGAGCTACTTGAATTCCCACCTATAAAACTCCCGAAACTTTCTGGTTATGCAATCTGGTGTTGGGGATACAGGGGAAGCAATATATATCTCACCCAAAACTAACAATCCCTACATCCAAGCTGTATCCATCCGTCAACACATAACCAAGAAAACTTCGGAAATCATGTACCTCAACCTTCGAAAAGCATCCGTTATACAAGCTATGGCAATACTCCCGAACTCCCGCCCCAGTACTGGGTGGCGTCGAGGTTATCTCACCAACAACTGCATAAAAGAGATTTTCGATGTCGGCAAAATTCAGGTATTCCAGAACTACAACGATAAAATTGTGACGACAACACCTCGGAGCTCAACTCCCCAGGTCACTGCCACATAAAAGACAGGAGGCACCAAGAACAATGTTCTCGTCACAAAACCATCGGAACGATTCCAAGATACCTGCGTGATCCTAAAAATAAATTAGTGAAATTTGAGGAGAGGAAAGTCAAAACATCTACGTCAGGAGACCTCACCAGAGCGACGAAGGGACTGAGGAGTAAAAAGAATCCTACTCTCCGATATATATAATCCTAAAACTCAAAACATTTTTTTTCAAGACTCAACAACGCTAGCAAACAATCAAGCAGGGGGCTCCTAAGTCGGGGATGGCTCTGATTACCAACTTGTAACACCCACGATGCGGCTATATCTCCCACGTGTCGAAGCACAACTTAGAGGCATAACCGTATTGTGGTTTTGTCGCAAGAAGGGTCATCTTCACACAATCCCATGTAATGAACAAGACTGGGATAAAGAGTTGGCTTACAATCGCCACTTCACACAATGAACATAAATAAATCATACATCATTCAGAGTACACACATAAGTCTGACTACGGACGAAGCCAAAAGAAAAGAAGATAACCCAACTGCTAGATCCCCGATCGTCCCAACTGGGCTCCACTACTAATCAACATGAAACGATACATAGCAACAACCAAGGTCTTCGTTGAGCTCCCATCTGAGCTCGGTTGCATCATCTGCACTGGTATCATCGGAACCTGCAACTGTTGTGATAGTATCTGGTGAGTCACGAGGACTCAGCAATCTCAAAACCCGCGAGATCAAGACTATTTAAGCTTATGGATAGGAAATGGTAATGAGGTGGAGTTGCAGCAAGCACTAAGCAAATATGGTGGCTAACATACGCAAATAAGAGCGAGAAGAGAAGCAACGGAACGGTCGTGAAGCTAGCAATGATCAAGAAGTGATCCTGAACTCCTACTTACATCGACATAACCCAAAACAGTGTTCACTTCCCAGACTCCGCCGAAAAGAGACCATCACGGCTACACACGCGGTTGATGCATTTTAATTCGGATCTGGTGTCAAGTTCTCTACAACCGGACATTAACAAATTCCCATCTGCCACATAACCGCGGGCACGGCTTTCGAAAGTTTATACCCTGCAGGGGTGTCCCAACTTAGCCCATCACAAGCTCTCACGGTCAACGAAGGATATTCCTTCTCCCAGGAAGACACGATCAGACTCGGAATCCCGGTTTACAAGACATTTCGACAATGGTAAAAGAAGACCAGCAAAACCGCCCGATGTGCCGACAAATCCCGATAGGAGCTGCACATATCTCGTTCTCAGGGCACAACGGATAGGTCAGCCTACGAGTAAAACCAGCCCTCGAGTTGCCCCGTGGTGGCCCCGTAGTCTGCCCGTTTCGGACCAACACTCGAAGGAGCACTGGCCCGGGGGGGTTAAAATAAAGATGACCCTTGAGTCCGCAGAACCCAAGGGAAAAAGGCTTAGGTGGCAAATGTTAAAACCAAGGTTGGGCCTTGCTGGAGGAGTTTTATTCAAAGCAAACTATCAAGGGGGTCCCATAAATCACCCAACCGTGTAAGGAACGCAAAATCAAGGAACATAACACCGGTATGACGAAAACTAGGGCGGCAAGAGTGAAACAAAACACCAGGCATAAGGCCGAGTCTTCCACCCTTTACCAAATATATAGATGCATTAATTAAATAAGAGATATTGTGATATCCCAACATAATCATGTCCATCATGGAGCAATCTTCAACTTCACCTGCAACTAACAATGCTATAAGAGGGGCTGAGCAAAAGCGGGTAACATAGCCAAACAACGGTTTGCTAGGAAGGATGAAAAGGTTAGAGTCTAGCATGGCAATGTGGGAGGCATGGTAAACAAGTGATAGGTAGCGCAGCATAGCAATAGAACGAAGCAACTAGCAAGCAAAGATAGAAGTGATATCGAGGGTAATGGTCATCTTGCCTGAGATCCCGCAAGGAGGAAGAACGAGTCCATGAAGAAGACAAACAGACGTAGTCGAACGAATCCTCACAACCCCGGAATGAAACCAAAGCTAACGAGAGAAGCAAACAATATGGTAAACACACAAGCATAAACATGACATGATGCACAATCAAGTATGATGCATGTCCGGTTTAATGAGGCATGGCATGGCAAAGTGCAACAAACAACTACAAATTAAGTGGAACTCAATATGCAACGAGTTGCATATTGACGAAACACCACATCAATTATTTAGTTCTCTCTCGTATAGGAACACAACAATATTAAATGTTATTAAACATGGCAAGAGGTGAAACATAAATAAACTAACTATTTAGGCAAGTTTAAATGAGGCCGGAAACAATAAACAACAATTCCGAAAAATCCCCATATGTCATTTAGCAATTTAATGCAAACACAATTTCAAACATTTAAATGTTGTTAACATGATGCGGATGACATATACAAGTTTATGCAATTTTTATGAAAATGTTGACATGAGCATGTTATGAAGCATTTGGTCACCATGGCGGAACAAAACGGGTGCCACGGCAACGAATCCGAAAATGATGCCACGGCAACATATCGGTTTCGGTAGCTCACGGAGATACCGGTGCAAAAGGAAGTGGGCGTGAGCGTGTCATGTAAGGATGGTGGGGTGCTCCCGGATTCCGGATTCCCACAGGACGGCGGCATGGCAAACGAGGAATGTGCAAAAACAACTCGGACACGGTGCAAACATATGGTACATCTCATACATGCAAGGGCATCTCATCGCGGTCGTCTCGGGTTATACCTTTGAAGCGTGCGTTCTCGGGCAGAACGAGTTCGATGCGGTGTAGATGGAAGTAGACGTTCTCGGGACGGTCGTAGTGGAAGTAGTCATTCACGGGTCATCGTGGGAAGTAGTGGTACTCGCGGTCTTGGCGACGGTAGTCGTACACGACTCGTAGTCATCCGGGGTCGTCGGTAGAGGTACACACGTTGTCGGGGTACTTGTTGGTCCGGTCTTGGTGTAGATGTACATGGCAAACGTAGTGGTACTAAGCGCCGGTCGTCGAGGGACTTGCCGAAATCCACAGAGCTGGTGTGCTTGTTCAGGCGTCGGTCTTGCTAGAGGGGGGTACTTGGTGAATCCGCATAGTCGCACACGGGTCATAGTGGTACTTGGCAAAATCCACAGGGTGGTCTTGGCGTGCAGCGAACAATGGTACAGGAAGGCAAAGGCATGGCCGAAGGTGAGATTGCAGCGGCCTTGGGCGCAAAGGTGGTTGTAGCCACGAAAGGCCGTTGGAGAGGAAGCAGGGGCGCGAGGAGGGCCATGGCGGGCACGGGGCAAGGTGGTGGTGGTGGTGGATGCGGGTCGGCTCGATCCGGCCAGATCCGAGGCCAGGGAGGTGACTTGGGGAGGCGGACGAGCTCCAGGAGATGGGGTCGTGGTCGCGGCGCGTAGGGCTCGGGGACGAAGCACCGAGGACGAGGCAGGAAGGGAAGGAGAGGGCGCGCGGGTTCTGCTGGAACTGCAGGTCACCGGCGAGGAGGCTAGGGACGAGCTCCCGGCGACGAGG
Organism: Triticum dicoccoides; assembly: GCF_002162155.2. Taxonomy (NCBI): domain Eukaryota; kingdom Viridiplantae; phylum Streptophyta; class Magnoliopsida; order Poales; family Poaceae; genus Triticum; species Triticum dicoccoides. The sequence continues at coordinate 147,640,794 of NC_041385.1, forward strand.
CGCTGGCGCAAAAGCGGAGGCGGAGGCGCGGTGCGACATGGCCATGGCCGAAGCAAGTCAGGCAGGGCGGCGCGGCCTGGACTCGCTGACCGGAGGGGCGACGGGGCATGGTTTCGGGCCTAGATCGAGGAGGAGGGAGGCGAGGGGATCGGGCGCTAGTTTTCCTGGCGCTGGCAGCGGGCGTGCGTGTGTGTGGCAGCGGAGGGGGAACGAGGGGAGATGAGGAACGAGTAGATGGGGATCGAGAGATGCTCGCTAGGGTTAGAAAAGGCACGGCTGGGCCAAGATGCAAATGGGCCGGCCTGGTTGCTGGGCTGCAAGGCTGCTGGGCTTCTTCTCTGCCTCTACTCTTTTATTTTCCAAAACAGAAAATACCAAAGAGGAAAAGAAGAGGAAAGGAAGAGTTTGGGATAGCATTTACGCATGGGGGTAATTTTCCCGAACTCACAAAATTGAGCTTGATCCAAGAAAAATAGAAAAGAGGCACGAATGCAAGATTTAAATTCAAACTTATTTGAATTTAATTCAAATGGTTTGAACTAGAACAAGGTTTTAGAAGTGTCCAAAAATGTTGAGGATTTTGGTGGGGCTCCGGAAAATGACGAAATAATTTATTGGACAAAGTTTGAGGTCAAGAAGTGAGATAACAAAGGCATGGGGAATTATTTTGCAAGTGTGTCAAACGTAATTCCACATCAATGGAATATTTTATATTAGCTCCCTAATATTGGAAGGATATGTTATAAAGAGAAGTCACCATTCCCTCGATTTAAATGGATCGAAGATCCATAAAATTTATTTAGATGAGTTTTAAAATTAATGATATGATGGCATGATGACATGATGCAATGCAAATGAAGCTAAGAAGAATGCAACAAACAAATACATCGCACGGTGAAACTCGGAATATCTGGAAGTCTTCCGGAGCGTCAGTCTCGGGGCGTTACAGCCTCCTACTGGATTGATACCTTGGTTCTCAAAACTGAGGGAAATACTTACGCTACTTTGCTGCATCACCCTTTCCTCTTCAAGGGAAAAACTAACGCATGCTCAAGAGGAAGCAAGAAGGATTTCTGGCACAGTTGCTAGGGAGGTCTTCGCTCAAGTCAAGACATACCAAGTACCCATCACAAACTCATCTCCCTCGCATTACATTATTTGCCATTTGCCTCTCGTTTTCTTCTCCCGCACTTCACCCTTGCCGTTTTATTTGCCCTCTCTTTCCCGTTCTCCTCTCTCTTTCGATTGCCTTTTGTGTGCTCGCGTGTTAAGTATTTATCTCGTTATCATGGCTAGTTCGGTCTTTACCCCTTTGTCTCCCGACTTTGAAGTCCTTCACTTCAAGCAAAGACAAGGAGAAAACTTGAAAGATGCTTGGTTTAGGATGCTAGAATCTTATCGTAGTTGCAATATAGAAGGAGATTTCAAGATTTTACTTCGTAATTTTTATGTCGGATTAACCTTATCCCATAGACAACTTCTTGATTTTGCCGCCAAAGGGAGTTTTGTTGAAATTGATCCTAGTTTTGCTTATGAAATTATAGAGGGGATAGTGGGAGTACTTCCCCTACAAAAAAGACCACCCTTCACTCAAGAAGGAACCCAAATTCTAGAAAAATTATGTGAATTGCAAAAAAATTTGAACCCCTTAAAAATATCGGTGGGAATATCAACCGCATGAATAATTTGATTACTCTTTGAAATAAGCGGTTGGATGCTTTAGATCAAAAGATCTCTGAGCATGAAGGGAAACGCAAGGAGTCTCCCAGATCCGAGAATAACTCCACTAAAAAATTGAATGCCAAAGATGGCAATACTTACACTCGCTTTTATGCCTAGCTAGGGGCGTTAAATGATAGCGCTTGTTGGGAGGCAACCCAATTTTATTTTCGTTCCTTGCTTTTTGTTCCTGTTTAGTAATAAATAATTTATTTAGTCTCTGGTTAGATGTTTTTTCATGTTTTAATTAGTGTTTGTGCCAAGTAGAACCTATAGGATAACCTTGGGTGAAAGTTAATTTCATTCTGTTGAAAAACAGAAACTTTGCGTGCACGAGAAAAAATTCAATAAATCACAGAAACATGATTTTGCGTTGATTTTTTTTTTGTAGATCAATAGACAAATTACCTAGGACGTCCTATTTTTGTAGGAATTCTGGAGTTTCATAAGTATTCGAAAGTTACAGATTGCTACATACTCTGTTTTTGACAGATTCTGTTTTTCGTGTGTTGTTTGCTTATTTTGATGGATCTATGGCTACTATCGGGGGTATGAACCATAGAGAAGTTGGAATACAGTAGGGTTAACACCATTAGAAATAAATAATGAGTTCATCATAGTACCTTGTGTGGTGGTTTTTCTTTCTTGCACTAACAGAGCTTATGAGATTTCCTGTTGAGTTTTGTGTTGTGAAGTTTTCAAGTTTTGGGTAAAGATTTGATGGACTATGGAATAAGGAGTGGCAAAAGCCTAAGCTTGGGGATGCCCATGGCACCCCAAGATATTCAAGGACAACCAAAAGCCTAACCTTGGGGATGCCCCGGAAGGCATCCCCTCTTTCATCTTCGTCTATCAGTAACTTTACTTGGAGCTATATTTTTATTTACCACATGATATGTGTTTTGCTTGGAGCGTCTTGTATGATATGAGTCTTTGATTTTCAGTTTACCACAATCATCCTTCCTGTACACACCTTTTGGGAGAGATCCACATGATTTAAAAATTATTAGAATACTCTATGTGCTTCACTTATATCTTTTGAGCTAGATAGTTTTGCTCTATGTGCTTCACTTATATTTTCTAGAGCACGGCGGTGGCTTTATTTTGAAGAAATTGTTGATCTCTCATGCTTCACTTATATTATTTTGAGAGTCTTTCAGAACAACATGGTATTTTCTATGGTTATAAATTTAGTCCTAGAATGATGAGCATCCAAGTTGGGTATAATAAAAACTATCATAGAAAGTGCATTAAAAACTATGATCAATTTGATGCTTGATAATTGTTTTGAGATATAAAGGTAATAATGTTAGAGTCATGCTAGTTGGGTAATTATGAAATTGAGAAATACTTGTGTTGAAGTTGGCAAGTCCCGTAGCATGCATGTATGGTAAAAGTTGTGTGACAAATTTGTTGCATGGGGTGCTCTTTGAGTGCTTTCCTTATGAGTGGCAGTCGGGGATGAGCGATGGTCTTTTCCTACCAATCTATCCCTCTAGGGGCATGTGTAGTAGTACTTTGCTTCGAGGGCTAATAATTTTTTGCAATAAGTATGTGAGTTCTTTATGACTAATGTGAGTCCATGGATATACGCACACTTACCCTTCCACTTTGCTAGCCTCTATTATGCCACGCAACTTTCGCTGGTATTAGGAACCCATTATTTACCTTCCTCAAAACAGCCACCATACCTACCTATTATGGCATCTCCATAGCCATTCCGAGATATATTGCCATGCAACTTTCCACCGTTCCGTTTATTATGACACGCATCATCATTGTCATATTGCTCTTTGCATGATCATGTAGCTGACATCATATTTGTGGCAAGGCCACCTTCATAATTTCATACATGTCACTCTTGATTCATTGCATATCCTGGTACACCGCCGGAGGCATTCACATAGAGTCATATTTTATTCTAAGTATTGAGTTGTAATTCTTGAGTTGTAAATCAATAAAAGTGTGATGATCTTCATTATTAGAGCGTTGTTCCAAGTGAGGAAAGGATGATGAAGACTATGATTCCCCCACAAGTCGGGATGAGACTTCGTACTTTATAAAAATAAAAGAGGCCAAAGAAGCCCACCAAAAAAATGAGAGAAAAAGAGAGAAGGGACAATGCTACTATCCTTTTACCACACTTGTGCTTCAAAGTAGCACCATGATCTTCATGATAGAGAGTCTCCTATGTTGTCACTTTCATATAATAGTGGGAAATTTTCATTATAGAACTTGGCTTGTATATTCCAATGACGGGCTTCCTCAAAACGCCCTAGGTCTTCGTGAGCAAGCAAGTTGGATGCACACCCACTTAGTTTGTTTTATTGAGCTTTCATATATTTATAGCTCTAGTGCATCCGTTGCATGGCAATCCCTACTCACTCACATAGATATGTATTAATGGGCATCTCCATAGCCCGTTGATATGCCTAGTTGATGTGAGACTATCTTCTCCCTCCTTGTCTTCATAACCACCACCATATACCACACATATTGCTATGTCCATGGCTTGCGCTCATGTATTGTGTAAGAATTGAAAAGGCTGAAGCGCGTTAAAAAGTATGAACCAATTGCTCGGCTCATCATCAAGGTTATGCATAAGGGGAGTATTTTGTGTGATAGAGATGAAGCATGGCCTAACTATATGATTTTGTAGGGATGAGCTTTCTTTGGCTATGCTATTTTGATAGGACATGATTATTAGCTAGTATGCTTCAAAGTATTACTATTTTTATGTTTTATAAGCTTTTATCTTGAATCATTTGGATTTGAACAATCATGCCACAATAAAGAGAATTACATTGAGAATTATGCTAGGTAGCATTCCACATCAAAAATTTTGTTTTTATCATTTACCTACTCGAGGACGAGCAGGAATTAAGCTTGGAGATGCTTGATACGTCTCCAACGTATCTATAATTTTTGATTGTCCCATGCTATTATATTACTTGTTTTAGATGTTTATGGGCTTTACTTTACACTTTTATATCATTTTTTCAGACTAACCTACTAACCGGAGGCCCAGCCCGAATTGCTATTTTTTTGCCTATTTTGGTATATCGAAGGAAAGGAATATCAAACAAAGTCCAAACGGAATGAAACCTTCGGGAGCGATCTTTTTGGAACAAACGCAATCCAGGAGACTTGGAGTGGACGTCAAGAAGCAGCCGAGGCGGCCACGAGGGTGGGCGCGCCCCCTGCCTCGTGGGCCCCTCGTGGCTCCCTTGACCGACTTCCTTCGCCTATATATATCTATGTACCCCGAAAACATACAGGAGAACCACGAGAAATTATTTCCACCGCCGCAACCTTCTGTATCCGCGAGATCCCATCTTGGAGCCTTCGCCGGTGCTCCACCAAAGGGGGAATCGACCATGGAGGGCCTCTCCATTACCACCAAGGCCTCTCTGATGAGTTGTGAGTAGTTTACCACAGACCTTCGGGTCCATAGTTATTAGCTAGATGTCTTCTTCTCTCTCTTTGAATCTCAATACAAAGTTCTCCTTCCTCTTCTTGGAGATCTATTCGATGTAACTCTTTTTGCGGTGTGTTTGTCGAGATCCGATGAATTGTGGGTTTATGATCAAGTTTATCTATGAGAAATATTTGAATCTCCTCTGAATTCTTTTATGTATGATTGGTTATCTTTGCAAGTCTCTTCGAATTATCAATTTGGTTTGGCCTACTAGATTGATCTTTCTTGCCATGGGAGAAGTGCTTAGCTTTGGGTTCAATCTTGCGGTGTCCTTTCCCAGTGACAGCAGGGGCAGCAAGACACGTATTGTATTGTTGCCATCGAAGATAAAAAGATGGGGTTTATATCATATTGCATGAGTTTATCCCTCTACATCATGTCATCTTTCTTAATGCGTTACTCTGTTCTTCATGAACTTAATACTCTAGATGCAGGCAGGAGTCGGTCGATGTGTGGAGTAATAGTAGTAGATGCAGAATCGTTTCGATCTACTTGTCATGGACGTGATGCCTATATACATGATCATGCCTAGATATTCTCATAACTGTGCACTTTTCTATCAATTGCTCGATAGTAATTTGTTCACCCACCGTAATACTTATGCTATCTTGAGAGAAGCCACTAGTGAAACCTATGGCCCCCTGGTCTATCTTTTATCATATAAGTTTTCATCTATCTTTTATTTGCATCTTTTACTTTCCAATCTATATCATAAAAATACCAAAAAATATTATCTTATCATATTATCTCTATCAGATCTCACTTTTGCAAGTTACCGTGAAGGGATTGACAACCCCTTTATCGCGTTGGTTGCGAGGTTCTTGTTTGTTTGTGTAGGTGTGTGGGACTTTTGAGGAGCCTCCTACTGGATTGATACCTTGGTTCTCAAAACCGAGGGAAATATACGCTACTTTGCTGCATCACCCTTTCCTCTTCAAGGGAAAAACCAACGCATGCTCAAGAGGTAGCACATTACCGAGAGGGCCCAGAGATGCCTCTCCGAAACACGGAGTGAAAAATCCTAATCTCTATCTATACCAACCCAACAAACACCATCTGAAACACCTGTAGAGCATCTTTATAATCACCCAGTTACGTTGTGACGTTTGATAGCACCATAAGTGTTCCTCCGTTATTCGGGAGTTGCATAATCTCATAGTCATAGGAACATGTATAAGTCATGAAGAAAGCAATAGCAATAAACTAAACGATCATAGTGCTAAGCTAACAGATGGGTCTTGTTCATCACATCATTCTCTAATGATGTGATCCCGTTCATCAAATGACAACATATGTCTATGGCTAGGAAACTTAACCATCTTTGATTAACGAGCTAGTCAAGTAGAGGCATACTAGGGACACTCTGTTTGTCTATGTATTCACACAAGTACTAAGTTTCCGGTTAATACAATTCTAGCATGAATAAACATTTATTATGATATAAGGAAATATAAATAACAACTTTATTATTGCCTCTAGGGCATATTTCCTTTAGTTTTCCCCTCTCTATCTTGTTGTGATGAATTGAGTTTTTCCCTTTGAGATTTCGTTGTTATCGGATTGAATACTTTTATGGATTTGAGAACACTTGACATATGTCTTGCAATTGAATACTCATGGTGACAGCGGGGTATCGTATTGATTCGCTTGATATATGTTTTGGAACTCAACTCGCAGTTTCCCGAGGTGACATTGGGGTAATCTATGCATAGGGGTTGATGCACGTTCTTGTCTTTGTTTCTCCGGTAGAAATCTTGGGGCACTCTTTGAAGTTCTTTGTGTTGGATTGAGTATTATGAACATGAATTTGCTTTGGTTTTATTTTAGTACGAACTCGAGGATATATCGAACGGAAAGAATAGCTTTCTGTTATTTTAGTATGAACTCTTGAATAGATCGAATGGAAAGAATAGCTTTGAGGCGGTTTCGTACCCTACAAACAATTTATAACTACTAGGGAAAAGCCTAGTAGTAGCGTGGGTTTTAGGTATATCAGTAGCGCGGGTGCCCGCGCTACTGATACGACGCTACAGCTAACTGGTAGTAGTAGCGCGGGTGCCACCCGCGCTACTACTACGTCAGTTAGTAGTAGCATGGATACCACCCGCGCTGCTGCTAACTAATTATGAATTAAAAAATAAATTCCAGCCATGGCTGCTGCTGCTAGCTAGGCGTCATCGTCCTCTTCATCCATGGTCGATGCTGATCCTGGAGGGGATGAAGTCGTCCATGGTGATGGTGCTTCCCCATCCAACTCTTCTCCACACCTCTCCTTTGTTGCTGCTACAAAAAAAGAGATAAGGATTAGAAGAGGAAGAAAGAGATATAGAGGAGTAGATGCCGAAACCCTAGATGATGTCATGGGTTGCGTTCATCAGAGATCTGGCCATCGTCTTGTGCGGCGCTCTATTGGATCTTCCTCTCCTTCCAGCAACGGAGGAGTAGGAGGAGGAAGGAGGGGCAGCAGAGGAGGAGGAGGAAGAGGAGGAGGAGGAAGGAGGGGCAGCAGAGGAGGAGGAGGAGGAGGAGGAGGAAGGAGGGGCTCCGGTGGAAGAGGAGGTCGCCGGATTTGAGGGAGACGTCGAGGTGCGAGGCCGGCAATTGTGGTGCGCGAGGAAGGGCGTCGCGGGTGGGAGGGAGAAGTGAAATCGAGAGAGGGTGTGGGTCTAGGATTGGGCCTTCGTGCGCTATGTTTATACATGTGTCGGTGGGTTGATAGTAGTAGTGTTGGGTTTATACCCACGCTACTACTATGGCATGTCCCAGGGTGCACGGTGGAGACCACTTAGTAGTAGAGTGGGGTTTATAACCCGCGCTACTACTATCAACTTAGTAGTAGCGTGTGTTGATAACCCACGCTACTACTACGGCTGGTCCCGGGAGGCACAGTGGACATCACTTAGTAGTAGCGAGGGGTAAAAACCCGTGCTACTACTATCAACTTAGTAGTAGCGAGGGTTAAAAACCCGCGCTACTAGTAAGTAGCAGTAGCGAGGGGTATAAACCCACGCTACTAGTAAGCGTCTGCCTATAAGCTTTTCCCTAGTAGTGTATTCTTATGTTCTCCGCTAGATAGGAACTTTGGAGTAATTCTTCGTTGCACTTTGAGGGGTGGTTATATGATCCAATTATATTAGCATCGTTGAGAGAGTGCACTAGCGAAATTACGGACCCTAAGCCTCATTTTCAAGCATTGCAATACCGTTTTTGTGCCCGTTTAATATTTGCCACCTTGCTATTTTATTTCTACCTTCAATATTACACTTTTATCACCATCTCTTCGCCCAACTAGTGCACCTATACAATTTGCCATTGTATTGGGTGTGTTGGGGACACAAGGGATTTCTTGTATTTGGTTGAAGGGTTGTTCGAGAGAGACCATCTTCATCCTACACCTCCCACGGATTGATAAACCTTAGGTCATCCACTTGAGGGAAAATTGCTACTGTCCTACAAAACTCTACGCCTGGAGGCCCAACACGAGTCTAGAAGAATAAAGTTGCATAGTAGACATCAAGGCCACATAAGAAATCGTCCTTGCACCTCTAGTGTAAAAGACTACATTCCATACGACCACGCCTGCTCGTATTGGTGGTCGTATGGAGTGCCACCGCCACCAGATCAACTATTTCCACCCCGTGAAATCGAATCATGGATCAGATGCCCAGAGAGACCAGAAACTCGTCTAGACGTCACCCTTGCCTCCGGAGTTCATTTGGAGGAGGGAATGGCAAGGAGAAGAGGGATATCTTCCTCACCACGCACAAGGACACTACTAGGGAAAACCCTATACACAGAACTTTAGCAGTATCGTGGGTCAGAAAAGCACGCTGGTGCTAATTAGCAGTAGCGTGCCTGTGGTAACCGCGCTGCAGATAAAGATCTAGCAGCAGCGCGTCTTGCTGTACACACGTTACTACTAAAATTCCCACGACTTAGCCCATAGGCTACACATAGTAGTAGCGATCTATGATGAACCGCGCTACCGCTACGTTGTTTGTAGCAGTGCGTTTTAATATAAACTCGTTGCTGCTAAAGGTTATAAAATTAAATGGAAAGAGAATGGAAAGGTAATTGAAAATGAAAGAAATAGAATAAGGTGAAAGGAAACAAATAAAATATGAAGAAAACTAAATGGAAAAGGGAAAAAAGAGAAAGGAGTAGCAGTAGCGTGTATCAGAGAACGCGCTGTAGCTAAGATAGCAGCAACGCTTTTCCCTGAACGCGCTACTGCTACTTCTGACTTAACCACGGGGTTCGTCCTTCCCCACGCCACTTTCCCCCAAATCCAACTCTCTCCACTCTCGCCGCCGCCGTCGCCCGTCGGCCGCCGCGCGCTCTCCGCACCCTCTACGCCGCCCCGACCCCCGACCTCAACGCAGCCCCTGCCCCCGACCTCAACGCCGCCCCAGACGCCGCCCTGCCCCTCCCTCATCGCAGTCACCCGAGGTGAGCACGCCCGCTCCTCCCTCTCCCCTACCTTTGCCTAGGGGTTCTTTATATTTTAGTTGCATATTAAGTTTATTTTTATTTATAGTAAGTTTATTTTAGTTGCATATTAAGAACTAGGTACTAATTAGGTAGTAGAATATTTTTATTTTTATTAAGTTTATTTTTAGTAAGAACTAGTTGAATTAATAGAACTAGTTAGTAAGAACTTGTTTCTATTTTTTAGTTAAAGCAATTTTTCCCGCCTCGACGTGGACGATGCCTATCCCGCATCCTCGTCGTCGAGTCGGCGGAGGACGACACCTGCTTGACCAGATCGGCCATGTCCGGGACTGGGCTCCGCCGGGGTGGTACTGGGAGGCGCTACCTACCGGGGGGCGCAGGTTGGTGAGGAGCCAGCCTGTCGTTGACCCGAACCTTCTTTGGTGGCGGTCGCGTGGGCCAGTGACAATCGAGAGGCTCGAGGACTCCGCGGAGGTGGTGCGTCACCGTGTCAGTGAGGAGGACACGCACGTCCGTCGCTACTTGTTTGCGTTGGAGCACATGTCGTTCTCCAATACCTGGCAGGTTCTCCGGGGATCTCACTGGAGCTATGATCCCGTGATGGTTCCTTCTCTGTGGGTGTCCACCGCCCGCGCTGATACCCGTCGTGTGCTAGGGTTTTAGTTGTATTAGTGATGTTATATGTATGACACTATTCGTGATGTATTAGTGATAATATTCGATGATGTACGGACGTATGAGATGATTTACTTTTGCTTATTGAATGCATGCTAATTTGAGTCCTATAAGATATTTTGAAATGTATATCTTGTGTTGCTCAATATCCAAGTGGCCCGTCATGTTTGCAGGTTACACCTCCGAGTGGCCTATGTTTTGCCGAAGTGTTGATTCATTTCTGTTCCGGCAAATTTCAGGCGCTCGATATGTCCTATTTTAGCAAATGTCATGCCGGATTTTTCCATGAATTTTGGCATGACTTGTGCCAGAATATGTAGGAAATATCGAGTGCCCCGGATTTGTGTGTTGAGTATCTTGGTAGTTGTCTTCGATCGATTTTCAATTAATGTTTTAACTATGAACATAGGAAATGTCTCACGACGAAAAGGATTTCGGTATTTGCAAATACTGCGAAGACGAGCGCGGCCTGTGCGACGGAATCTTCCTAGATGATGATAGGCGCTTCAGCATCAAGCTGGACAAGAACTTCGAAGTAGATACAGTAAGTCACAGCGACAAGTCTTTTTTCGTAATTAAGCATGACATCTGCTTCATTTGCTTCCACTTATATTTTTTATTACTATTCTACTAGCGTATCCCCTGCCATGCAAGAGTTTTTGTATTGGATAAGATAGGTTTCAGTCATAGTATGGAGGAAAAGAAAGTTTACTTGAAGACCGAGCATGGTTATATTTTCCCTACAAAATTGTACAATTCAGACAACTACACCTATTTTGGATGCAAAACATGGCGAGCACTATGCAAGACTTATGCATTTGAGCCTGATATGGTTATCACCTTTGATATTCGTCCGGAAGATGATATTGAAGGTAATACTGACATCTGGGTCGATATGCAGACGCCTCCAGTTATACCATTATGTAAGTTTCTTAACCATATTTATGTCTTTGATCGATATTGTTTATTCAAAAATAGTTGACAACTAATTTGTATTGTCAGCTTATTTCGGTGCAAGCAAACATGTCCAGCGCTTGGTAGACAGGACCGTATACTGTCCTGGGGTTGAACTCAACTGCGAGGAGCTCATTCATTATGTTTCATGGCTTGAGGATCTTGATATTGTCAAGACAAATTTTCTTCCTGCATTTAGAAATGTTAGTACTGAAAATGTGCGACCAATAGTGTTCGTAATAAACTACGGTCACATCTATTTAGGAAGGATGGTAAGATTTTTACTATTTGTCATCAGTGCATCTTTTCCATACATTATTTTTGAAACTAAACTTCATTGCTAAGTATGTTAACATACGATGTTCTTCAACAGGGACTCCCGATGAATGTTGTGCCTTATGGGATCGAGACTAAAGGTACCATGAGTATTATTAGCTTACGACCAAGATATCCTACAGATTACTTTAGTGCATTCAAGATTAGCGACGGATGCTTAATAGTGCAAGACTGGGCCAAATATGTGATGGGGGAGCGCAGAGAAGTACTAGGGGGCAGCAAACAGATGTGCTACCCACGATTAGGAGACAGGTTCATCTGCATGCTCCAGCTTAATTAAGGAGGAGAGCTATACATGTTTTATGTTATTTTACCTAAGAGAGAGCAGCATGAGTGATTAGCTAGCTAGAAATGAGTTTCAGGATAATGATGTGATACACTATATTACTATGATGATAAAATAGCTAGTGTTGGTGGTAATGACTATGATGATTATTATTAGCGAGTGTTAGTGGTGATTAAATAAATACTTTTTTTAGACAGAAATAAATACTGTTGGTGGTAATGACTATGAGGATGATTAAATAGCTTGTGCTGGCGGATTAGATTCAAGTGAAGGCAACATGTGGTGCACATCGAAAGTACTACTAGTCCAAACTAGATCAAGTTTGGATTAGTAGTATACTTTTGACATGCACCACATATTGCCTCCACTTGAACCTAATCCGCCTTCATTTGACACACTGTTATGGACATAATGATGTAAACCTCATAACTGGTATTGTATCAATATTTGTACAATGGCGCATAAATACACTAAAAATAAAAAAGAAAAAAAAAGTACTAGTAACGATGGACAGAAAACACGCTGCAAGTAGTTACCTTAGCAGCAGCGTGGTACCGAACAAACGCTGCAGCTATTTGTCCTAGCAGTAGCGCGGGCAGGCACGCGCTGCTGCTAAGCAATAGCTGTAGCGCCTTATTAGTAGCGCGCCCTCCCGCGCTACTAGTGAGCACAAAACCCGCGCTACTGCTAGGGTTTTCCCTAGTAGTGGGAAGCTACAACATCATCACCACTGTCATCATCATCGTCATCCACACTATCATCATCATCATCCACATCCTTATCATTCGTAACATCAAGAAACCTAAGGGATCATCTTGTGTGCTATATGAAGCATTCATCCATGTATGTCGTTGCTCTTACCATGATGTTTGTTGTCTCCATGTGTGGGTAGAACCCTAGTTCTCGGGGATATGGATGAACGTTGGTATGTGTGGAATCTGAAACATTTTTTTGGATACAAGATTCCCTGTTGAATGCTTAGTTTAATAACTTCGTGAATGTTGTGAAGGGGCCCCACTCAGCATTTGTGCCTTATGGACACAAAGTATATCACTGTCGTTGTGAAGGGCTAGGATGTGAAGGTAATTCGAGGCGACAGTAAAAGCCTATTGCTCCTAACCTATGCAATTGATAGGGGAATTACGGAGAACCCTTAGAGAGGCTGCATCCACAGGGTAAACCCTTAATTATCATGAGTTGTAACCCTATGGGGGAGACTATGATGGTCGTGTGTGGCACGAAGTCTACTTTGAGTAAACGTGTACTATACCCGGCTCCGCCCAACATAATCGTCAACATTGCCTCAAGTATCCATCCTATGCTATGTCTGTGCATAGGTGCGCTAGAAAGATACCAATGAGGATTCCGGACTCCCTGAGAACGCTTTACTCCTCCGTTGTTTCATCAATCACTTTACTCATTTCTCTTTATTTACTTTATGGTTATTTTCTTCAAAGTTTGTTCACTACTCCATCACAAATTATTACCACCCTCACTTTGCTTTAAATCTACAATTATCTGCAGGCACAAAAATAAGTAATTCACCACAAGAGACAAAAGTTGGATTTCTGTGCTCCTTGTGGGATCGGTACTCTTACTTTGAAAAAGTTACAACTAAACCATGTGCACTTGCAAGCCATCACATCCGTCGTTTGCAGCGTCGCCGCCGGCTCTGGTCATGCACACCATCACGTTCGACGAGCCGGACAAGCCTGCCATCCCACGCTGGCGGAAGGGCGCCGAAGCATTCTAGCCGAGCCGTCGTGGTCGTCCGCTTGCGTTGGGAGTCCGACGCGCTACGCGCCGGGGCATATATATCCTCTCGCTGGATCCGAGCGGGACAAGGGTTGGAGGTGCGGTTGAGATTGGATCCCATGCACGCGGGGC
>NC_041385.1:147654906-147661415 GCF_002162155.2 Triticum dicoccoides
AGGTAATGCTTCGATGGTGGTGCGGGATATGGCTGCGTGTGGTCAGGGTTGGTGGGGTAGAAGGTGGCTTGGTGGGAGAGAGAGAGAGGGGGGAATAAGATAGAGGCCGACAGGTAGGGCCTTCGGCCACATAGCAAATTATCCAAGTAGGCACGCCACATCGGCCTGACAAGTGGGCCCAGTCGGTCAGATCCATTGTTTTCGCGAGCAAATAGGCCAATCAATGCTCTAATTAGTCCTTAGGCACAAAGTTGATGGTTGTTTGTGCCCTAACACAAATGTGGTATCAAGTCGTTATCTTAACCTTAATCATGGTTGTTTTGGATAAATAACTTGTTAAAAGACGGTATGGGCCGATGTGATGGACCTGGACCCCCCTACTTTGCTCCTTGATTCGGCGCCGCGCTAAGGCATTTCGGATATTTTGACATGGGTCCGTGTTGGTGGCCCATGTCGGATGCTTTAAGCACTTTAAATGAGAGCAAGGATACGCGTTAGAGATGCCCTTATGTTACGCGCCAACGGATGTGGATTTATAAAGCTCAGGTTTTCGAACACCTCTTATCCTTATCGTTCAATGTTGCTTTGAGATCTGTGATACACAACTAACTTACTACATGAAATTTTCTCTTTTTTGTTTCTTCAAAACAAAACAAATATAAACTTTAAACTTTCTAGGACAACAAAACATTTTTACAACAAAACAAAACTTTCAGATTTTTTTCGTAAGTTAAAATGTTTTGTTGTCTTTTAAAATTTGAAGTTGATATGTTGAAAGAAACAAAAAATATAAAAGTGCTTGCACGAACCGCAATGCAAAAATGGATGACTAGATAAGATGGTGTACCAAAGTCTATGCTTTCTCAAATGTTAACAACGCGCAAACACCGACTATGATTGAACTGCCAACTCAGAACAAGACAGACATGCGTATACCGCCTCAAATCAAAATCCAACAAACATTCATCAAATTTCCAAAATCCAACACCGCTAGCTGCACTAGAATAACCTCTGCCTGCTCTGAACAAGCAATCCGCGAATTCCGCTCAAACAAAATCCAACAAAGGTTCATCAAAATTCCAAAATGACCTGAAGAAAAATTCCCCAAGTGCCAAGTTCAATATTCCAACAAAATGCTAACCAGGTAACGCCGTCCATAACGAACTGGGAATGAAAAATAACTAGACGCCGCATGCTTACTATGATCGATTCTACCCTGATCAGAAGTTGCACAGAGATCAAATGCGAGCATTAAGTTCTTGCCATGAAATCAGTTCGCCAAGCGCCATAATTTGGCCTTCACCGTACCCAAATTTCTAAGTAAGGATTGGGAGCCCGCAATATACAAGAACCATGAGAGTAACTCACTTCGCAGCCCCGCCGCAGGAGTTGCTCACGTCCGCCGCACTTCCCTTGGCGCCCAGGATCTCAACCCCGGCGGAGGCCGGAACCCCGTCGGTGGGCTTGTTGACGCTCGCGATCGCAGACCTGGAGGAGGACTCGTTCACGTCGGCTGGAGTGGCCTCCGCGTCGCCCACGAGCGCAACCATCGCGTTGGAGGACTCCGCCACTTGGCCGGAGGAGGAGGAGGAGTCGTTCACGTCCGCTGGAGTGGCCTTCGCGTCGCCCACGAGCGCAACCATCGCGTCGGAGGACTCCGCCACTTGGCCGGAGGAGGAGGAGGGGGTCGTAGTGGCGCGGTCGAGGGAGCGCAGCCGACCCGCTCGCTGCAGGAAGTCGAACTCGAGAGAGGAGCGCGGCAGGCCGTAGAAGTCGGCGGCCAAGGAGGCCCCGATGCCTGGCGCCCGGGCGGTGTCGGTGGTGCTCGCCTTGCCTGCTTCGAGGGCGCGCAGGCGCAGCGCCAGGTTGTCCCTCCGCCCGACGTCCACCACGACGGACGGGCGCGGCAGGCCGAGCTGATCGGCGACGATGGAGGCGCCCTGCCCTGCCGCCCCGATGTCCACCACCTTCTCCGCCCCCCCGCTCGTGCTCCCCTTGTGCAGGGCGCGCAGAGCCGGCCCGCCTCGCCGGCCTGCCATGAAGGCGGCCCCGGCGGCTGCCGACCCGACGCCCGCGGCTGCCGACTCCCCTCCCGCTGCCGGCTCGGGAGTGACCAGCCTCAGCGCGTCACGGAGGTAGCGATCATACTCTTCCCCGTACTGCTCCCTCAGGATTCTCTCGATCTGCTGCGCGATGTCGCCAGCGTAGTGTTTCTCAATGTGCGCAATAATATTGCGGAGGATTTTCTCCCACGGCCCTGACATGGCTACGGTGGCCTAGGGCTCCGACTACGACCTGCGGTCTGCGGTGTGAAGAGAGAAAGGAGAGTAAATGGGAAGGGAGGCGTCGTGGAGTGAGTGAAACGAGATCTGTTTTTCTGTGGACTAAAATCTGAAATGGGCTGAAGAGCGATGGGCCTCCGGGGCGTTTGGGGGTGGGGGCACGCGAGTGGGACCCAGCTGTCGGTGTATTCCTATCTCGCCCCGCCTCTTTCCTCTTCCGTCCAGTTGTCATCTTCCTTGGCCCTAACCCTAAGGTAGCGGCGGTGTTCTCGGCGCTAGGTTTGCCGCCGCAGTTTTCTCCTGGAGGGAGAGCTGCGCCGCCGTGGTCTCCGTCCTCCGGCCCGTCTGCTCGGTTGGTGGAGGGGTTCGGGGCTGGTTGCTGGACTCCGTCAGGCTGCTCACCTTTCTGCGCTCCGTAAAGGTTGATTTCGTGTCTCTTTGTTTTTACGTCCTGATCTCCTAATTGTTTTGGTTGATTCTGTTATGGGGTATGGCTGTGGGGGATTGCGATTGGGGTTTTGTGTGGGGGGAGGGGCGGAGGGACGAATGCTTGGTCGACGATTTGGGGTCCGTTTTGGTGGTGCCCCTCTTGTGTTCGGCGGCGGGATTGTTTGGTTGCTGTTCTGGTGGCACGGCAAGAACTATTGTTTGTGTAATGATGGCAATGGGAGCAGGAGGTGGTGATTTAATTCTGCTTATTTGTTAGCTACGCCGTTCCTAGAAAAATCTTAGGACCAAATTGTTGTATATTCTCTTTCCATGTCATTTTTGTTTAGTCGATGAAATACGGTAGTTGTTCCATGATTATTTGGATCACTGAAATGGTTAATTACTTCATGAATATGATTTATTTTGCTGGTCTGATATAATCCCCTACTCTGTTTCAGATTTCTTTGGGAGAGAGGGCCTGGTGGATGTGTGCTATTTTGCGGATGTAGGCTGAAGTTGAGATATCCTTATCGATCATGTCATCTTTCTTATTCTTACCCCTCGGTTTCTAAGCTTCGTGGTTCCAATGCGTGTGTGTTGCAGGTGGGAGTTGTATCTGCCACTGTTGGGGTGGAACAGATTGACTTTATTTTCTGGATTTCGTGATCGGGGTCACCCGATCTGCTGCATAAGAATTTATGGTCCATTCTCTTCTCTTAGCTGTTTCTCCTTCAGAGTCTATGCAGGTCGAATCTTTTCTCCTCCCTGTTATATTACTTATGTGCACCTTTTCCTCTGTATCCTTTGAGAGGGAGTATCACAAGTAAACAAATGTCAGCTTATTTTTCTTATGAAGTAACGAACAATTGTGTGTTGTGCCATGCCTGCAAGAAATATTTTCAGTTAGTTTCTCCGGTCTGTGCCTGTGCCTTTATGGCCAGTAGGCTAAACTCTTTCTACTGATAACCTCTTCGCTGCTAGGTACAGAGTTATAGTTTAATTGAAATCGGATAACAGAGAGCCGTAGGTTCAATTTTCACTTATGCTAAGGTTTGCTGCAGTGTGGTAAGAAAATCTGAGAGCTGGGCTCAAACTGATTCTATAGTTACATGGTGTTTCTTGTGTGCACATTTTGTTGCATTTATTTTGTTAAGAGGGAGTATCCTTTAGAGAACAGAGAGTTGAAAATAAATACCAGGTTCTTTTATGAAATATAAAGATATGGCTGCTTTTAATGAGCTTTAACTGAAGAGTGAAAGTATGATGTGATAGCGTAACCTCCACAGATGTAGAACCAAGATCCACTAATCTGCCTTCATCTGCCTGACACACTTTAATCAGGATATTGATGAGAGGCCTCCTGATTGGTGTAAGATTTAAAGGTTAAAGTCTTTTTTAGTGTATTTATTCACCAGCTGATCTGGCTTGGAGATGCGTCTTTCTTTATGCTCAATCATCTGCTTAGCCATCTAATCATGAAAATAGATTGTTGAAGTTTTTCTACCAGAGATTGTGCCTTGTTCAAAGCGCCATATATTCTGGAACGAAAGGAGTAATTTGGTAGATGTTTACTGATGATATGGCCTGTGTTTCGCAGGGAATGTTGAGTGAATTCATCGTGCCTGAAGGTAAAGACCAGAGCTTACTGATATATACAATTCCAATGGGCATGTATTAACAGTCTACTTGGAGTCATCTTTTCAATGGGACTGCTCTATACTACATTAAGGAGCAGAAGTGCAAGGTCATCGCTCTATGGAACTGGTTTGTCATATTTCCCTGTATACATTTTGATTACCCAATCGTCTCCACGTACAAACTATTAATGCTCCAGGTAAAACCTTCGGAGTGGCAAAGGAGCTAATTGCTGACAGGTGTTCCACTGTGGTTATACAGTATACTGCATTGTCATATTCATTGCCCAGCAAGATACTTCAGGTGTTCATAGCAAGCCTATCCAAACTATGAATTAATATAGTGATATTCACACTTCTCAATCAGTATATCAAAAGCCATGAGCAAGAATGCTTTGTATCGGCTGTGCATCACAAGGAAAGAAAAAATATACCTTATAAATGCTTCAGGTTCGCATACCCACAAAATCAGATGCCATGAATCTTTTGATATATCTGAACTCTAGAGTATAAGATACATCTTCCTACTCTTCTAGCGATCTAGAACCGGTTACCTCATGACTATTTATTTGAGATATGCTAAAGTTACTTTAATAGTAGATGCAACTTGCAGCTATTGTGCACGGTCGTTAGTCTGTGGGAAGTTTTATCTCTTTCGTACAGTCAAAGCTATGTGCAATTCATTCTTATTAAATTGGAATCCATCCTTGGTCATTCTATCTTCCTTTTCATCAATGGTTTATGCTAATGACAATTTTAAATTTATTGGCGTAGAAGCAGAGCTTCAGGTCTGTATGTTGTTTATCGTCCAGTATGTCATTACAAGTAGCTTATGGTTCAGTATATCACTGCAAGTAGTTTATGGTTCAAAAGGATTGTCGTCGATGCTAATGAGGAGACACAAGTTTATGTGAAATTTGTGTCTGAGACATTTCTGTGATGTCACTCTTTCACCTTGGAGATCTGATGCATCACCCTCACTTATGTCTTATTTGCGTTCTCTTGGTACTTCTCTTTTAAAAAATATTTGGTTTTGGGTTTAAATGGCCTAGAGATGAGCTGATGATTGAGATTATTTCCCTATTGGTTTGATTGTCTGATCGTTCTCTTGTTTCCACACAAAAAAAAGAGTTGTGTTTCTTATTACCTTGTCTTATCATTGTTTTCATAGTTGTCCTTGTTGCGTAATTTCATTTATTCAATAGATGATTATTATATTGCCAACTTGGTGGAATACGCACGATATTTTTATAAATATGATCTTGCAATGCATTTATTTTTCTCCAATTGCTCCTGCAGTTATTTTACTTATACTAGCTTAGATAAGATCGCCAACAGTCTGGGCAGTCAAACCACTGGTAATACTTCTTGCTATGCTTAGTTTGATTTGCCACATGTAACTTCCTACAATGTGGTTAAGTTGGCCTTTTTTTAACCAGGCTCTGGAAAAGATGGCTTGCAGAATGGGGATGACAGGGCTGAAGACAGGTATACTTCAGGTTTTTATGCATGCATATTTTAAGTCCTGAACATCGATATAAGTGTGTTAATGCAACTTGTGAACCAACTACGATTATATTGTTGGACCTTTCCGTAGGCACACTTTTTTTTCTACCTTAAGTTCTAAACACATGCTATTCTGCACCATATCTGCCGACATGTTGAAGTTGCGTGCTCACCCAATACCGACCATGTTTTCTTGTAAAGAACAAGGATATAACCTGGAAAGTCAAGCTTTATAGTTGTACCTTACGATGTTCCATACTCCAGTTCCAACACCTTGATCATATGATTTAGCATGTAATGTTGCGTGTGTACCATGTTCTACCTTTATCCCTGCAAAGTCATTTGCAGAGTTGCAGTTGGATTATATATGGTGTGAATTATTTAGGTCATAATAGTTTGTAGGCTCATCCATACAAGGCTTTCAAGCGATTGTTCTGTTTCTTATGTTCTTGTTTTTCTTGCTTTAAGAGGAGTGCTATCTGTGTACATAATGTATACGATATTTTGGTGCATAATATTCCCGCATTGAATTTTAAGATGGAATCAAAGTTCGATATGTGGAATACTGTTGGTATGTATTTTCTGGCTAATCCTGTAGGAATGATCTTCCTCTAGTCTTCAATAGCATTTGTGTTATTTTTTTCAACTTTTTGTACCC
>NC_041385.1:147661633-147699116 GCF_002162155.2 Triticum dicoccoides
TGTAGATTTTCCTTTTTCCTTAAAGAGTTTGTTAGTTCACTTGCCACTTAGGGCACCTACAACGCGGGGCGCTAGGTGTAGACTCTAGGATTAATATCCTTTCCGATCAGTAGTTAGGCTAACAAACACTGGCATCTAACTGGGGATGAACGCAAAAGGTGGAGGCGGGCTGCTTAGCTGTTTGTCCTTTGCCGCATGAGTAGGAACGGTGGGTCCAACGATCAATTTCTGGCCGTTTTCACGATTAGATAGTGTCTATCATTAGTGCTCAGCATTGTGTTACAAGGCGCTTCGCTGACTTTCTTTTTAGGATATTTATTTTTTCCTTCTTAAGCGCCTACATAAGGGCCTTGGAGTTGCCCTTATGTATTTACATTCATTTTTGTTGGTGTGTGTTTTTGTTCTGACTTTTTGTGTTTGTGAAGGCCTTTCTTCAAAAGGAGAGAAGGACACCTCTGAGGTACTTCCATACGCTTCATGAAGTAAAATATACTGGCAAGTTTCTAGTGATTAAGCTTTCGATTTGCAGGGCTCCTCTGCTACGTGTATAAGCAAAAAAAGCTAAAATGGAAGTTCACCAAGCTGGCCTTTCTCAAGCTACCACTTCCACTTGATGTCTACAAGGAGGTAAAGCTATCTTTCGTTATTTTCAGCATCCGGTAAGTAATAATTTCTCAATTGCTTCTTCTTGAACTGTCTATGAATGGTTATATGCGTTGCACCTTAATTTAGAAATTGCTGTTGGTGATTTCCTGACTCCTTTTTTTCTTATAAAACTATGATCATGTTTACATGCACTGTCTACTATGCAAGGGGACTTCGGTCCATTGATAAATGGATTGCAGGCTGGCCAAGCTAGTCACCTTTTCCTTTTTTTCCTTCTGTTCTTCTATTCTCTACCTCTCTATTTGTTTCCTCCCCTCCCTCCCTTCGCTCCTGTTTTGTACCCTGGTTTTGTAAGAACTATTGCCCCAGTAAGCATTTTGCTTATGGGTTCTTTATAAAAATCTGTTGGTAAGGGGTCTCCCCTCCCGATTTCCTTAAAAAAAACTATGCAAGGGGAATTTATTATACTACAAGAACTGTGTAGCCACTTATGATGAAATAATTTTTTGTTTACTGTTGTTGTTAAGAAGAATTGGTTTTATTTTCCAGTTATTATAAAAAAGCTTTAATTACCGATGTTAGTTGCGTATCTCGAGTGACAGTTTGTAATCTGCAGGTCCTTGCTACACTTCATCAGAATGTTATTCCTCCAATGTCAAACCCAGCCATCTTGTGGTAGGTTGTTTATGTCCATTTTGTTCAAATTTGTACTTTGTTTGACATGGTATCTCACGCCTTCATATTTTTTTTTCCTGTTGAAGTGATTTCTTGACTACATCATACGCCATTGGCAGTGTTATCAGTGTGATGGCCTTAAAGTGGTCTATTCATCCTTATGACACAACATTAGCTTTAATATCCAAAACTCTATAGCTCTATGCATTACTGACCTGTGCTGTGTATATGGCAAAGCATCGGTCATTGTTCTTGCATGTAAGTAGCTCTCAATAAATATAAGTGTAATATTATGGTTACACTATGAATGAATATGGCCATACTTTGTAATGTATTAAGTTCTATGAACTAAAAGGGGTTTCCGAAGAACTGTCAGTCATCCAAGCTATGGTTCCATTTCACGTCAACATTTTCAATCATGATCTCACAAGTGCCATGTAGCCACCTTTGCATCTTGTGATGCTGTTCCAGAGCAACAAAGCCAAATTTCGTTATTTCTGTTTATTAACTATTTGTCATGGAATGCTGTGGAATGCATCATGTCGAGTCAACGTTTAACCTACAAACGACAAGTTCAGCATGCTGTTTAAAAAGTAATGTACCATATATATTAGAGTAGACTTGTTAGGTTAGTTAACCATGAATCCTGTGGCCTGCCAAACTTGAATATACCCTGAGGTCATTTGTATGCGCAAGCAATGCGGCTGTGTGATCCCACCTACGTTGGCACTTCTTTGTAACCCATCTATTTTGTCTAGCCATTGCTGTACCCATTGAAGATTAGTCCATAACAGTAGATGGAAAACAAATATAGATTACAGTACTCCGCCCTTAATCTTGTGCAAGTGACTGGCCTGTGCCAGCGAGTGGATTATATCAGCGGATCACTATTAACCATGTTTGAGCTCTGAACTATCTTTCTTCCAGCCATGAGTCTGGATATGATATCAACTCTTACTCATGGATTGAACAAACAAACATGTTTCTTTTGTTGCTTATTCTTACGAATAGGCCAGATTGCAGTTTATTCTTTTTTTATTATTATTAGCTGGAGCTCTTATTATCATTGCTTAAGTTCATAATCTGCTGCGGAGGCACCCATCCATTAATTTTTTAGTTGGGTATGTTGCTTGCTATAGCCTTGTAATCTGCATATATAAGCTCTTGATTGATCCAGTGTGGTATACATCTCTGTACACCTAACAAACCATGTGTTGGTAGCACATTCATTTTAAGCTCACATTTTCTATGTTGTGTTCTGCAAGAGCCTTTTTGTTTTGTAATTATTTTTGTGTTGTTCCATAAGCTAATTCCAGTGCTTTGGATTCTCTTTCAGGAAGTTGCTCAGGATGATGAAGCTTGTCGACCTAAGAAGATTGGCACTGACCCTTTTTTTTTGCAGGCTAATAGAGAGCTTTATTAATTAAAGGTATTCGCTGGGCAGTCCGCCAACAGGGCACTGACCAGGAATCCGGGAGTGTTATCGAGCCAACTATCGGTCCTCTCAATCGTGCAAGCATGTTTAGCACAGATGTGAGCAGGCCCATTAGCTGATCTTACAACGAAGAGACAGACCCTGCAAAGTCTGGCCAGTATCCAGCTCAGTTTTATCAGCTAACCAAGTGCTATTGTTGGTGTTTAAAAGAAAGATAAACCCCTAACCTGGCCACAGCTTTTTGTTTCAAAGGAGAAAGTGTTATTCCCCCTTGGCCTTCGGAGTAGTACTAACCGGATATAGGACATTGACTAGTCATGTGGATAGCCGAATCCAGAATGACTTGCGGGTAGCACCAGGCCTGAGTAGGCTACCTGAGTCAGTTGCCACCTGAGTCAGTTGCCAGAGTCCGGTGACTTCACAGCAGCCTCAACTCTAGTTTCTTCTTGTCGCCCCAAAGCTTTGAACATGAGCCCTACCTGGCCGCAACCTTTTGTTTTAAAGGAGAAAGCGTTGCTCCCGATTGGCCTGCGGAGTAGAGATTAACCTGATATAGGAGACATTGACTAGTCCTGTGTAGCCGACACCAGTATGACTTGCGGGTGCCATGGCCAAGTCAGCTACCTGAGTCCGGTGACTCTACAATAGCCAGACATAACATAATCAAAACTTTAAATCATGATCTTAACTCAAGTTTCTTTTCGTTCATCCCAAAGCATACATTTTAAGATAACTGACTCGATGACAGATGGAGGATTTGAACATGATGAGGACACCTGGAGCAAAAATATCACCTAGGGCTTTCTGAAAAGAGGATTTTTTTTATGACTATATAGTCTGGGTGTTGTTTTGTGCTAATATTGGTTAAGTTAGTATTCTTTGTTGAGTTCAGATAATTCAACCTATATTTTTACTTTACGGCTTTCACCTTAGGTCTGTACTTGGTTATCTGTAGAAAGAATATTGCATGCTGTCCTGGTTGTCATAATGTTTTGATATCTTTGATATAGAAATAGAACTAGGGAGGAACTGATAACCTAGCTGTAACAGGTGGGTACTTGAATGAACTTGACAACCAGCTATACTGCTGTTTGGTTGCTACAGCAACTGGTCTGGACTGAACTAGATGGAAGTTTGCCTGATGAGCGATGATGGTGAGATAATGACAGTGGTTTCACTTGCCCATTCTTTCCTATTACAGCTTGAAGCAACTTGTAACTAGTTACTGGGCTTTTGTAACTAGTTACTGGGGGCCATTGCAATTCAACATGCAAGCTGCTATTTGTCTATTTCTCGTGGACAGTTTATTGCCTATCATGTTTATATATGGATTTGGTGGCTTTCATTGGTTGATTGACATGACGGATCCATAACAATAGTAAGAGAGTTGGGTTGTACGTGTAAATTGGTCATTTGACACGAGTTTCTGCCAAATGAGGCTTAAACCTGAACAGTAGTCGCTGTAGAAAGTACAAGAAAGCACTGGTGGCTTTGTGTTTTTCTGTTCTGACGACGTGTGAACCTTTGAGCCGGCCCATTTCAGGGCCTTATTTATATACCTGAAATTACTTAAAGTGAAAATTGTTGAGGGTTATATCATCTTTTTGCATATTCATATGGGGGTTCTCCTGCTTGATTACCAAGAGGTTGATCCAAGTTAACGCCTATGTTCTACTCCCTCTGTTCCTAAATATAAGTCTTTTCAGAGATTTCAATAAGGGACTACATACGGAGCAAAATGAGTGAATCTACACTATAAAATATGTCCATGTACATTTGTATGTAGTTTGTATTAAAATCTGTAGAAAGACTTGTATTTTGAAACGGAAGGTTTACATAACAGGATTTTCTACAGTGTTGGTATAATCAAAGTGAAAATCTATATGTGATATTTTTTCTTTGTGCTAAGACTCCATGTCACCAAAGTTACTTTGATACTGACTGGTGCTATGTTATAAAATTATGTTTCAGCCATATGTATTTACAATTTTAACGTTCTAGACCACCCGAGAAATCATACCGTAGCGTTAAACAGCGTTGAGAGCACATGTCCTTCGTCGGCCTGGTACGCCGCTTCCCACCCTTGCGAATATTCAACCATTGCTTTATCTTTTCACGTCCTCCTTTCTTCTCTATGGGTGTATTCGGTTGCCGTAGTGAATAGTAATTGCATTGCATACACATCTCAACCCAGTCTGGTTTTGAAAAAAGAGCCTCATATGCGACATCTATGAGTTGTTTGGTTGCCTGCATCTAGGGTTCCTGCATTAGGTAGTATGCAAATGCGCTTTGTTTAGTTGCCTGCATTGGCCCAAGCGGCACATAAACTCAGTGTTTGGTTGCACGCATGAGGTATGATTAAGAGTTAGCAAAGGGAAGGGGAGAAGAAGTGCAGTGTGCGTCGGACAATGGCGACTACGGTGGATAGTGGCTGTGGCGCCGTGTCCGACAAGGCAAGCATGGAATCGTGGACGAGCGACCCCGTCGGCGGCACGGCGAGCGACACCGTTGGTGAACTAGTTGCGGTGCTCGCGCAAAGACAGTGGGCAAAGGAGGAGAATGCAGTGCTCGCGCCATACTATCGTCAGTGCAATGAACGAGAGAGGAGGCTAAGATGATTGACCCTGTCAGTGGCGCGGCGAACTGCAGTGTGCACGGAGGCAGAGGACACAAGAAAGCAGTGTGCGCGTCATTGAAGCGTCAGTGTAGTAGGAGGACGACAGAGAGTAGGCTGAGATGAGCGACGCCAGAAACGACTTAGTGTAGTAGCACGCGGGCAAGGAGATCAAGGGGAAGGTCTTCGGCGTCGAGAGAGACGAATAGGAGGGCTCTGAGCAGAGGATAGAGGAGCTCGACATGGCGACGTCAGTGCAGTAGACTGCTGCTCAAAAAGAGATGAAGCTATGATCGTCGAAACCAAAAACTTACAACACGAATGTTGTGAGGAACTGCGAGATTAGGTTGTTGGTCAAAGGAAATTTCAAATGATCCATCGTGCACGATGAATCTGACAAAGTTTGTCTAGAATAGCTCCAAACGGGAACACGAGATTAAGAACTTATGGCTGACGAAACTACGAACCGATCGCCTGAATGGAACCGTAGCATCGATGTGCATCTTTTTCGTGTAGAGCTTACCACGAATTGAAGCATGGCTGTGTAGATTAGAGGGGCATGGAAGAGAGGAGATAACACCTCGCATCCCTCTCGTTTCTCCTCGTGCAGGGGCCCGCTCGTTGCCCTTCCGCTCGGCCTGGCTCCAGAGAAACTGCCGATTCTTGCGTTTTCAACCAGCTAGGCCCAGAGGTGCTTTAAGAAGCGTGCGCTGCAGGCCCAATAGTGTATGCGGGCTACCAAATAGGCCTCTTACTTCCCACGCGGGCCTGGTTGGCCTCTATACGGGCAACCAAACACGCCCTATCTCTCTCTCTCTCTCTCTCTCTCTCTCTCTCTCTCGTTGCAGTACTAGATGCAGGCCGCACTCGCGACTAGGTAGGTTGCCGCAAACAACCATGATGCCATACGGGAGGGCTATGTCGATGATCACTGTGCGGATGCATCATTCCTAGCGCAATAGTTGTGTTGCTGCAATCCCTCACTGCAGTAGGCGTCTTGTTGCAAGGCGAGGGCATCGTCCCTGTCGCTATGTCATCCCTCATCATAGAAGCCTTCGTTCTTGCTAGCCGGGAGGGGCAAAGTCGTCTCCACTGTTGCATCCCCTCATTGCAACAGCCACATTGCGGCGAGCCGGTGACGCCAACCACTGCTGCCACAAGGTTCCGCCGTCGGTGGGTTTTGCACCTGTCACCATGGTCACCATGCTGCAAACGAAAGCGAGCCGACAATAACAACAACAACAACAACAACATTGCTGCAACCATCCCATTGCAGCAGCCGCAGGTTAGAGGTGAGCTACACGAGGGGAACACTGTTGCTAATAGAGGGCTGGGTCGATGTTGTAGAGTCATGATTTCGAGGTGCACAGAGATGATGCAAAGGCAGTGGCTCATTGGGACGCGCTGCAATAAGGGCTATGCTTCAAACGACGGGAGATGCAGCTTGGAGCAGAGGAAATGACGTCGACGATAGCGTTGCAACAATGGCGACAACGCGTTGCGTCATGGTATTTGCTTCAACGGCAGCGTGAGACGGTGGTCGTTGCAACACGCGACGATGGTAGCTTTTGCAACACGCTGGTGGATGCAGGGCACCATCCGTGTTAGTTTTGCAAGCGCATACTGTGAGGTGTCAGTGTGTCACTGGTGTTGCTCGCCGGAGCTGCATGGCGATGGTATGTATGGTGATGCTAAGGGGAGCGTCTACTACGAAGCACTGGCTGTGGGGGCTACTAAGCGTCGGTTGCGGGGGCTGCGATTGAGTTGCGGTGTGTGCTGCGAGGGATTTGGAGACAAGCGGACGGTCTGACCCATCTCATCCAACGGTGGAGAGGCGATTTATCTTTGGTTTGCATCAACCGGATTACGCCTAGCAGCCGTCTGGAAATTATGGGATAGCCATGTACCTACCTTAGATCATTGACTTATAACTATGAAGAAAAGCGCTGCTATGCAAACAACACTTGGTTAAAAAGGGGAACTCGCGCTACTTGGCGCAACGGGTTAGAGCCAAATATCACGAATAGTTAAGTCAAAGCTGATCCAAAAAGACAATGCAGGTACACACCTCACATAATATATGCACAACCAAAGACATAGGTCAAATTTACTTCCACACTAATCTTTTGTTCTTAGTCTAACTAACAACACATGTATGTATAGGATCTCTTGACAAAGTGGTACAACGAGATCATTGCTTGAAAAGCCATGCGATAACAGCCACACGATTGACCAGTGAAGCTACAATGAAAAAACATCTTAGAGAATCATCAAAGAAGTTTTGCTGCCATCTTTTCTTCTGACTTGGTAACTCTTTTGTTCAGCCCATGTCTCTATGTACTAAAGTTTACCGCACCCCTAAGGTAGAACGAACCTTCAACCTATCTTATCACATGCTATCTTAAGTCCAATTCATTATACGTGTTTACAGTTGTTCAAATCTAGTGTTTCAAAATATAATCTATGGGCCTAGCATTAATCATCCACAATTATTTTAAAAGTATTCTCTACAATGCTATGCCCCATTTTCAAATAACCACAGGTCTAGTTTGGGAGAGTATTTAACCAAAAACTACCACATTTCATGGAAACGTGTCCAGAAACTACCACTTTACGAATTTGTGCCGAAAACTACCACTTTTTTTGTTAATCTATGACTAAAAACTACCATGTCGGGGAAGTGCCCGATTCGCCTCTTCTAAACGCCTTTCTGACAGGATGAGCCCACAAGTCGGGTTGACCGTTAACTTTGACCGTTATTACAAATGGGACCGACACGTTAACCCTCTTCTTCCTCCTCTCTCCCTCTCTTTGGCATTTCTACAAACACCTTGTGTGCACCTGCAGTTTGCCCGAGATCCTGACCGACACGCCCTTCTCGAGCGAGCCGAGCGCGTGGCTCTGGATGCTGCTGCCGTCCCCGGCCTACTCCTCGAGCAGGTCTCCGACCAGGGCGCTGGCGGGGGAGGGCCAAGGTCGTCCTCGGCGTCGGCCCAGACGACGTCCTCGGCCTCGGTCGAAGCTAGCGTGCGCCATGGAGTTGCCGTGAAAGCCGTCTAGTTCTGCCCGCCCTCCAGCATCACGTCCACCTCTGGCACTGAGTGCCCCGTCTGCGACGATAGCCGATAGCAGCTTCGTGGAGTCGTAGCAGAGCTCGAACGGCGCCACCGCCGGCGTGACCCTCCTCGCGCTCCTGCCCATGGCGCGGTTGAAGGCCGCGATCAAGGGGCGGTACACGTCGTGGCGAAGCTCCGTGTAGTGGACCGTGGAGAAGCCGACGATGGGCGCACCGGCGCTCGCGAATGCCACACACGCTCCGTCCATGGCGATGCCATTGCTGGCCGAGACGTAGTAGCCGGGGTCTCCGGCGAACGGGCGGCGCAGCGGGACCCCCTCGGACAGGAGCGTCGTGACTGCCGGCCGGTCAGCCCGGGGAGCGAGGAAGAAAGGGCCGCCGCTGAAGATTGCCGCGCCCGCGCGGTCGCCATCGCCTGGGAGGCACAACGCGAACGAGCTGGCGACCCTCTGCGCGCTCGCGACCTGCGCCAGGAACGAGCGGGCGGAGCGTGCGAGCCCTGCGACGCCGACAGTGCCGCAGGAGGCAGCGACAGAGAAGGAGACCGGGAACAGCGGGCAGACAGCGTCACGCGCGTGGTCTGGCCGTGGTCGGCGCTGCACGGTGACGTGACGACCGGGGCTGAGAGGTCGAGGACGACCGCAGCCGGCGTTGAGGGCCGCCACACACACGGGGTGTTTGTGGAAATGCCAAAGAAAAGGAGAGAGGAGGAAGAAGAGGGTTAACGTGTGGGTCTCATTTGTAATAACGGTCAAAGTTAACAGTCAACCTGACTTGTGGGCCCATCTTGTTAGAAAGGCGTTTAGAAGAGGCGAATCGGGCACTTTCCCGACATGGTAGTTTTTAGTCACAGATTAGCAAAAAATGGTAGTTTTCGGCACAAATTCGTAAAGTGGTAGTTTCTGGACACGTTTTCATGAAATGTGGTAGTTTTTGGTTAAATACTCAGTTTGGGACCTTGCTCAAAGTGGTCGACTAGAGGGGGGTGAATAGACAAATTTTATGAATTCTTCAGTGAGGAATTTCAGGGTGAGGAAATTCCTAAGCGAAGAACTACTTGCACCGGAATAAGTACTCAGGTGTAAGCATAACAGAGCAACAACATAGTCATCATGATGAAATTAAAGACAAAACACAGAGTGCAGAAAGTGTAAACATAGGATAAGCAGGACGAAGACAAACCGACTGAAGAAATAAGATTGAGGAATTAGAGAAAGTCTCCAGTCAAAGTCTTCAAACAATAATGATCAGGTTCATCAATACATAACTGAGGAAATGAAAGGGTTGAGGAAATAGAACCAGTAGGCATGGTGAACACAATGATTTGGTAGACCAGTTCCAACTACTGTGACAGTTGTACGTTTGATTGGAGCGGCTGAGTATTTAAACTCGAGGACACACAGTCCTTACCATATTCTCCTTGAGCTAATTAAGATCACATAGACCTCGCCCAACAGTAGTGGTAAGTGAGTCTTCACAGGTGACTTCCAAACCTTCATAGACTAGGTCACTCGGCGATCCACAATTCCTCTTGGATGCTCAGACCATGATGCCTAACCGTCCGGAGGATACACAGTCCTCAAAGGTAACAAGCGTCGTTTCCACACAGGAACAATCTCTTCAGTGATGCTCAATCACTTTGGGTTTGTAGGTTTGGGTTTGGGATTTGGGTTTTCCTCACTTCATGATTTTCGCTCAAAGTCCTCGAAGGATGGGATGCTCTCAAATGACAAGTGTCAGTTTCTCTCGGAGCAGCCAACCAGCTAGTGGTTGTAGGGGGCGGCTATTTATAGCCTAGGGAGAAGCCCGACATGATAAGGCATAAATGCCCTTCAATGATAATGACCGTTAGGTGGTAGGATATTTTGGACAGCTGGCGTGTGGCGCAACAACGGTCGAATTTGAGGTTCGAATTCTTCAGGGCTATCATGTTCCTCACTGTGTAGGCAATCCACACTGGCGAATTCCTAACTCCTCAGTCGGAACGAATTTCTCAGAGACCAGAAGATCTTCGTCTCTCACTGAAGAAATTGACTGAACTGATATGAGATTTCCAATGACTTCACTCGAAAGGATTGGGTAGATGTAGGATTTTGAGATGAGCATCACTTGGAAATTAGTTTCCTTAGTATTACCTCGACCCTCTTTAACAGTACCGTGTTTCCTATGACTCAAGAAGAAGAAAATGAAACTACGAAAACAAAAGTCTTCACGCTTCATAGTCCTCACATGAATATCCAAGTCTTCATGGTCATATCAATTTTTTCACTTTTAAAGTCTTCAGGAAAACCAAAGTCTCCAGCTGAAGACATTCATTTTTAGGGGTCGACTTTCACTGTAAATATTAAACTCCTCATCGACTTATAAAACCTGTGTACACTCACAATCATATTAGTCCCTTAACCTATAAGTCTTCAATACACCAAAATTACTAAGGGGCACTCGATGCGCTTACACTTGCGCCATTTACAAATGAGCTTATCCAAAAGGACATTACTAGGTAAAAAGCTTATAGGATAAAACCTCTACTTCCACGCCATTACTTGCTTCTTCATTTAACTGTTGGAACATCATTTATAGTATCTAGTACAAAGAGCTACAAGGAGGGCATTGCTTAGCACATCACACGACAACAACCATGACAATGGCGAGATAAGTTGTGAATCGGCAACTACGTTTGCAAAGAAAATCTTGCAAAACCACTAAAGAAGACCACCACGGTTTTCAATTCCCGCCGAACAACTATTTTGTTTAGTTTATGTTTTTGTGTATTGAAGTTTACCAAACCCCTAAGAACCAAACCTTTAATCATGTCTTATTATGAGATATCTTAATTGCAATCTATCGGCTATGTTATTTTACCAGGAAAAGGCAGAAAGCAAAACCATTTCAAATAACTCTTGGTGTGAGATGAGACCTTGCGTCATTTGGCGCAACGAGGCATCTAGTATCTACTCCATCCGTTCGAAAATACTTGTCATTAGATAAAAAGAGATGTACAAGTATTTTCGGACGGAGGAAGTATGAAAGAATATAATACTTTCATAGCTGCATTTTTCATGCCTTTCTTTGATTTCCAATAGATTTAGTGGAGCCTCTGTGTATTATTTCGAAAGCACCGTTTCTGACCTTGTGCGACTCTATCTTATCTTGTAGGAAGATGCGCCAATGATAGGCAACCATGAGGGAATATCCAGCACCCTCAATATATACTAAGTTTTTTTAGTGCCTGTAGTCGACCTTTTAGACGTTGAACCGTTGGAGCACTCACATGCTGCAAGCATCGGATATTTTCTCCCACGGCAATGAACGTCGACCTGAATTTATGGATAGAGCGTAGCCCTTGGTACATTAATCGTACGGTCCAAGGTTCATGCACGGGATCGAACAACAGAATTGCGCGAAGCATATCACCGTGCCGAGAAGATCAAATCGACTACGCCCCATCCGCTCAGGCTGTAAGTGGGACGTTACGTGAGAGGCCCACACCCAATCCACTTCTGCCACGTCGGGACCATGCGGTCCAGACGCGATTTACTATCCAATGCGGGTCTGTATCTGTTCGTCGGTCTGGCGTATTTTTGGGCAAACCCTAGACAAACGAGGGGCTTTGCGGGACTCCGGACAACAACCACATAGGCCTCCGACACACCCGGTCCATCGAAAACCCTTCTCGGACCCCGCGCGTCCATCCTCCCCATTTTCTCTCCTTTCTTTGTACTCTCTTGCCTTCGCCGCCGCTCAACCGGCCCGGCCGCCACACCACCCCCTGCCAAAACTCTACGTCTCCGTCACCTCAAGCGTTCCACCCGGGCTCCACCCTGTTTCTCCTCCGTCATCGTTTCACCGCTCTTTTTCAACCACCCCGCCAGGTACCATACGGCAATTGTTCGGTGAATTGCCGGAGCTAAAAAACCTTCTTCTTTTGAGCAATGAATTCGGATTTAGAGTACATATATGAGCACTATGTTGAGTTGTTCGATGGCCCGTCCGACGACGAGGATTACACGGAGGAGACAACAATGATGCAAGCGGCCCTTGAAGACGTGGAGCGTGCAGAGGAGCATGTTCTCAGTTTCAAGGGTTCCACCAAGGGTCATCGAGTGCTCAACCGCAACAGGGCGCGAGACCATTTGATACTGATGGACGACTACTCTTGCCCCGTTGCACTCTTCCCTGACCATTTTTGCCGGTGTTTTCGGATGCGCAAGACTGTCTTCGATCGTTTGTACCATGGCGTCCGGTCATATGATGACTACTTCATCTTGAAGGACTCCGTGGGAAGGATTGGGTTCTCTGGTTACCAAAAGTGCACGGTCGTACTGCGGATACTTGCATATGGCACGACCGCTGATTTGTGGGACGAGTACCTACGGATGTCTGGGAGCACATGCGGAGTACCATGGTCAGGTTTGCAGCTGCCGTGGTCGAGGTGTTTGGGCCTTAGTACCTGAGAGAACCGACTGTGGCAGACACCAAGAGGCTCTTGGCAATCTCAGAAGTAAGAGGGCGGCCATGTTTGCTTGGATCTCTTGACTGCATGCATTAGAAATGCAAGAATTAGTTGCCCAAAAGCTTTACAAGGGCGATATCAGGATCATGTTAAGAAGACCACCATCATTCTTGAAGCAGTTGCATTACATGATCTTTGGATTTGGCACGTTTTCTTTGGCATGTCCGGGTCTCACAATGACATCAATGTGCTGCAGCGATTACCATTGTTTGCGAGGACTGATTGAAGAAAAAATCCTCCTTGCCACTATACCATCATTGGATATGAGTACAACATGAACTACTACCTGACTGATGGTATCTATTCTCTATGGGCTACCTTTGTCAACACTATCTCTAACTCAGTTGGACAGAAGAAGTCTCACCTTGTCCAAAAACAAGAAGCAACTAGAAAGGATGTCGAGAGGGCATTTGGAGTTCTGCAAGCCCGTTTTGCAGTCGGTTACGGACCTGCTAAACAATGGGATCCGAAGACCTTGTGGGAGGTGATGACATGTTGTGTGATCATGCATAACATGTTCGTGGATGATGAGGGTGAGGATGCTGCCGCATTTCTAGAATTTAAGAACATGGGTGATCCTATCAAAATTCTAGACCAGAATCCGGCCACATTTGAAGAGTTTATTCATATGCATCAACAAATTCGACATCAAGAAACTCACAAGCAGATGAAGGAATATCTGATTGAGCATCTGTGAGCGGTTAAAGGGGACAACAATGTTAGATTGTAATATTTTAACTTTTTTAAATTTGAAATACTGTTGCATGCGACTATTTGAACGTGTAGCAAGAGAGAAGGGATTTCCTTTTTAATTCCTACTTGATTAGATTGATACATCTACTCTCTTTATATAGAGAGGTTTACTTGACTTCCAAGCAAGGCTTACTTAACCCCTAAGCAAGCGACCCTTATCTCTAATTAACCCTAAGATAACGGGCCCATTAGGCCCATTACGTACTCTAACACTACACCCCACCTGGACATGCAACTTGTCCTCGGGCTGTAGCCTAACCAACTTATAACCATGACTCGACGCAACACAAACCTAACACCTAAAAACAAGCCTTTTATATCTCGGCTTGTTTTATTATTCTCAATCTGAAATGGACTAGGGCGCTTTATTTTGGACCACTTAATAAAAAGTGGACAACATCCGCACGTCGGACATGCACGTGTACAGCCACCTGGATCCCATGGACACCACCTGGACAAAAGGAGTGATCCCCGATGCAGCGGACGAGAGTGATGTCCTTTGCGCAGCGAAGGGCAACTTGGAGGAGCGGCAACTGCAGACCACGCATCTCCCGCACACGCCGACGCGCTAGGAGGCCGCGCGCAGCAGCCTGCACCCTCACCACCGCCGACACGGGGCGGCCAGCGTTCCAAGACAGAAGCTGTGACGGCGACGGCGGGGACTTGATCTGCTGGATGTGGACGCCCTGGGATGGCGGCGACGCTGATGGGAACGAGGTCGTCGCAGTCCCGTCATAGGGCATCCCATACTGGGTGGCGGAGTTGACTGGCAGTGGCTATTGCAGCTGTAGCGGCTGCTGCGGTGTCGTGCCGGGCAGCAATAGCGGCTGCTGCGACGGAGCGCCAGGCGCGGCGGAGGCCGCCAGGAGCGGCGGCTGCCACTGCAGTCAGGGCTGGGCGATGGTGGCGATGGATGGCAGCTGCAGTGACCCGGCGAGCGCGGCAAACGCCGCCTGGTGCGGCGGCTGGCATGGCAGCCACGGCGGCGCGGGGGCGGCGATGGGTGGCGCAGCCGGGTGCGGCCTGTAGGACCCAACCAATAACATGTGGATCTCCTGGACCGCCTGGGTTAGGTCCCGCAGCACCCCGAGCACCTCCTCCGAGGTGAGGACGGCGGGAGCGGGCGTGACGGAGGATCCTGGCACGGGCAGGAGCGGGGCGACGGTCGTGGTGGTCGCCGGAGGCGACGAGGTGACCGCCAGCGGAAGAGACGGGCCTGGCGGCGGTGAAGACATGATCGAACCGAAGCCAGTTGATACCAAATTGTTATGGCGCTGCTAGAAGGAGGGCGCGAGAGGGCCGGTCGGGGGCCTTTTTACCCACGGCCGGGCAAGAGGGAAGGGATTTCCTTCTTAATTCTTACTTGATTAGATTGATACATCTACTCTCTTTATATAATAAAGAGGTTTATTTGACTTCCAAGCAAGGCTTACTTGACCTCTAAGCAAGCGATCCTTATCTCTAATTAATCCTAAAATTAACGGGCCCTTTAGGCCCATTACATACTCTAATATAAATCTATGTATACGGCCATTTGAACTTGCACACTTTAAAAAGAATTTAGTGAGACCAAATGTATGCGGACAGCGTTAAATGACTAGATCTCACATCCGTGTCCATGGACTGATCCTCTAACCGCGGACGGAGGAGGAGGACTGTAGAGATGCACTTAGTGGGCATCCCATATAACCTCATGCATAAATACTGGCCTCAACTGAATTGCTGTACTCAATCGAAATAGTGCTACCGTCAACGTAAAGGTAAAGCGTGCGGGGTAGAGTGTGCCGCCGGCGAGATCGAGCTTGGTGTTGCGGGCACCCGATGGCCTTGATTCCGTCCATGGACTGGTATGCGTCCGAGTCGGTGTTGTCCTAGGGCTCGGGAAGGACCTATTCCGTCCATGGAAGCCACGAGGTCGTTGTCAGCGACGTTGGCGTCGACGGTGGAGGACGGGGAGGGGACGAGCTGGAGAGCATCGGCGAGCCGCTCATGGCTTCACGCGTCGGCGCGGCAGGTGACCGCGTCGGGCGCGTGCTTGCAGACCTCGTAGAGTCAGACACGCACGCGTTGTGGCCTACGCAGAGGTAGCCGTCGCCCGACCGGCAGTAGAGCCGCTCCGCTTCCACGGCACACGCGGCGCCTGGCGCCGAACGGAGCGAGGAGGATGACACTGTCGAGCAAGGTTTCGACGCCGGAGACCTCGCCGCATCCACCCCGTCAGGTATATCATCTCTTTGATATACCCAGCATCATCACCCAGACTGTGAATGGATTGTGATCCCCCTTTTTTTCTTCAGTTTCTCCTCATGCTCTGCTTCCTGTGTTCTAGGTTCTTTTGATGAATTCATGGTTTAGGAAAAGGAATGGTGCTACTTTGCTGACATTATTGTTTCTTGATAAATTAATATCTTCATGATTGGGCCGGTGTTTGTCCTATGGAAATCAATCCCTTTTCTTCTGGAGGTATGGTGAATAGGATCAGACCATTTATATAGACTGTAGTGTTATGTTGAAATGTGAAGCACTTTTGCCTGCTCAGCAAGTTTCTCGGAAATATCATGAGGTAAACAAAGGGGGATTTACACTTTTTTGGACAAAGGGTGGATTTTATTACTCAAAAAGTCAAATGAAGCATCAAGCGAATAGAATCAAAATGAGCACACACCCGACTGATTTACACTTATGTGGGCGTAATTGAATGGTCATATATTAAATATAACTTCCACTGATGTTTCATGGCAGTTGCACATATATACAACATTATTATGATCCATAGCATACATGAAATTAAAGTATAGTGAATGTAGAGAAGAAGAATAGGGACAATAGTATGTAGGACCGGAACACGTATGAGGGGATTCAAGATTACTATGCAAGCGTAGTTCTGTTTTGTATGGACATTCAAAGCGTAACCAGTTTCTACAAATAATTAACACAACTTTACTGGGTATGCAGAAGCAAGGTTTTATCCTGGAGCTTTTATAATTCAGTTATCAGTCTCTTTTGTTATGCCTAAGTGTTTAAGATACCATCCCCATAATATATTATTTTTTCTCTATTTGTTGGTGCAAAATGGTAGGGTTTGTTTCAGAGCTACCCAGTCTTCCCCACACACATGGACCAAGAGAAATGCAGAAATAGAAGATAGGGTGTAGAAAAAAGAACACCTGTTTATTTCAGCGGCATTCATATACTAGCATTGTGATTTTGTTTAAAGATTCAGACTCTCATTTCGAGCATTAGGGATATGAGTGGACTCATTCTGAAAGGACAAACAATAGATATTGGTGTGCTGCAGATCTTCTCTCCATGTTTAATAATTATAGCCTTATACGACGTGATATGTTCCATAATTATTTACTCTAATGTTAATTGTTATCCACTCAAATGCAGTTCTTTGTGAGGTTGATTATGCCAACTTGTATCATGTAATATTTTTAATAACGAGTCCTATCCTACTTCTAAAGCAACCATGCATGTTCATAGAAGATTATCTATTGTAGATATTTTTCAATATGCTAATGTTGTTGCCTCTTTTTTCCTGCTATATATGTGCATGCACCTCAACTCATTGTCGATGTGTTATGGCCATGAAAGGTATTAACTTTTGTTCCTCTGGATGACGGTTCAACGCAAGATTTTGACCATTGATGTTCTCATGAACTGGGGATGGGAGAATTTACTTTTGGCCCCTCTGCACGCGCAACCTCGAGATGTCATCACACATCCTTTCGAAGTGCACGTGGACCCACAAGGTATGGGCAACCATCGCTGATATTACCAAGATGATGCAATTCCATCATGTATCCTGGCTGGCCAACTTGGATCCCCTGCAATGTTTTCCTTCATGCACGAGAGAGCCCCTCCATCAACAGTACAGGGATCTTGGCGGATCCTGGCGGCGCGGCAGCGAAGATCTTGACGCCGGCGGGCCCATGGCGCGGCTGCAGATGGGTCGACGCATAGCTGTGTGGAGGCTGTGTGCGGGTCTCCTCGTGGCGTCGGCCTTCGCCGGCGGCGGGGCGGCACATGCACGGCATCCGGCGAGGGGTGGGGACGCGGCCATGGTGGCTTCCCGTGCGAGTACGCGGAGAAGAGGCTGCGGCGTGTGTCCTCGGGGATGATGGCTATCCTCGCCCAGATCCGTCGGCGGCATGGCGGCGGAGGTCGCAGTGGCCGGTCGGCGGCGACGGAACAAGGCCGGTGGCAGCGGCGATGTTCTGTCTGGATCCCGGGGCGGCGGCCCTGGACGTGGTGGCGGGTGAAGCTCGGGCTTCCCGCGACGGCATGGCGTGGTGTAGTCCCTGTCCAAGGCGGATCTGTGACGGCGATCTGTTTGCGGATTGGTTCGGATCAGAGGCGGTGACGAGCACGCGGGATCTATCTCGGCGGCTTTCACGGTTTGGCGAGGCGGGGTGGGAGCCCTCCTCCTAAGCTCCAGTGGTGGCACACTCAGGCAGGGCCGGTGCGCCAGGGATCCCACGATGGCACTGTTGCTGCGCTTGGTCGCCAGATCTAGGCGGCTGGATCTGGGACTTTGAAGCCGGTCGAGACAGTGCATAGGTTGTTGGGTGGATTTCTTGGGACGGATCCGGGTGAAAACCTGGTCTTCGGTCGATGGCCGGAGCCGGTGATGACGATGATCTTATCATCGTTTCCTTCATGAAGGCATCACCGAGGTGAAGCTCCCAACTCCACCCAATACCTCTGGGGGAAACCCTAGATCAGCTGATCAGATGTTGGCGGCAATCATGTGTCGTAACCCCCTTGGGGCGGCATTCTTGGAGGTGCACTCGGCTTCGCGGGACCAGCGGACGGCTTCTTTGGTGGAGTGGTGCTTCATCCATACATTGATGGCGACGGATCTTGACGGCGTGGTGCAGTGCAGATTCGGAGTTTGATGTGGGAGGATGGACTCGCGCAGGAGGACGACGATGTCTAGCGTCGTGGTGGCGTCGATGGCAGAGAGACCTGACACGGTATGCAATAGTATAGCTCTGAAGATGGACTCATGGCAGGTGGATGCGGCGGCCTGATACGTCCATTTTGCATCATGCTTTTATATCAATATTTATGG
This sequence comes from Triticum dicoccoides, assembly GCF_002162155.2. Classification (NCBI taxonomy): domain Eukaryota; kingdom Viridiplantae; phylum Streptophyta; class Magnoliopsida; order Poales; family Poaceae; genus Triticum; species Triticum dicoccoides. The sequence continues at coordinate 147,680,383 of NC_041385.1, forward strand.
CATTATGGACTGTTATTACACATTATATCTCAATACTTATGTCTATTCTCTCTTATTTTACAAGGTTTACCATGAAGAGGGGGAATGCCAGCAGCTAGAATTCTGTCTGGAAAAGGAGCAAACGTTGGAAACCTATTCTGCACAACTCCAAAAGTCCTGAAACTCCACGAAACCATTTTTTGGATTTATTAAGGAATTATGAGCAAAAGAAATAGACCAGGGGGCCCACACCCTGTCCAGGAGACAGGGGGATGCCCCCCATAGGGCGCGCCCCCCTATCTCCTGGGCCCCCTGGTGGGATTCCGGTGACCATCTTCTGCTATATGAAGGGTTTTGTCTTGGAAAAATTCGTGGGCAAGCTTACGGGACGAAACTCCGCCGCCACGAGGCGGAACCTTGGCGGAATCAATCTAGGGCTCCGGCGGAGCTGTTCTGCTGAGGACACTTCCCTCCCGGAGGGGGAAATCATCACCAACGTCATCACCAACGATCCTCTCATGGGGAGGGGGTCAATCTCCATCAACATCTTCACCAGCACCATCTCCTCTCAAACCCTAATTCATCTCTTGTATCCAATCTTGTATCCAAAACCACAAATTGGTACCTGTGGGTTGCTAGTAGTGTTGATTACTCCTTGTAGTTGATACTTATTGGTTTACTTGGTGGAAGATTATATGTTCAGATCCTTAATGCATATTATTACACATCTGATTATGAACATGATTATGCTTTGTGAGTAGTTACTTTAGTTCCTGAGGACATGGGTGAAGTCTTGCTATTAGCAGTCATGTGAATTTAGTATTCGTTCGATATTTTGATGAGATGTATGTTGTCTCTTCTCTAGTGGTGTTATGTGAGCGTCGACTACATGACACTTCACCATTATTTGGGCCTAGAGGAAGGCATAGGGAAGTAATAAGTAGATGATGGGTTGCTAGAGTGACAGAAGCTTAAACCCTAGTTTATGCGTTGCTTCTTAGGGGCTGATATGGACCCCTATGTTTCATGCTGTGGTTAGGTTTACCTTAATACTTCTTTTTGTAGTTGCGGATGCTTGCAATAGGGGTTAACCATAAGTGGGATGCTTGTCCAAGATAGGACAGTACCCAAGTGTCGGTCCACCCACATATCAAATTATCAAAGTACCGAACACGAAACTTATGAGCGTGATGAAACTAGCTTGACGATAATTCCCAATGTGTCCTCGGGAGCTCCTTCATTATTATTAGAATTTGTCCAGGCTTATCCTTTTCTACGTAAAGGATTGGGCCACCTTGCTGCACCTTATTTACTTTATTTACTTTTGCTCGTTACTATTTATCTTATCACAAAATTATCTATCACCTATTATTTCAGTGCTTGCAGAGAAAACCTTACTGAAAACCGCTTATCATTTCCTTCTGCTCCTCGTTGGGTTCGACACTCTTACTTATCGAAAGGACTACAATAGATCCCCTATACTTGTGGGTCATCAAGACTCTTTTCTGGCGCCGTTGCCGGGGAGCGTAGCGCTCTTGGTGAGTGGAACTTGGTAAGGAAACAATTATATAGTGTGCTGAAATTTTCTGTTACTTGTCACTATGGAAACTAATCCTTTGAGTTGCTTGTTTGGGGTATCTTCACCCCAACCAGAGGAGCAAAGAGATGCTCCTCAACCTACTGAACTTTATGAAAATATTCACTTTGAGATTCCTTCGGGTATGATAGAAAAACTGCTAGCTAATCCTTTTGCAGGAGACGGAACTTTGCATCCCGAGTTACACCTTATCTTTGTGGATGAAGTTTGTGGATTATTTAAGCTTGCAGGTATTCCCGATGATGTTGTCAAAAGGAAGGTCTTTCCTTTATCTTTGAAGGGAGATGCAATGACATGGTATAGGCTATGTGATGACACAAGATCTTGGAATTATAAGCGATTGAAACTGGAATTTCACCATAAGTTCTATCCTATGCATCTTGTTCATCGTGATCGTCATTACATATATAATTTCTGGCCTCGCGAAGGAGAAAGCATCGCTCAAGCTTGGGGGAGGCTTAAGTCAATGTTATATTCATGCCCCAATCATGAGCTCCCTCGGGAAATGATTATTCAGAATTTTTATGTTTGGCTTTCTCTTGATAATCACAACTTGCTCGATACTTCCTGTGCTGGTTCCTATATGCTGAAGACTATTGATTTCAAATGGGACTTATTGGAAAGAATTAAACGCAACTCTGAAGATTGGGGTTCTGACGATGGTAAGGAGTTAGGTATGACACCTAAGTTTGATTGTGTTAAATCTTTTATGGATACCGACGCTTTCCGTGGATTTAGCTCTAAGTATGGACTTGACTCTGAGATAGTAGCTACTTTTTGTGAAACTTTTGCTGTTCACGTTGATCTCCCTAAAGAGAAGTGGTTTAAATATAATCCTCGTGTTGAAGTGAAAGTAGTTGCACCTATTACAGTCGAAGAAAAGACTATTACATATAGTGATCCTATTATTCCTACTACTTATGTTGAAAAACCTCCTTTTCCTGTTAGGATAAAAGATCATGTTAAAGCTTCGACTGTTGTTCGCAAGAGTAATACTAGGACTTATACACCTCCTGAGCAAATTAATGTTGAACCTAGTATTGCTATGATTAAAGATCTCCTGGATGAAGACTTAGATGGGCATGTTATTTCTTTCGTGGGTGAAACTGCTAATATTGCTAGACCCGATACTAAGACACGTAGACCTATTGTAGGCACGCCTGTTATTTCTGTTAAGATCATTGTTATCATGGATTATGTGATATGGGTGCTAGTGCTAATGCTATACCTTACAATCTTTATAAAGAAATTATGCACGACATTGCACTTGTTGAATTAGAATACTATTAAGCTTGCTAATAGGGACGCCATTAAAACTATTGGGATTGTTAGAGATGTTGAAGTCTTGTGTGGAAAGATTAAATACCCTGTTGATTTTCTTGTTCTTGCTTCCCCACAAGATAATTTTTGTCCCATTATTTTTGGTAGACCTTACTTGCATACTGCTAGTGCTAAGATTGATTGTGAAAAGAATATTGTCACTGTTGGTATAGATGGTATGTCTCATGAGTTTAATTTCGCTAAGTTTAGTAGACAACCTCGTGAAAAGGAATCATCTAGTAAGGATGAGATTATTGGTCTTGCTTCTATTGCTGTTCCTCCAACTGATCTGTTAGAACAATATTTGCTAGACCATGAAAACGATATGTTTATGAAGGAAAGGGAAGAAATAGATGAATTGTTCCTCAAACAAAAACCTAAGCTAAAACATAATCTTCCCATTGAAATTCTTGGGGATCCCCCTCCACCCAAGGGTGATCCTGTGTTTGAACTCAAACCTTACCTGATAATCCCAAGTATGCTTATCTTGATGAAAAAGAAATATATCCTGTTATTATTAGTGCTAACCTTTCAGAGAAAGAAGAAGAAAGATTATTGAAAACTCTGAAGAAGCACCGAGCTTCTATTGGATATACCCTAGATGATCTCAAGGGCATTAGTCCCACATTATGTCAACACAAAATTTCAGTGGAGAAAGATGCCAAACCTGTTAGAGATCCTCAAAGACGATTAAACCTCAAAATGAAGGAAGTGGTAAGAAAGGAGATTCTAAAACTCCTTGAGGCAGGTATTATTTATCCCATTGCTGACAGTGAATGGAGAAGCCCTGTCCATTGTGTCCCTAAAAAGGGAGGTATTACCGTTGTTCCTAATGATAAAGATGAATTGATCCCGCAAATAATTATTACAGGCTATAGGATGGTAATTGATTTCTGTAAGTTAAACAAAGCCACTAAGAAAGATCATTACCCTTTAACTTTTATTGATCAAATGCTAGAAAGGCTATCCAAAGACACACATTTTTGCTTTCTAGATGGTTATTCTGGTTTCTCTCAAATACCTGTGTCAGCGGGGGATCAATCTAAAACTACTTTTACTTGCCCTTTTGGTACTTTTGCTTATAGACGTATGCCTTTTGGTTTATGTAATGCACCTGCTACCTTTCAAAGATGCATGATGGCTATATTTTTCGATTTTTGTGAAAAGATTTGTGAGGTATTCATGGATGACTTCTCTGTCTATGGATCCTCTTTTGATGATTGTTTGAGCAACCTTGATCGAGTTTTGCAGAGATGCGAAGACACTAGTCTCGTCCTAAATTGGGAAAAGTGTCACTTTATGGTTAATGAAGGCATTGTATTGGGGCACAAGATCTCCGAGAGAGGTATTGAAGTTGATAAAGACAAAGTTGATGCTATTGAAAAGATGCCATGTCCCAAGGACATAAAAAGGTATAAGAAGTTTCCTTGGTCATGTCGGTTTTTATAGGAGGTTCATTAAGGACTTTTCTAAAATCTCTAGGCCTCTGACTAATTTATTGCAAAAAGATGTTCCTTTTGTCTTTGATGATGATTGTGTAGACACATTTGAAACACTTAAGAAAGCTTTGATCACAACACCTATTGTTCAGCCACCTGATTGGAATTTACCTTTTGAAATTATGTGTGATGCTAGTGATTATGCTGTAGGTGCTGTTTTAGGGCAAAGAGTCGATAAGAAATTGAATGTTATCCATTATGCTAGTAAGACTCTTGATACTTCCCAGAGAAATTATGCTACCACTGAAAAAGAATTCTTAGCAGTTGTGTTTGCATGTGATAAGTTTAGACCTTATATTGTTGATTCCAAAGTTACTATTCACACTGATCATGCTGCTATTAAATATCTTATGGAAAAGAAAGATGCTAAGCCTAGACTCATTAGGTGGGTTCTCTTGCTCCAAGAATTTGACTTGCATATTATTGATAGAAAGGGAGCTGAGAACCCCGTTGCAGACAACTTGTCTAGGTTAGAGAATGTTCTTGATGACCCCACTGCCTATTAATGATAGCTTTCCTGATGAACAATTAGCGGTTGTCAATGCTTCTCGTACTGCACCTTGGTATGCTGACTATGCTAATTACATTGTTGCTAAATATATACCGCCTAGTTTCACATACCAGCAAAAGAAAAAGTTCTTCTATGATTTAAGACATTACTTCTGGGATGATCCACACCTTTATAAAGAAGGAGTATATGGTATTATTAGACGTTGTGTGCCTGAGCATGAACAGGAACAAATCCTACACAAATGTCACTCTGAATCCTATGGAGGACACCACGCTGGAGATAGAACTGCACACAAGGTACTACAATCCGGTTTTTATTGGCCTACTCTTTTCAAAGATGCTCGTAAGTTTGTCGTATCCTGTGATGAATGCCAAAGAATAGGTAACATTAGTAGACGTCAAGAAATGCCTATGAATTATTCTCTTGTTATTGAACCGTTTGATGTTTGGGGCTTTGATTATATGGGACCTTTTCCTGCCTCCAATGGTTATACACATATCTTAGTTGCCGTTGATTACGTTACTAAGTGGGTAGAAGCTATTCCAACTAGTAGTGCTGATCATAACACTTCTATTAAAATGCTTAAAGAAGTTATTTTTCCGAGGTTTGGAGTCCCTAGATATCTTATGACTGATGGTGGTTCACACTTTATTCATGGTGCTTTCCGTAAGATGCTTGCTAAATACGATGTCAATCATAGAATTGCATCTCCTTATCACCCGCAGTCTAGTGGTCAAGTAGAGTTGAGCAATAGAGAGCTCAAATTTGCAAAAGACTGTGAATAGATCTAGAAAGAATTCGTCCAAAAAACTTGATGATGCATTATGGGCCTATAGAACTGCATACAAAAATCCTATGGGTATGTCTCCGTATAAGATGGTTTATGGAAAAGCATGTCATTTACCTCTTGAACTTGAACATAAAGCATATTGGGCTATTAAAGAGCTCAATTATGACTTCAAACTTGCCGGTGAGAAGAGGTTGTTTGATATTAGCTCACTTGATGAATGGAGAGCCCAAGCTTATGATAATGCCAAGCTCTTCAAAGAAAAAGTCAAACGCTGGCATGATAAAAGGATACAAAAGCGTGAGTTTAACGTAGGAGATTATGTGTTATTATTCAACTCTCGTTTAAGATTTTTTGCAGGAAAACTTCTCTCAAAATGGGAAGGTCCCTACGTTATCGAGGAGGTCTACCATTCCGGTGCTATAAAAATTAACAACTTTAAAGGCACAAATCCTAGGGTGGTTAATGGTCAAAGAATCAAGCATTATATTTCAGGTAATCCTATCAATGTTGAAACTAATATTATTGAAACCATAACCCCAGAGGAATACATAAGAGACACTTTTCAGAACGTTCCAGACTTCGAAAAGGCATAGGTACCTGGTACGGTAAGTATACCGACTCCAAAACAACTCTAATGGCAATTTTCATCGGTTTTGGATTATTTAAAAAATTTAGGAAGAAAGAAGTAGTTCGAAAGGGACACAAGGCTCCCACGAGAGAGGAGGGCGCCGCCCCCCTGTAGGGCGCGCCCCCCTGTCTCGTGGGCACCTCGTGTGCCCCCCGGACTCCGTTTTCTTGTATGTCACGTATTTTGGTTGGCAAAAAATCATTATATATATACTCCCGAAGGTTTTGGCCACCGTATCACGCAAATATCCTCTGTTTTTGTTTCGAGCTGTTCCTGTTGCAGAATTAAGCAAGATGTCTTCTCAGGAATCAGTTGGGGAGAGCTGGGTGTCTCACCCAACGCCAGGTCCAGGAGCAAACCGAGATGCCTATCACTTTGGACCATCAATGGAGGATGAGATGGAGGCTGCTTTGAAAAGGATAGATGCCATGGAGGAAGATCAAGAAGTTACCTCTCGTTTCCAAGCTGATTTCACTATGGGGGAACTCCCTAGCCTGGCTGTCCCTGCTTCGGTCATCCCTTCCAACTCTAGATTTTTTTCTTATGAAAATATGAAAAAGAGTTTCATGTGTTCTCCAGAAGCTATGCAGCATCCTTGGGTAAAAGGAGCCTTGGCGGTTACGGGCAAGCTCCGTAAAGAAATTTTGGACCTCAAACGACAAAACAATAAGCTCGAGGAGGAGAACCGTATCCTGAAGGGCATCATCGCCAAGAAGATCACAACACCAACCGCGAAGAAGGAGAAATAATCACATGGGTATGGGCACTCTCCTCGGCAACCGCCAAGCTTGGGGGAGGTGCCCCGGTATCGTATCACCATCACACTCCTATCTTTACCGCTTTATTTAGTTCGATCTTTTTAGTAGTATCTTGATCTATTAGTTCGAAGTTTTGATTTCAAGTAGTTTTGAGTTTTCATTGTGATCTCTTTTTGTAAGCGAGTCCGTGTGCTATCTATAATAAAGATTAGTGTTGAGTCAAGGGCTTTGCTTTGTTGCTATGATCTTGAGAAAGTAGAAAGAACAAAAGAGTTCATATTGATCTTATGGATAGTGATAACTTCACATATAGAAAGTATGAGGCATAAAAATTGTTGAGAGTTGATGAACGTAGCCTTGGTCATCGTTGCAATTAATAGGAAGTGATAAGGAAAGAGGGGTTCACATATAGATATATTATCTTGGACATCTTTTATGATTGTGAAGCACTCATTAAGTACGACATGCTAAAAGAGTTGATGTTGGACAAGGAAGACAACGTAATGGTTTATGTTTTCCGACATCTCAGTTAAAGTATATTGTCAGTGACCTTCTGAACATGTTGAGCTTGCCTTTCCCCCTCATGCTAGCCAAAACTCCTTGCACCAAGTAGAGATACTACTTGTGCTTCCAAACTTCCTTAAACCTAGTTTTGCCATGAGAGTCCACCATATCTACCTATGGATTGAGTAAGATCCTTCAAGTAAGTTGTCATCGGTGCAAGCAATAAAAATTGCTCTCTAAATATGCATGACTTATTAGTGCAGAGAAAATAAGCTTTGTACGAACTTGTTGTGGAAGTAATAAAAGCGACGGAGTGCATAATAAAGTTCCACATACAAGGGGCAATAAAAAGTGACATTCTTTTGCATTAAGATTTTGTGTATCCAACCCTAAAAAGCGCATGAAAACCTCTGCTTCCCTCTGCGAAGAGCCTATCTTTTACTTTATGTTTTTACTTTATGCTTGAGTCAAGGTGATCCTCACCTTTCCACTTTTTCATTTTATCCTTTGGCAAGCTCCTCGTGTTTGAAAGGTCATGATACATATATCAAATTGAATGTAAGTTGGCATAGGCTATTATTGTTGACATCACCTAAGGGTGAATGCGTTGGGAGGCAATACAATAAGCCCATATCTTTCTCAGTGTCCGGCTGAAACTCTATAACCACAAGTATTGCGTGAGTGTTAACAATTATGGGGGACTACGAGATAGTTGAGTATGTGATCTTGCTGAAGAGCTCTATTATTGACTCTTTCTGATGTTACGATAAATTGCAATTGCTTCAATGACTGAGATTATAGTTTGTTAGTTCCCAATGAAGTTTATGAACCATACTTGACATTGTGAATTGCTTATTACTTGAACGTAGGAAATCATATGACAAAATCTATATATATGTTGCTGTTACTAGAATGATCATGATGCCCTCATGTCCATATTTTATTTTTATCGACACCTCTATCTCTAAACATGTGGACATATTTATCGATCTCGGTTTTCGCTTGAGGACAAGCGAGGTCTAAGCTTGGGGGAGTTGATACGTCCATTTTGCATCATGCTTTTATATCAATATTTATGGCATTATAGACTATTATTACACATTATATCTCAATACTTATGGATATTCTCTCTTATTTCACAAGGTTTACCATGAAGAGGGGAAATGCCGGCAGCCGGGATTCTGGCTGGAAAAGGAGCAAGCGTTGGAAACCTATCCTGCACAACTCCAAAAGTCCTGAAACTCCACGAAACCACTTTTTGGATTTATTAAAGAATTATGAGCAAAAGAAATAGACCAGGGGGGCCACACCCTGTCCAGGAGACAGGGGGGCGCGCCCCCCCTATAGGGCGCGCCCCCCTATAGGGCGCGCCCCCTATCTCCTAGGCCCCCCGGTGGGCTTCCGGCGACCATCTTCTGCTATATGAAGGGTTTTGTCCTGGAAAAATTCGTGGGCAAGTTTACGGGACGAAACTCCGTCGCCACGAGGCGGAACCTTGGCGGAATCAATCTAGGGCTCCAGCGGAGCTGTTCTGCCGAGGACACTTCCCTCCGGGAGGGGGAAATCATCACCAACGATCCTCTCATCGGGAGGGGGTCAATCTCCATCAACATCTTCACCAGCACCATCTCCTCTCAAAGCCTAGTTCATCTCTTGTATCCAATCTTGTATCCAAAACCACAAATTGGTACCTGTGGGTTGCTAGTAGTGTTGATTACTCCTTGTAGTTGATACTTATTGGTTTACTTGGTGGAAGATTATATGTTCAGATCCTTAATGCATATTATTACACCTCTGATTATGAACATGATTATGCTTTGTGAGTAGTTACTTTAGTTCCTGAGGACATGGGTGAAGTCTTGCTATTATTAGTCATGTGAATTTGATATTCGTTCGATATTTTGATGAGATGTATGTTGTCTCTCCTCTAGTGGTGTTATCTGAATGTCGACTACATGACACTTCACTATTATTTGGGCCTAGAGGAAGGCATAGGGAAGTAATAAGTAAATGATGGGTTGCTAGAGTGACAGAAGCTTAAACCCTAGTTTATGCATTGCTTCGTTAGGGGCTGATATGGACCCCTATGTTTAATGCTGTGGTTAGGTTTACCTTAATACTTCTTTTTGTAGTTGCGGATGCTTGCAACAGGGGTTAATCATAAGTGGGATGCTTGTCCAAGATAGGGCATTACCCAAGTGTCGGTCCACCAACGTATCAAATTATCAAAGTACCGAACGCGAATCTTATGAGCGTGATGAAACTAGCTTGACGATAATTCCCAATGTGTCCTCGGGAGCTCCTTTGTTATTATTAGAATTTGTCTAGACTTATCCTTTTCTACATAAAGGATTGGGCCACCTTGCTGCACCTTATTTACTTTATTTACTTTTGCTCGTTACTATTTATCTTATCACAAAATTATCTATCACCTATTATTTCAGTGCTTGCAGAGAAAACCTTACTAAAAACCGCTTATCATTTCCTTCTGCTCCTTGTTGGGTTCGACACTCTTACTTATCGAAAGGACTACGATATATCCCCTATACTTGTGGGTCATCACGGCCTCACACCCGGCAGGCATCCTGGTTGAGGAGTGCGCCGGACTGGTAGGTGCCCCATACCAGGCAGGCGTCCTGGTTGGGACCTCAGGTCTTAGATGTTTAGGTTTGGCTGCGATGTCTGGTTGGTATTAGGCCCAGACTATCAGCGCCCCTTCATCAATTGGATAGGTGTAGCGACAGTTGTTGATTAGACGGTGGCTTTAGTTTTGTTGTTGTATGACTTTGTAAGGTCTTGTGAGAATAATTAATAAAATGGCCGCATGCATCACCCAGATGCAGAGGCCGGGGGTCATACTCCTTTTCTAAAAAAAACAGGTAAAGGGATCAAGTGCCTTCTCGCGCTTGTGTGATGGGAGATCTGGTGTGAGAGGAACCGGGAATCTTCGATACCAAGAATTTTGACATGCTAAGGCAGCCTCGTTGATAATTTGAGATGGTGACAAAGCTCACGACTCAGTTTGAGGCTGATCTACCCTGGCAACCTCTCTCTCCTTGTTGGTTTTGTTTGTTTCCTTTTCTTTGGGTTTTTATATCAGCCATTGACTTCCTCTTCTATCAATGGAAATTTAGCAGCTCTCTTCTAATTTTTAGGAAAAAAAGCTTTAATTTGACATATTTTTATTCTCTGCATCATCCAGCTTCTAATGATCCCTATCGCTACATCCTAAGCTCAATGGCGGCTCCTCTTTTTTGTGGTGGGTGTTCCTCGCGAAGGTAATAATACATCGCTTGCTGAACTGGTGGAGAAGTCAAAACGTAATAGATGTATGTGTAAACATTTCATACACCATGCTGGAGTCACAAGCATACAAGGCGGAGGTGCCCAGTATCGAAGGTATGAGCTAAAAGATGATAAGGACAAATACGGCGCAGCAAAGCATGCATATATCCCCTTCTAGCATACTAGTGTAGGAGGTATTTTCTCTATCTCATAATATAAGAGCATTTTCACACTACATTAGTATAAAAAGACGCTCTTATATTATGGGACGGAGGGAGTAGATCGCAAGGGTTGGGGGATAACATGTGAGCATGTGAGGGGGCAAGAGACTAATTTTTTTTACCGCGCGATGTTGAATTCAGTTGTACTTGCATATATAGTTGCACCCGGCCAATAACAAGGTGTTAAATTTAGTGCCCGCTTTCGCTTCATTCACACTCTCCTCCACCTGAAGCATTGTCAACGCTCAACCCCAGGAACCATGTCTCATCGTCATCCTTGCTTTGTCATACCCCCTTTCCGCCCTTGCTTTGTCATACCCCTTCGATACTTGTGGCGCTTAGACTCACCATCGCTGCATGTTGAGAAGTTAACTACACCTCTTCGGGGAGAAACACCTCTTCGGAGGGTTTACTCCATGGCTATTTTGTTGGGGAAAGGGGCGAGCAGGTGGGCCAAGGGAAATGCCATTGGCCATTGTGTTTTCCATGTAAACTATATATGCCACTGTGGATGGCTTCCCAATTAGGGTAATTCATGCTAAAGTTAGCCAGAAGGCGAAAATGTCAAACGGAGACTGAGCTCCATGGAGGCCTTAATTTGGAAACTTTAAAATTCAAACTTTTCAAGTCTATTCATCACTCAGAATGCATAATAAGTTATTTTTCACCTGAGGTAATCTTACGATAATTTCATAAATAAATTACATTGGAAATACAAATAGTTACATTCATATTGATTCACTGCGTAAAATTTGGCATAAGTAAAAAATATAGATCATAAGACTAGAAAAAATGCGTTTTATGTACATTTTACGGTGCATTGAAGTTAAAATAAGTCTTGCACAAGGAAACTACATATTGAGAATTTCACAAGTACTCATTCAAAAGGTAAGGACTGGATATGGCCGTGGCCACTAATATCCATGGGTCAAACAAGAAAATCTCATACAAAATCAACTTAGCAGTCCGAAGATGCATGATTCACGATACATTTAAAAGTTTCTTTTCTAATAAAACATAAGTTCCTGCTAACTCCAATTTGGTAAAAACGGGCACATGTTGTGGCCTACGTCCGATGCGCACGCCTCAATGCTCACACATGCTCACGTTCTCCAGGAATATTCTTCATGAGTTCCCTAGCTTTCCTGTGAGAAAATGGAATAGAAACGTCAGCTTTACCGAAATCCGTCGATATGCAACTCAATACCTAGTATTCATTCTTGGGTTGATATCGTTAGGTATACAAGTGGCAGATAAGAAAGGACACCATAAAGTACTTTGCCAGCCTACAATCATAGCAGCATTTGGAGGACACTCAAAAGAGATGAGCATAAGAGAGTAGTTACCGTAGTTCACGTTCAATCTCAGCACTCTCAGGATCCAAGTTTTGTGCATCCAACAGAGCATCATAGGCTTGTTCATACTCCTGGGTGTAGAGAAAAACAAAGAAAGTGGCCAGACTGTAAGATCAATATGAAACAAATTAGGACGACACTGGCAATGTCAAGCAAGACTCACCTCGAGTAGCATGAGAGCTGCACCTTCACGATAGAAAGCTTTTGCCCAATGAGGTCGCAACACTCTACACCAGAGAGCATCTGACAAAGCACCTTCACCATCACCCATTAGCAGTTTAGTAAGACTCCTGTTCGCATACAGTGCTGCACTTTCTCCATGACTTATTGCCTACACTCAATAGAAAGAGGACATGGAAATATTATTCTAAACTTAAAATGGTGGCGTACAAAAGTTTTTTCTAACGCTTATTCATGGACACGTAGAAAACTGTCTAAAAGCTTTACTACTAGGTAAGTAATATTTCTTTACGGAGGGATTAATATACTGCAGAATGGGGATATGGAGCATATTCTCTTACTAGAACGGTTGGCTTGTTCAATTTACATGTACAGTCAATTTGGATATGTTGTCAAAAAACCTAAGTAGACATCAAATCATACATGTAAACAGAAAAAGTGGACAGCCATATAAATATTTATATTAGCCGAGAAGAAAAAATAACTTCAATTTCATATGGATTCGGGAGATGTAAGAAGTCAACGAAAGTTTGACATGTACAAATAATTTATATATGTTTCTCAACTGAATTCAAAATTTACTTACTATGCGTGACCTACGTGAATTAATTAAGACTAGTCTAAATCAGTGACAAATTACATGAAATCATGTCAACTACATACATGGCAAATTAACAATTGATATATCTAGAGAAGTATGAGAACTAACTCCATCTACATCTGACCTATTTGTTGTTCCACATCCCTAATAGTATGCATCAAGAACCAGGCAAACATAGCTTTTACTCATTCCTTGTCGCCCCCTAAACGGGCTCCATGAGAACATCTTCTTTCACTCTACTCAAATAGTAAGATGCATGACTTTAAATACATTCTTAATGTATACTTTCTTCAAATTATATTCATTTTAGATGGGCATTGCTCAGATCCAGTCATAACTTTAGTTGATCTAATTAGAGTATACAGTAAGAAACCTAGTTAGTAAAAATAGAAAATGCACATAGATTGGTTAATTGGTTCCTGATTAACAAGCAAAATCTTACCACCTAAACTATAAGAGGTTAAGTAAAAGAGGTTTACCATGTCATACAACTCTGATGCCAGCTTATAGTCCTTCTGCTTGAATGCTATATCAGCTTCTAACTTTAAGAAACTTTTTCTTCTTTGGCAAGCCTTTTGGTCCTGAAAAATACATAAGGAAACAATGAACTAGATGTTCAAATTTTGCTAATAATGATCATTTACTATAATAATTTGTATCATGAAGAAATTCAACAAGATTGTGTTCAACACTCTAGTTTGGTGTCTAGGTGGCTAGCTCTTTGACATGCTTACTTATGCTACTACTCATGCTGCTTCGCATGGGTGTCAACTTAGTCTATGGATTGGTTGTCCAACACCACCCTAGCTAGGCGGAGTTATTTTTCTTGTAACCTTTGGACGTGATGGTTTGTGTGGATCTCGCCAATCCGGGACTGGGTTTGTACTCATTGTCTAGAGCCGATCTTATGGTGTTTGTACTTTCCAAGCTTGGAAGTAGAAGAACTCTTTTACTCAACGATTTTTACCGAGTTTGGTTAGTATTTTTAATTCATTACAAACCGGGGTTTGTTTATTTTGTGTTGCATTAACGGATTGATAGTGCATACCACACATGGGTTCATTATGTCTATTGTTAGGCAGCCCTCTTGTTAGACCAGGACTAGATGCTACCTCAGCATGATCACATTACCCTTCTAAATTACAGTTAATTTGTTATAGGCTAGTCAGGAGTTAAAAAATATCTTTATGATTATCACAGGTTGGGACACCTAAGATTACCCCAATAAATAAGTCATGGTTATCTCAATGTACATACGGTGTCATGCATATAGTAACCTTATAGCTTATAATAGCACTTAATGGACAAATTCAGAATAGAATACCAAAATTAAACTTAAGCTTTTAGGCAATATTCAGTAGTACAAAACAACACACGAACAGAAACATACCAGTGGCTTTTTGGCTTCAATCTTTGCATGAGAAATTACACCCTCAATAGTCCAGTTTGGGACATTTGGAATTGGGGAAGTCAAAGGAAACAACATTTCAACCTCTTCATTGCAATCACGTGCCGCAGCAAGCTGTACTGGCAACCAACCCAACTGGCCAATAGAAGGAAAAATAACTGTCATTCATTTTCAAATTTAAAATTGTCATTCAAAAGGGAACCAGTTGGGATATAGAAAAGAAAATGAACATTACGCTGTTTAATCAATGCAATAAATGTAATATTATCGCAAAGTCAACAGTATCTAAGTACAAGTAAATAGCAACATTTGTAGAATAAAATAGCTTTGGTACTTCAATAGGAACTCAATAACTGACAATCAACGGAAAATGACAAATAGATATAAACAATTGAGAATTGGGATGCATCCCAGTGCTAGACTTGCAATCGTGTCGCCGCGCTCACCGGGGTTCAATTGCCTGTGGCAAATTAATACCACGTTATGGGAGGAGCCCTCATAGAAACTATTTGCTAAATGATATGGATTGTTTTGATGCAAGGTAAGGCAACTTAACTAGGCACAAGGTACAATTTCCTGTTAGTATAATCAACGGCGCAAAGCAACCTAAAAGCATTCCCAAATAACTCCCCATCATAATGAGAAAAGTTGTATAAAAGTACCACTGAAAGCTTTATGAGAATGCGGCGATATGTTGCATAGAGACCAGCAAAATATAGAGAAAAATATAAAACATACATCATCAGAAATATTAGCATCTGCTCCAACATCCAAGAGGAACCGAATGAAGTTGGTATAACCTCCTCGCGCCGTAGCAAACCCCAAAGGAGTGAGACCGAAAGTCTTCCAATTAACATCGGCACCAGCCTGTGAAAAGGATTGTGCAAATGAGTATTAGCAATGATATCTCCATGTACATCAGAGTATAGAGATGGTAGTGTAAGCAAAATTACAACATATATATGGAGGAATAATCCAGATAATTCTAACCTTAACGAGTGTCTCCATGCATTTGAATGAATGCTTAGTAAGAGCCATAAAGAAGGGACTTCCCAAACAATGGGCATTGGTATTAGGCTGAAAGACGGATATTTTGTATTAATAAATGCAGGTGACCCAAGATTTTATTTTTGAGATATGAAAATAAGAAAAGTGAAGGACATATACATCTGCGCCGTGGTCCAACAAAATCTCCAATGTCTTATCCTCCCCACTTTCAGCAGCCACAAAGAGTGGTGTTCCACGGCCATAGTTGATGTCGACTGGAACTCCTTCTGAGAGGAGAAACTTTGTTACCATGCAGTGTCCTGTGATAAACAAAAATGATCCCATAAGTCATGTCCTAACAAAACATTTAAACGAAGGGAGTGTACTAGCAAAGCATAGCTAGTAAAACGACCAACTTCAAGAAATCATGTGTGTGTCTGCGCACGCGCGCGTGTGTGTGTGCATGTGCGTGTTAGGGAGAAGAACCTTTAGCGGCAGCATGGTGAAGAACGGTGCGTCCTTTGTCATCTGCTTTCATTAAATCGCCACCACGATCAAGAAAATACTTAACAGTAGCAACATCACCAGACCGAGCAGACACTATAAATGGAGTCATACCTGTGATAACATAACAAGCACATGGTCAACACAATCCAAGATATTATATGCTGGCAAACATTGACATGGAAGCCACCGGTTTTAAGCATGAAGAAAGCGATAGATAAAGACCATCAGCACCAGCTCCATATCCCGGAGCATTCACATCTCCCTTCAGCTCCTCCACCAAATACTTGCTAACCTCCAGTTGGGCAAACATTGCCGCGGCGTGCAACACAGAAACTCCGTCGATGTTGAAAGAAAAAATCGCCGATGGGTCACCACTTCCTTTGGTAAGGCTCTGTACAATATCTTTCCCAAAGTAAAAAACCATCACAAATAATAGACCAATTAGCAAAGACAGAAGACCAAAAGAAAAGAAGCGAGCATATGTGAAATTACTATACAGCAATTTCATGAAGTTGAGGGAGCAGTCTGATACCTTTGAGGGAATCGAGGTCTCCGGCGACGGCCGCCTTCATGAGAGCCTTCGTGTCTGCACACGCGCGCGCACAGTCAGCATTAGAAACGTAATCAGGGCTCAGAAAGAAGGAGGGGAACGAACGCGGGAGCAAGCAAGCAAGCAATCAGGGGCTACCGTCGAGGGAATCGTTCATGGGAGCGTTGTTGCCGGCGTCCTCGTGGATGCTATCTTCGAGGGAATCGTTCATGGGAGCCTTGTTACCGGCCTCGTGGATGTCGTCGGCAGATGGGCAGTAGTTGAACTGAGACATGGCCAAGGCTTGCGATCACGGTCGATCGGCGGCTTCATCGACGGCGGCGACGCGGAACGGGAGGAGAACCCTGCGCTGCGCTGTGGTTCGGAGTTGGGGTTTCCCTCTACTCGGGTGTTGAGTCCACGCACTTTATATTGGCGGGCAAGGAAGGCGGGGACGCGGCACATCGCCTGGGCCCGGTGTTGGTGGACACGAATCCCTACTCCGTATGTGGCTCGTGCGCCCGCCAACGGTTACGAAGACCAGGTGTATCCACGACTCCTCGGGCAAATCATACCCCTTGGATTTTGAACGGAGGGCTCACCAGGTTAAACAATTGATTCCTCTCAACGCATCCCGCGGTAAAGAGCTAGTCGTATTCTTTTGATAATTCTCTAGTTGTATTCAAGTAAGAGTCCTCGGCATCCTACGAAAACAAGCGCTAGGAATATCAATAGCGTTAGCGTCCGAGCCTTTGCTTGGGGATTCCTCTATGGAATTCCAAACATGCCATTGCTTTGTCTTTGCTTGTCCCTTTGATTCAATCCTTTTTCTCCTCGAAAGCTACAACTAGAAAATATATTCTTCTTTGCCGGTGCGAACCCTTCTTTTGAATAACAACCATTGGCAAGACCAGCGAAATCCGGATACTAATCCCAGGAAAGCCAATCCCTACTTCCCTTTGCTGTTGTTCCTCGAAATCCTCTACTAGTCATTGGTTTCAAAGCAAAGGTATCCGGTATAGGGGGTCGTGGGCAGGTTAGTGTTTCATTTCGATAGGTGATAGTGGTATACCCAAACTATATGTTACAGGTCTTGGAAAGGAAAGTAAATCAAGTCCATCTTGCAGGATTTCTTCACTTGCTTGGGCTTAAGCGGTATCAGTACCCGGAGAATAGTTCAATTCTCTTTCTCCACATGACACCCTTGTGTTGTCAAACTAATGAATCCCTCTCTGCCCCTGCTCCAACAAAGCAATAAGCACTAGGGTATCCACCCACCCGCCAGTTTGAATAGCCGGTTTCCTCCCCTTTCGCTCAAGCTAAAGGTTCTGGGCTACGGCTTCCGGTTCCGTATTCCGATTCGTCTTCGGATAGCATTAGAAAATCCCTTTCATGCCTTGCCAATACAACTATTATCTTTCTTAGCCGAGGAGCCTTTGGAAGTACCGTTGTTGGATCGGATTGAGCCATTATAGGATCGGATAAAGATTCACTCTTTGTCAATGCCTGCTTCCTTGGTTTCCTACTTTCTACATCGAAAGTGACTTTTTGCTCAGTATCGAGAACCACTTCTTCTCCTTTTTGAGGCGTAGATCGCTCGTCATCTGATTTGCTTCGTCAAAGCGGATAGCATTATGGAATTGATTATATTCGTAGAAAAAGCACCCCTATTTAATAAGTCCTCGGAAATGATCTCATCCAGTACTTCTCTCAGCCTATTTGCCAAGACTTTGGAGCATAGCTTGTAAATGACACTGCACAAAGATATCGGCCTATACTGTGAGATTTCTTGGGGGTTCTACTGTCAGCAAGTGCACTATTATTTACTTCACCGCGTACTTAAAGAATTGTTGGTAGCAAAGAACAACACCTGATAGAAAGGATGCTAACCAAGCCTCTTCTGTTTAAGCAAGGCTAAGCCAGAATAATGGGTACAATAGGCTGGTGACCCTGACGATAACGTTGAGACTGAAGCCCATTAAAAATATCACACATTGGATTGAGGGACAGAAGGAGCTGGAGGCCAACCAGATCCAGTGCTGCAGCAAACTTTGAATAGAACTCTTTTTCTTTTG
>NC_041385.1:147699471-147733360 GCF_002162155.2 Triticum dicoccoides
CCATATGCGGCCATCATGTGACTAGCGTTGTTCTGCCAACGGCTACACTACGCGAATACAAGCTCTCTAGCCTGAAGGGCTGCTAGGCTGCTTATCTCTTCAACGAGAGACCGGTGTTGTGATCTATCTGTCTGGGTGCTTTGAGCATCGCCACTGCCTCTGCACTATCCATCTCAACAATGATAGGCATCGTAATCCTGTGTAAGGAAAGGTCTATGCCTTCTCTATAAGCTTAGAGCTCTGACTCTAGCGCACTCTCACATGTGTGGATTTCTCTGCATGCGCTATAGCTGATATTCCCTCTATCATCTCTAAGGATCATGCCTTCGCCCGCTGCTCTTGTGGCTGCAACAAAGCCGCAGTCCGTGTTAAGTTTGGCCCAGCCCATGCTGGGGGAGGGGGGGGGCATCTCGGCCGCGTCGTTGCTATCCTGCTGGGTTGCACGCGCGGCGGGGCATCGCAAACCACCATCTTCCGCTTCTCCATATTGGCCTGTGGATGTTGCTAGATGCATAATAGTGAAGTAACGTAGCCATGTAAGAAACGACGAGAGGCCTCAGTAGGAGGTGCGGTTTGTCATGGGTAATCTCATTGTGAACATGTCATACTCTCCACATGATCATGAGGACCACCAGCCTCGCCATCTCATCCAAGGATTCCAACAGGGAGAATAGCCACTCTGGCCCCGTGTCCTGAATGGTCTCCACCTTGGGTATATTCCACTCCTTTGCCATGACTCTCCAGAGCTCCCTTGCTAGTGGGCACCTACAAAGCGCGTGGAACCGTCCCCGCGTTCAACACCACATAGGGGGCAGATGTCAGTAACCTCGAGGTGTCGTGAAGCTTTGTTGGCCCAAGTAGCAAGTGAACTTGTGACAACCCTCCATGCAAGCACGCGTACCTTAGGGGGGAGCAGGGCACCCTCATAGAACTCTGCTGGTACTGCTTCTGCTTCGCTGCAGTCTGAGTCCTTCTGTGACTACCCTTTCTGCAGACTTGGCCGCTTAGACTAAGAGTGACCTTTGTCTCCCATAAAAAAAACTAAGAGTAACCTCTCTTTGATTTATCGAAAACTACTTAATTCCACCGACTAATTCCTTCCTCCCTTCAACCACCTCCTCCGCTCGACACATGCTCCTTGTGGGGCCTGCCCCCCTCCCAACCTTATTCTCTCTACGGTCTTTCTCCTCCGCATGTTCTCTTCTTCCCATTTCTCTTTCGTCATGTGGGCCTCGTCATGCCGACTATGGGGACGAGCTCCCTACGTCGACCACCATCCCTACTGCCACAAATCAAGAGAGGGTTCTGACACCGACCACGCATGCGCATCTACCAATCCCTACACTGATGGAGCATCACCGACATCGTGATGGAGCATCTAATGGAAGCATCATCAAGTGCCACGGGTGGAGCTTCTACTCGTGGCCGTCGGCATTGTGATAGAGCATAGTGTGCGGTTGCCGGTGCTGCGATGGAGCATCGCCGGCTCTGCAACGACATCATGATGCAACAATGACCGCAACGGGTGGTGCGACTCCAACAAGCGGGTGGTACAATTGCCAGCCTGACACTAGCAAGCGGGTGGTACAGGTTGTGGTACTATGAGTCGACACAATTGTACCACAAAAATATGCTCTTATTTGTGGGAAATGTACAAGAACCAGATACAATAATCCACCCTACTTGTATACCCGAGAGACCGAGTGATCATGAAAGCCTTGCACAGATATTGAATAATTGGAATTGCAAGCATACTCATCCAAAAGTAAAGGAAATGGCTACTATGATCCAAGGGACAGACAAGAAAATCTCATAAAAAATCATCTTAGAAATCTGAAGACGCAAGATTCGCCACACATTTCAGCCTTTCGGTTCTAATAAAACACAAGGATTAGAAGTTGATGCTAACTCCACTTTTAGTAAGAACTGGCACATGTTGCTGCCTGCAGTTCAACGTGCACGCCCCTCACTGCTCGCCTTCAGCAGGAGGATTCTTCATGAGTTCCCTAGCCTTCCTGCATGAATTCGAAACCATAAGGAATGAACTGCAAAAGTCCTTCAATATGCAGCTCAATAAGGAATTGCACTATACGCGACTGAGACAGAAGTGGCACATAACAAACAAAAGAAGCTCTTCAGAGGCGTCTAAGGATTTGCACTAGTGGCTTTTGCCGTGATAGCCTAGTCCCATCACTATAAAAGCACTTTGCCAACCTAAAATCAATTTTTAACCATACAAAACAGCTGCATGTATTGATTAATATAGAAGATTACACGCCAAAGATGGCATGATCCATACAATGCTCAAAGAACACACGACCGAAGGAACGCCAAACCGGTAAGGACCTAGCCATACCTAGACAAGTGCAAATTAGGAGTACAAGTGTACAGCATGAGGGCACGGAAGCAACAACCATCAGCGCATGCAGCACCAGTTAGTGTGACAACACACCCGTACCGAGCCAACCTAAGACCATACTGGTATCAGGAAGATATTCAGAAGAGATAAGCGTAGGAGAGTAGGTTACCGTAGTTCACGCTCAATTTCAGCATTCCCAGGATCCAGCTTTTGTGCATCCAAGAGAGCATTACAGGCTTGTTTATACTCCTGGTGCAGAGGAGATCAAAGAATGTGACCAGACTGGAAGATCAATATGAAATAAGTCACAAGTGAAGACACTGGCAAGCTAGAGGCACCTTGAGTAGCATGTGAGCTGTAGCTTGACGGTAGCAAGCTTTGGCCCAATCAGGTCGCAGCATTCTGCACCTGAGAGCATCCGACAAAGCACCTTCACCATCACCCATGAGCAGTTTACAAACACTCCTGTTTGCATACAGTGCTGCACTCTCTGCATGATCTATTGCCTACACTCAAAAGTTGGTCATGCAAACATTATTCTCAACTTAAAATGATGGCATACAGTTTCTTTTATTCTAACGCTTATTCATGGAATGGTAGAAAACTATCTAAAAACTTTAGTAATTTACTACTCAGTAATACTGCAGAATGGAGTAACTGAACACGTTCTCTTACTAGACTGATTGGCTGGTTCAATTTACTGCAGAATGTAGTCAACAATCCTAAGTAGATATTACATCGGACACATTAACAGAAACAGTAGACAACTGTTAAGCTTCATGCACAAGCCAACGCAACCAAAAGTCCGAACTGATGGAAAGGGCTAGTGCAATCCACATATAGTGTAACACCCAGACAAGTCAACGCGTGCAACCGGAAGAGAGCGACGGCGCGCGAAACTCACGTATGACTCAAGAGGCCTCTACGTGGACACAAAGGGGGGCTACCAGTATTTTTTTTAATAAATTGCGAAAGCCAGGACTTGAACTCAAGACCTTAGCTCTGATACCATGTTGAAGTCACATCAAATATTCATATTAGCCAAGAAGAAAAAATAACTTCAGGGATTCTGGAGATGTAAGACATCAGCGAAGTTTGACATGTGCAAATAATGTCAAATTGGCTTCTCAACTGATGTCAAATTTGCTTACTATGCATGATCTATGTCAGTTAAGATCGAATTCAAATCAGTGACAAATCACTGTTCATTTATCCATTACCTTGTATCTTTTCAGTTTTGGGGCCATTCAAAGCTCATATTTACATTAAAAATAGTTAAATATCCTAAATGGTTAACAGTGTAAATAGAGTATAGTAAGAAAACCTAGTTAGTAGTAAAAAAAACAAAATGCTCTTAAATTGGTTCCCATTAATAGAGAAAACTTACTATCTAAACCATCACAGGTTAAGTGAAAGAGGTTTACCAAACCATACAACTGTGATGCCAACTTATACTCCTTCTGCTTGAATGCCGTATTAGCCTATAACTTTAAGAAAGCCTTTCTTTTTTCAACGTGCTTTTGCTCCTAGATAACACATAATGAAACATGAATTGAATGAGTAGAATTTGGAAATAATCATCAGTTACTATGATAATTTGTATCCAGAGAAATGCAATAACATTTTGTTCAACATTCTTAATAGTTTGGTGTCTAGGAGGCTATCTCTTTGACTGATTATGCTGCAATGCGTACTGCACATGCTCCTTGGAGTGAAGAAATCCTTTACTGGTTCTGAAGCTCAAAGTTCAGCTGCAGTCCAAATTTAAGCTTCCAAACCGGCATAAGGGGCAAATATTTCACTGGTTCAGAGATTAGCTGTGCCAGGTTTTATTTGAATCAAACCAAAACGTCAAGGTCTTAAAGGGACTCCTTTGCAGTTATAGGTATATAAAGTATCCCAAAAATGAGGAACAGTAGGCTCTCTACTTCAAACAAGTATGCTGCTGTACAACCGTCCTTCTCTTTACCATTGAATGTTGTCAGCAAAGTTAGAACAATGTTAGAATCTACAAAACACCAGGTGGGGCCACAGAACAAGGTGTTGCTTCTTTCACGGAAACAACCAAGGAGAATACATCACATATGTGCTCGCCTGTTAGGTACATAATGCGATAAAAAAAAGGACTCAGAAATATACATGACAGATAGCATTTGCCCAGGCATCAAAATAGTCACAAGAAAAGAGTGCAAGATAATTTTGTGCTGAACTAGAAGTATATTGTTCATGTGACATATTACTAGACTAGATGCTAACGAAGCACACCCTTTACATGATGCTGGTGTATTTTCCAACCATGGTATAGTATCAATGATACCATAACTATGAACCATACTCAAGCATCTCACTATTCTCTATACAACATAAGCTTATGGCAGTTACTAGAATGAACTCTTTAAGATGCTCCACCTTACCTCACCAGAAGTAAGGTAAGGTTTAAATATGAGTCGTTTATTGATAGAGATTAGTTTTGGCCTCGCAGAAATAATGCTAATAAGCAACCGGTGGCGTATTTTGGCATCTAATAGATGCAAGTCCTTCCATAACAAATAGTCACAATTTTCTCTGGAAAAAAAAGGGGTAACAGTCTGACAATTGATATACAGTCAAAATATTGATGTGGGATCTTTATCATGTTCCAGTTAATTGGTGTGAAGCAATACATCCCATCCACAGGGGTGACATACTTGATTGCATAGCCATGCGAAGTAATTAAGTCAATAGACTCCTAATGCTCATTAATAGAGGACTCTTCTACTCAATGATCTTTACCAATTATTCAGCCCGAAAACCTGAGTTTGGTTAGCATGTTCTATTCATTACAGTAGAGGGTTTGTTTATATTATTGTGTTCTGTTACCAAATTGATAGTGCATTCCACACGTAGATTCGTGATGTCTACTGTTAGACCAGGGCCAGATGTCTCAACACGATCATATTGCCCTTCTAAATGACAGTTTTTAGTTTGTTCTCGCTAGTCAGCAGTTAAAAAACTATTTTTTATGATTATCCCAAGTTGGGACACCTGAGATTACCCCCATAAATAAGTAATCATTCTCTCAATGTACATATGGTGCCGTGGATATAGTAACCACAATTAATAATAACATTTAATGAACAAATTTAGGGCTGAAGAACTAATTAAAGGTTTCAAACAATATTCAGTACGAAAACAGCATAAGAACAGAAAATAGCATACCATCGGCTTTTTATCTTGAATTTTTGCATAAGAAATTACTCCCTCAATACTCCAGTTTCGGACATTTGGAATTGGGTTAGTCAAAGGAAACAACATTTCAACCTCTTCCTTGCAATCACGCACCGCAGCAAACTCTATTGGCAACCTACCTAACTGGGAAACATAAGAAAAAGTAACTGTCATTTATTTTAAAATTTAACAACATCATTCAAGAAGGGAAACATTTGGAATATAGAAAAAGAACATGAACATTATGTAATGTAATAGTACTTTTTAGAAAGAAGCAGGATCTAAGTAATATTTTTAATCAAATGTATCAACAGGGAATTTACCCAGCAATTCAGACTGCCAACACAAGGTTTCAAGGACAGGAATTTGAGGCAAAATTATTTTGTGGTGTCCCACTTGAGTCTCCATTAAATAAATAGATAAAACACGAGGAGAAGTAGCTTTACATGTGGTGTTTTAGCAGGTTCTTCAACTGATAGTGGCATCAATATAAACAGGTACTTGGAGTAAAAGAATGAAAACAGAATACCAACAGCTGGGATGAAGAACATAAAATAAACTAAACAAAAAGTAAATTCATTTATTGTCTATTCATGAGTACATTTGAGAAATGCTGCTACCCAGAATGGTGAGATCTCAGCATCTGAAAAACTGTTAGGTATGCATCGATATATGTTGCGAACTTGTTCGGTACAAGCAAATAGCAACATTTGTAGAAGGGTATATGTATATATGCTGGAACAGAATAGGCATAGTTCTTCAATAGGAACTCAATAATTGATAATCAACAGAAAATGACAAGTATAAAGATATAGACCATTGCAAATTTGGCTGTTTCCTAATGATGGATGTGCCCTGAGGCTAATTAATATTTCATTATGGGAGGAGCCCTGATAGGTCTACTTATTAAATGATATGGACTATTTGGATGGAAGGTCGAGACAACTTAGGCACAAGTGCCAACAACATAAAGCAACCTAAACTCATGCCCAAATAGCTCTCCGACATAATAAGAAGAGCTGTATAATATTATCAGCAGAAGATTTAATAGAAAATGGTGATATACTGCATAGCTCTCAGAAAAAAAAATTAAAATAAAAGACATACATCATCTGGAATATTAGGATCTGCTCCAGCCTTCAATAGGAACTGAATGTAGTTCGTATAACCTCCTCGTCCCGTAGCAAACACCAAAGGAGTCATAGCACAACCCTTGCAATTAACATCCGCACCAGCCTGTGGAAAGGATTGTGCAATAAAATGTCCATGTACATCAACTTATAAGCATGACAGGGAACATGGCGTGAGCAAAATTACAACATAGCAATGAAAAAACAATCCAAAGAGTTCTCACCTTAATGAGTAGCTTCATGCACTTCAATGAACGGTAAACAAGAGCCATACACAGAGGATTTCCCATACCGTTGACAATGACATTAGGCTGAAAGAAGGTATAGTGTATTAAGAAACACAGGTGGCATGATAATTCAAGATTTTATTTTGAGATGAAAAGGGTATCCTAATTTAAAAGGTTGCAGTCATATATACTGATGTATTTGGTGTTTCAGGGGATCAGATAGTAAGTGGACCATCCAAATCCTAATCCTGACCTAAAAACTATTTGTGCAAATTAATGCTGATCGCTGAATCAAGAAAAATAAGAAAAGTGGAGGCCATGTACGTTTGCATGGTGGTCCAACAAAATCTTCAATGTCTTATCCTGCTCATTTACAGCAGCCAGAAAGGCTGGTGTTCCACGGCCGTAGTCTATGTCGACCGGCACTCCTTTTGAAAGGAGGAACTCTGTTACCTTGCAGCATCCTGTGGTAAACGAAATGATTCCATCAGTCATGTTTAACCATAACGTTTATTAACTAGTAGTAGTAGAACTACTCCCTCCGTTCCCAAATATAAGTCTTTTTAGAGATTTCAACAAGGGACTATATACGGAGCAAAATGAGTGAATCTACACTCTAAAATATGTCTACATACATCCGTATGTTGTAGTCCATTTGAAATATCTAGAAAGACTTATATTTAGGAACATAGGAAGTACCAGCTTGGAGAAATCATGTGTGTGTGTGTGTGAGTCAGGGGGGAGAACCTGCAGCCACAGCATGGTGGAGAACTGTTTGTCCTTTGTCATCTGCTTTCATTACATCACCGCCACGATCAAGAAAATACTTGACGGCAGCAACATCACCAGACTGAGCAGACACCATAAATGGAGTCGCACCTGTAACAAAAAGCACATCCTCAACACAACCGTTGATCTCATACTTACTACCATTGACATAGCAATTGGCAAACACCAATTTAAAAAATGGAGAAAAGGATAGAAAAAGACCTAGAGCTACTCCATGTCCAGGAGCATTTACATCTCCCTTGAGCTCCTCCACCAAATACTTGCAAATATCCAGATGGCCAAAGCTTGCCGCGATATGCAACACAGAGAGTCCATCGTTGTTGAAAGAAAAAATCGCCGACCGGTCGCCATTTCCTTTGGTGAGCCGCTTTACAATACCTTCCCCAAAAGTACACATGATCGCATTATAGAAGCCAGTAGACAAATTAACAAGATTGAAAACCAAAAGAAGAAGCGAACAGTGAAATGGGCAAGAACATCATGAGGTTGAAGGGACCCAATCTGACACATTAATTCTGGACAGTCACTCAGTGAAAATACTTGAAAACACGTCCTTTTAGAGCCTCTGTAGATTAAAGTAGTGATCTAAACGGTCTTATATTAGTTTACAGAGGGAGCAATTGACTAGACGGTAAATTTCGATGTAATGGACAATGAGATGGTTTCATCCAAAGTTTTCACATTTATACCGTCACTTTTTAACTGAATCTGCATATCTGCCTGTTGAGATCAGTCGATGCTAGCGAAACTTTACATTCTACAGAGCTAGAAGGATAGCAAAGTGTTGCGAGTAAAACATCCGACGGCAGTACAGAACTATAACAGGTTATATGAAGAAAACTGTTCTGGAAGGCGGTGGACACTGTAACTAGTACTACTACGCAAGATAACTGAGCGACGCATCAAAACAGAGCAATGCAGCATGTCTGAAGAACAATCTCGGACCCCGCGAACACAGCGCACGCACGCACGCAACTAAGCAGGAGTGGAAAAGGCACAGGAGAAGAGGAAGGGGCTACCTTTGAGGCGGCCGAGGTTGCCGTCGATGGCCGCCTTGATGAGGGCCTTCTCGCCTGCAGACACACGCGCACGGCCACCGTTAGAAACGCAGCCAGAGGCCAGAGGGAGAGGGGGCAAACAACGGAGGGCGGGAGCGAGCAATCAGGCGCCAAGGGGCGCGCGGAAAGCCGTGCGTACCGGCGTCGTCGGCGTCGCCGGCTGGGGGGCAGTAGATGAACGGAGGTGGAGAGTCCATGGCCGACGATCTCGCCCGCCGGTCGGTCGGAAGCTTGCCGGCGGCGACGACGGAGAACCCTGCGGCGCGGCGTGGGGGGTTGGGGCCCGTCTTCTCTCTCTGTGTCAGCCTGCTGCCTCTTCCTCGCTTGCTTTGGTCGAGAAAGTGGCGAAGTGGATGGGCTTGGTGTTGCTGCCGCGCTATAGTGTAGGTGGCTGCCTGGCTGGTGCACCCGCCGTCGGCGTACGAAGACCAGGTGCACCCAGGCCTCCATGCTCAGGTGGATGTAGAGGGCCAATCGGCAGGCGACGCGTGTGCGCCAAAAGGCTGCCGCGCCGAACCGTAGCCGCTGCTCCCCTGAGCTCCTCGAGCATATCGCAGCCCTTGGGTGCTGAATGAAGGGACCAGATCTAGCGCTACACTAGGCTGCCGCGCCGAACCTTAGGTGCTGCTGATCACTACCCTGTTCGATTGTGTGCTCTGGTTTCAAGAATTACCCGACCCAATTTTCGTTCGAGTAGAAGCAAATTGTGAGTACGCAAAAGAACAAAGGGGCCATAATGCAGCCAGGACACGCGCAAGATTTACTGCTTCTCAAGCAAAGTTTTAACCCTTTACACTCAGACAGAGCAAGCGATTTTTACACAGGCAACAGGTCACGGAGCAACAAACAGTCTTGGCAATACCTAAAGGGCTAATCTGCCTACTTGTAACCATTACTAGTAGTACTATTCTAGCAAGTTCCCCCTTCCATATCCAATACACTTTCTTCAGTCTGCTCTCACTGCTAATCACCTGAGCTTTACTTCCTAGCGTACACGATCACAGCTTACCGGATAAGCGCTAGCTACAGTACCATGCACATTACTGGACAATGGCGTATTCGGAAATGAACAATGCCTTCACCATAATCTACACTTCTGACAGAATCACCATCAAAGCCTCGGACCTCGGGACGTTTTTTCCATCTTCACACGCTTGGCTGAACTGCATTTGAGTGGACCTGCACGGGGGAGTTAGAAACTGTCAAATTCAGATAGATGGCATCAAAATGCAAAACCCATCTCTTTCCCAGAAGAAAAAAGAAGGTGTGGAATAGGATTAACTCACGACGGGAACATTTATGAATTTGCGCCCGTGAAATCTGCCCATGACAGGCACAAAAGAACCATCTACTGATATGCGCGGTACTTGTTCTTCGGTAAAAAAAGAAAAAACAGCTCAAAAGTTCAATCGGTTGGCTGGACCTATGTGAAGCCAGCAGAGAGGTCAGACTGTGAGCCATCACACTATAATAGCAACTACGGTTCGACGTGCACTTGTTGCTACTGTAATGCTATGCATGCCCATTGTTTACCTGAAGGTGCCTTTCTTCAGGATGGCTTACGGTTCTGTGCTTCAGCTCTCCACGGTTTGTTGTGAGCTCATCCAATATTTCAGAGTCGTCTCTGCTGTCACAGCTTCCTGAATTTGAGCCATCTTCCTCCTGCATAACGATACAAGAGTTTCAGAGTAACAAAAGATGACAATACACCTTGAGGCGTTGCAGAGAATGAAACGAAATCTGGACATACAGAAAGTTTATCTAAGAACCCAAGCTGAACTCGTACCAGTATTTGTTCATGTGGGACACCTTCAAGTTCTTCGTACTCAGCTGCATCCAGTTCCCGCAAGTCATTGGGCTCAAAGAACTTCGGGAGCAGGTGTTGCCTGATGAGAATCATAATGAAGAAAGGCAGCGGGAAGAGGATCCCTGCTACTGGTATCCATGTTATGCCGAAGCATATCAAGAGATACACAAACTGGAAGACCGTAAAGGCAGATATTGTTCTTGAAGGCACTGACTCCACGAAAGATGCATGTGGGCCTTCCAAGACCCTGCAAAGGTTACAACGCTGCATGTTAGTGCAATCTGTTACTATTAATATAGTCCTGTATCTTAACGAAAATGGTGTGATCCAAAAGGAAGCACACAGCAAGGTTCATTTGTTCAGATGAGATGAACAGATGCAGAATAGACATTACTTGTAGCGTCGGCTTGCTCCAATGCACAGAAGCTGCAACCTTTCCCAAAACTGGTTCCCAGGTAGGCTATCAATGGCCATATAGGCAAAGTAACCCCAGAGGACCGAAGTTGGTATCATCTTGATAACCGGCATAGCTCCAACACAACCACCAACAAGTAAGGATTGCAGCAGGTTGCTTAGTCTCTGTTCGTTCACGCGAACAGGCAAATGTGCTTCGATATATTTGCTAGGATCAAATTCTCCAGCCAACTTCCCTTCTTCATCACCTTCCCGCAGCACAGCATCCTTCAAGCTCTTCAAGTCCTTGTCAACAGAATTAGCCTGCAAGCCATTTTTTTCAGCGACACGAGTATGCACTTTAAGATATTTCCTTACAAAGTTAATAGAAAATATTAACATTCAAATATTTACTCAAAAGAAACTAATGCATGGAAACATCAAGGATGCAGAAGCAACTACATACTTTAGCCTAGAAGTCATTTTGGTTTTTCCTCTAGTTTATGCTCTCTCCAAAAAAAAAATTTGTTCACAAAATTGCAAAACAAGAGAGGCGGTGCCCCCCCTGGTGCAGTAACATTCGCTACAAAAAACTAAGGTGCTGTGGACAACAAGAAGGGGAAATTAGATAGTACGATAACAGACTGAAAGACTCACATTCATGTTGCTGTCCATTTGGATGAACACTTCCTGCATCTTGCCATAGATTTCCAAACTGCTCGCACGGTTTGACATACCCTCTTTGGCAGTTTGAAGCATCTTTTTGCGTAGCAACTAAAGTGGCAAAAAAAAAGAAGATGGGTAAGCAAATCTGACTACCATAGGCCGTAGCATATGATGCAGATCAGTCTGTCTGCATTTCACTAACCTGCCCCTTGAGGACAGCAAGGCTTCTTGTATGCATTGGGGACTGAGGAAGTACTCCATTTGATGGAGGAATGCCAAGCAAACCACATAGTAGGACCTGCACCGTTAACATCCCATGAGAAAAGGAACCCCCCCCAACGCATTATCTGACAGAATGACTTAGATGCACGTACCATAAATCCAAGTACCAAAATGTCATAATGGTAGGCCGAAGGCTTCTTCAAATTAAACTCCTTTTGCTGAGCCAACTGTGAAGCTACACTGTGATCAAAGAAATAAAGTCCTGCGACCATCAAAGCAGGCATGATGGCTGCGAATATATATGTAGGAGGGACAGAAAACAAATCCTGAAAGTGAACACCAGGAAAATATCAGAATTATGGCATGCTATATAAGCTTGGAGACCATAATTAATATTTACACATCTAGAATCATAAGTAATTTGACTTATACCTTTGCTACGGTCCAATGTCGCAGTGAGATTGACTCCCAGGGAAGTGGACTGAAGAGCCTCCTAGGCACTCCTGAAGGGACTTTGCTTGGTAGTGCAAATGAAAATGCTGTCCACACAATCACCATCAGTGGTACACCATAATCGGCAATGAAGCTTCTAAGCCATCCTGCAAATGGCAACTCAAAGGCGCGGTGATCAGTGGGTGAATGCATGGATAATAATATAGAACTAGAGCATTATATATGATTTCCCCTGGTGATATATTATATTCTGGAAACAGCTATAAGCTGATTCAGACTACAGAGAAAGATATTCAACCGCTGAAGGAACAGAATTTTAAAACTGCCCCTATTTTTGTTTTATATTTGAGAAATCTCACCAACTATATTGATTTGCAACTTTATTTAAAACTGCCCCTATTTGGACTACTACCAAGTGTTCCAAAGAAAATAGGTCAACCGAAGCCCAGATTAATATTGCCCACTGTTGATCCTACCTAATCCAACCCCAAATGAGCCCATGGTTGGCCTAGTCTAAGGTCAAGAGTGGGCCTGAACCAGGCCCAATCCTAAGTGCTGTCCAGGATAAAAAAAAATGTTCCCTCTCTATCACATCGCTAGTTGAAAGGATGTCGTTGATTTGAAGATGTGTGGTGTAACACGGGAGTTCGGTTTGCACTAAAGATAAAACAAGGTAAGGGAAGCAACAGGAAACGTGTGACCAACCTATGCCATACAGCCATGACCTTGCACGCCTAGTCTTCAGTGCAGTGTACAGCAAGCCAATGGAAAATATAACACCAAGTAGGCCATTGACATAAATCCACTGGAACTGGTATATGGGTGAGCTGGGGTCAGAAATCTCATCATCTTTGGGCATACTGAACTCGCTTACAATTCCCTGCAATAGATAGGGTCCCGTATTGGCATTTTCAGCAGGGCAGAAATAAAGAGCTACGATTTGCTGCACGTGGCATGAGAGCAGCGTTGCAAAGGACGGGCTCCATGGAGCCCGTTTTTCAAAAAAAAAATCAAAATATACTTAAAAGTTTCAAAAAATGTCAAAACAAATTTTGCAAATACGCATGCATGTTCTTCAACTATGTATAAAGTTTCATCAACTAATTTGATTATTTTCATTCTACACAAAAAAGACAAATACCAGTCCCAAAAACAAAAAGGAAAAGGCCTATTTTACTCCATGTATTTGTCTTTTTTGTGTACACCACGTATGAACACATATGTTTATAAAATTTTGTACAAGTATACTACAAACATATGTCTATGTGTATACTTTTTTTCAGATTTTTTTGAGATCTGAAAAAGTATTTTCATTGAAAGAAAAATAAAGAGCTTGGGTGCTGCTTGCATTTTTCGCACGTGGCATACCTTAATAGCTTGTTGCAGGAAGAGGACGGTGATAAGCATACCGAAAAGCTCTCCTGCAACCCTCGTGAATCTGCTTATAACATTGGAAGCATTGAACATGGCCAACAGAAAGAGCATGATAGAAGTCCAAATGCAGACCCTGTCAACAGCAACCAAACACAGAGGGCATTTATGTATACGGTACCGAAGCTATCACAGGATTGGGTGTACTCTATGCTAGGACCTACCATCCAGCCCAAGCCAAATATAGCTGTTCTCCCAGATCTGGCTGCTTCCTGGCAAACTTGTAGAGATAGGTATACATAATAATAGTAGGTTCGGCAACTCCAACGATCAACAGTGGCTGCCCTCCAAGAATAGAGTGTATTATCCCACATATCGCCGTAGATGCCAAAGTTTCAACTGTGCTCAGGATACCATCTGAAATAGATCACCTTGTTCTTGTTAGAGATTGCGTGGCATTCCAACTTATGTACTGTATTGTACTGTGGTAATTAAGAGGGCAAGCATTAACCTGTTTCGTTGCTCAGCTGCTCTCCGAAGGAGATGACAGGGAGGGCAGAGGCAAAGAATATATACATGGTAGGTGCCAATATCCTGGCAAACATTGGAAAGAACATAAGCAAATCGAGCGATGCAAAAAAACCAACGACTGGGCTGCAGATGATCTGGTTCGGTCTGTTGAAACAAACTAACCTGAAGCCAGTTCGGAGCCCTGCAACCCAGTCGTCCTTGTACCAAGACGCTCTCCCTTGGACATCGGCGACGACCCCCTTGAAAGGGTTCCCTAGTAGATCCATCAGCTAGCTGATCACAGAACCTTGAGAGAATCAGTAAGCGTGCCGAAGAATTTCCATGGAAAATAGAGATGAGATGAATCAAACCGTGAACAGTCGTAAGGAAAATCTGTCCAAAAGATTGCATTTACTTTGACCCGGAGTTGGCGCTACTACTACTAGTATACTATACTGATTGCACGGATACTGCACAAGAGAAAGGACGGGACGGGGTAAATTATTGCATACACGACTTGGCGAAGAACAAACAGCTCAGCAGCTCACCTTACAAGTCAGAAAACACGTCAACTCAAGCTGCTATGTTAGCATATGGACCAAACTTTGCCATAAAAACACACGCACGGCAAATCGGCCGCGTCAGGGATATGGAAACAGGAGCACTGTGCTACACTACAACTGACGCAGGCAATAAAATACTATATAGGAGTATTTCCGGGAGGGAAACTGCAGTTGGAAAAAATCGACATGCAGATCCAAATTGAACCCTCTCCGCGTCCACATGCACATGGACCGGAGCCTGAAACATTCGTTTGTCCGCATAGCTAAGAACAACTCGAAGATTCTAACTCTGAACGGATCAAAATCGGCAACTAAAACCCAGGAAAAAATCCACTCGTCGAGAATCGGCCACACGCCGCAGGCGCGCGACGGCTGATACGATAGTTGTTTTTTTTTTACCGAAATTAGTCCTCCACGATACCAACGAACTCGCCGACAATAAAAGGTCAAATGGAACGGGGAACCACCCCAAAAAACCACTGAAAAACCCGCCGCGTGAACTCTACATCGAGCGTCTGATGGCGGCCGAACGGCACGGGAGAAGCATGCATCTCGCGCGCTCACGGATCTGCTAGGAAGTAAACCGAGATGCGGGTAGAGGGGAGGGATCGGAGAGTCGGGAGCCGTACCGGTGAGCAGGCGGCGTCGGCGGCGGGCGCGAGGGGTAGGAGGACGCGGCGCGCGGGTCCGATCGGCAATGCCGGACCCTCGTCGGCGCGGGGGCGGGGACGGGCCCCGGAGGCGGCGGCGTGGGCGGCGCCGGTGGGGACTGCGGGGTTACGCGGCGCGGTTTTGGCTTCTGGAGGGAGCGCCGCGATAGGCGGCTAGTTTTATAGCGGGCGGGCGGGGCGAAACAAATGGAGGCCGGGTGGAGGGGAGGGGAGAGCAGTAAGAAAGGGGAGGTGGGGCCACCGGCGGTGGGCAGGAGGAAGAGCGTTTCGATCGATCTCGTCTCCTGTGTGCGGGCACTGGTCTTCTTCCTGCTCCTCGTATCTCTCTGACGAGTGGGAAGGAAGGGCGGGTGGGGCCGAGTTGAGATCCGACGGGCCCGCGTGCAGGCGCTGGGTCTGTGTACTCCTCTGCCCCGTGCGACCGGGTGACGAGCCTGAGCCTGAGGCTGACTGGCCCGTCCGCTAGCTCGCTCGTTGCTACGTTTCCCGTGACCGTGAGGCTCTTTCCTTTCTCTCGCAACAACAGCCAACAGCCAAGCATCCTATGGCTGCCTCCGCCGCGATCCGAACGCACGGACACGGCGCGTTGTGAACCTCTCGTCTCGTGCTCACATGAATGAACAAATAAATGCCTGGTCACGCGTGAACAAACTACCCAACCCAGCACACACCCACACATACACACAAAAGGAATGATCATTTCGTCGCATATTGATCTTGGAAGTACTGGTACGGAGGAAGGAGAACGATCGTCAAAATCCGCACGATGCCTTGTTTCAAAAAAAAAATCCGCACGATGCGAGTACAGAGAACAGCGAGGCGAGAGCTGGACAGCACGTGCCCCAGTCCGGCCGTCCATGCCGTCGAGGAGTAGAGACTTTGGCTTCTCCTCCCTCCGTACTGCCACCCTATCTTCTCTCCCTCCTTCGTGTGGTCGGTCATGACCGCAGCGCCATCCGCATGCCGCAGTCGCCTCTGCCCTTTTCGACGTCAGTCAGGATCCCGCGGATCGCACCGGCGTCAGAGGTAGAGGTTCGGAATGCCTCCGTCGCCCGTCACGGCGTCACGTCTCGCCGGCTCCAACCAAACTACCCTCGGAGCGGCGCGAAAGAGAGAGAGAGAGAGAGAGAGAGAGAGCCAGCACGCTCATGCCGGCCACGCACGTACTACGGGCACACGGATCGGACGGCGGTGCGTATGCGCGCAAGGTAACATGCTCCTAGTACATACGGCTTGTTAATGAACGGGTGTAGTACGAGGTTGGACTTGGACTACTACGCGAGTCTAGTCCATGGCCTGCGCACGCCGTCCATTTGTCAGTCTGGCCCGTCGTTGAGACCCAGCAACGTATGGAGTAGTACTGTACTGTACTACACATGGACGATCATGTTGCTCTCCATACATACATCCACTGGCTACCTACCTAAGCTAGCAAGCGCACATGTTCGTTATCATTCGCGTGATCTGGTCGATCTGCATCCGGTTATAAATCGATCGCCGCGCTTAGCTCCGGCATGCATGGCTATGTGCACCGGTAAAGCATGTGTTTGGTTGGATGTTCACAGTACAGGTAACCACAAATCCACCACAGTCATGAGATAAGTCTCACTTGGTTGCCCGAGAAGAACGAGAAGAAAAGAAAAAAGGTTGGTTTCTCTTGGCCTACGACGTACCAGAGCAGCAGCAACACTACACACTCTAAGGCCCCATTTGGTAGCTCAGTTTTTCCTAAGTATTACGAAAATACTACAGTTTTCTAAATTACTATGGTTTTAAGTACTGTGACCTGTTTGGCAACCCCAAATTCTATGATATTTATAACTGCAGTATTACCAAAAACGCAGTTTTTCCTCTGTATTAAAAAAAACCAACCTCGTTTGAAAAAACAGAGGTGGCGAAGAAACGAATTTCTTCGTTATCACCTTCCTCGCTGCAAGCGGCCGATTCCGCTGCCGCCGTCTGTTTTACATCGTCGGCCATTCACAAGCCAAGAGAAAGCAATGAAAAAAAATAATGACCTTCGTACTTCCGCTTGCGCTCCTCCTTCTATCCTCCTACGCCCCGTGCATCTGGTCAGTACGCTGGCCAGCCATGGTCGTCTTGATGGCTGCAACGTGAGTCCACAAGGCACTGCTGGCCGAGCATGTGCATGCCTAGCTGCGTGCGGTCAATACCACGTCGTAGATGTGCCGCGCTGTCATGTTGCGCCCTTGCTCGCCGCTGTTGGCCACGCATGCACTGCTCCCGACCGCGCCAGTGCGTCTGCTCACTACCCTAGCCGGCTCGCCACTATGCGCCTCTGTTGGCCAAGCGGCAGCCAAGCCATAGCGTCTGCCAATATTCTGTGTCACGTTGTTGCTCTCCCGCCGTCGCTGATGCCCAGGCATGCCACCTGCTCTGTTTGTGCGATCATGGCCATTCATTTTGCAAGGCCAGCTAATAACGTGCATGTTGCAACTGCTATGAAACGGCTCTATGCAGCTAATTTACGTCGTTGTAAACGAGCACCAACCAAACACGTCACAGTATTCTCAATACTTTAAAATTCGTTGATATGTGAAAACTGTAGTACCTATGGTTTGAAATACTGTAGTTTTTCAATACTGCAGTTTTTGCAATACCTTTATTGTCAAACGGGGCCTAAACGCACGCCATGCATCTTCCTGTGGCGCAACACCGGAAAGGATGCCGGAAAAAGCTTATACAATTCCCACGAGTCAATGTCGAGTACTACCTCCGTCCTGGTTTATACGTCCCCTTTATAGTTTGTGCCACAATTTGATTAAAAATTTAACTAATAAAATGTTGATGCATGTCAAGAAAAATTATCTCATTAGATTCGTATTTAAACATAGTTTTAAAAAATATAATATTTGATGACATGCGTAAACATTTTCTTAGTTCAATCTATAGTTAAAATTTGGCACGAAGTATAATGGGGACCAATAAACCCGGACGAAGGTAGTACCTGTTCTGTCCCGTTCCCATCCACCAAAAAAAACGTCACACTTTGTTTCTACTCCCGCAGTGTCTGCGCAAAGTCCACCAAATCTCTCGATTCCTGACCCGAGGCGTGCGCCACGGGACGAAACCTCCCAATAATCTATGGACACCGGCGTCGCGTCGACAAAATGGTGGCGTCCGCCGGCGCTCAGGTGGCCTCCCCGGTCGCGGCGCATCTAGCAGACGGAAGCAGGGATACGCCCGGCGCGTCGCGACGGCGGACGGAACAAACGGATAGGATGCGTGCTGGTCGCGTGAAGAAGAATTGATTATTGTAAGGCCAAGATTTGGCTACTGGGAAGTTCGGGGGATTAACAAAATGAATCAGGTCCATTGGCACGTAACGCACGCCTCCAAAGTCCAAACCTTCATGTTCCCTTACGAAAACGCTGGATGAAACTAGAACAATTGTTCTACCATTTTCTTTGCCAAAAGGCATAGATTCGTATAAAAAAAATCAATGAAACTATAAAGTATCCCAAACATAATAAAAATTACATCGAGAATCCTAGACCACCGAACGACTACTACCGCCACCGGAACGACCCACCGACGCGACACTGTCGCCGCTTCCATACCGGAGCCGACCTAACCTTGTCGCTTACAACCGAAAAGTCTTCATGTACGTGCCCCTAAGTACCAGCGCCCTGGAGCCACGGAAGTAGTCATTGAACTCTTGAATTGATCTAAAGTGCCGATAATAATGAATGACCGAGCAAGTCCACGGACGTTTGAGTAGGATTTTACAAATACGAGAACTGTTGTAGATGCTTTTTTTTAACCAGGCAATATACTTGTCTCGTTCAATAATTAAGAGAGGAAAATATTATGTTATGCTACATAACAATGGCTCCACAACATAGCTCATTAGTGGAGAAAACAAACAAACAACAAAGTGGATTACTCTCGCGCCATGGTGATGCTCAAGTGCCTAACCCCGTGGTGATCCATAGTTTGGCCTCATCCTGGATAAGCTCGACAAGGTAGAACATCAGCATCGATTTCTTCGTAAAACTCTAGCATTTTTCTCGTTTCAAATGACCCAACAGACTCGTATGGTGAGTGAAGTCATGACCTCTTGGTTTGCAGTATTGGAATTAAACATGTTAGGGCATGTCCAAGGCGAACCTGCAAACCTCCCGCATCTCGTCTGGACCTTGTTGTCTGGACCACGAGAGCCAACCAGCGCGGGCCTGTATCGGTCCGCGGGGTAGTCCGGACGCGATCCTTCCCGCAAATCAGAGACAAAAGTGGAGGATGCTTGCGGGAGTCCGGACACGCGAAACGTACGAATCTGACACCCCCGGCCCACCCAAAACCCTTCCCGACCCCGTGACTCCATCCTCCCCATTTTCTCTCCTTCCTTCTTTCTCTCTTGCCTTCGCTGCCGCTTCACCACCCTGCCACCACGCCACACCCTGCCAAAACTCTGCGTCTCCGTCACCTCCGGCGCTCCAGCGGGGCTCCCCGCTGCTTCTCCTCCGTCTCCGTTCAACCCATG
Source organism: Triticum dicoccoides (assembly GCF_002162155.2). Classification (NCBI taxonomy): domain Eukaryota; kingdom Viridiplantae; phylum Streptophyta; class Magnoliopsida; order Poales; family Poaceae; genus Triticum; species Triticum dicoccoides. The sequence continues at coordinate 147,719,402 of NC_041385.1, forward strand.
TCCTCCGACCGCCCTGCCATGTATCAACCTCCACCATGCCCAGCAACTGTTTGACTAATCACCGGAGCTGAAAACAATTGTCCCTTCTTCTTTCTAGCAATGGATTCCGATTTGGAGTACATATATGAGCAGTATGTTGAGTCGTCTGATGGCTCATCGGATGAGGAGGAGTACTCCAATAAGACGGCGATGATGCAGGTGGTCCTCAAAGACGTGGAGTGTGCGGAGGAGCGTGTTCTCAATTTCAAGGGCTCGATCAAGGATCATCGAGTGCTCAACCGCAATAGGGGGCGCGGGCATTTGACACTGATGGTCGACTACTTTACCCTCAATGCACTATTCACTAACATTTTTTGCCTACGTTTCCGGATGCGCAAGACTGTCTTTGATCATTTGTACCATAGCGTCCGGTCCTACGATGGCTACTTCATCCTGAAGAAGGACGCCGTGGGAATGATTGGCTTCTCTGGTTACCATAAGTGCACGCCCACACTCCGGATGCTTGCATATGGCACGACCGCTGATTCGTACCTACGGATGTCTGAGACCACATGCGGAGATGCCATGGTAAGATTTGCAACTGCCGTGGTCGAGGAGTTCGGACCTCAGTACCTGAGAGAACCAACTGTGGCAGACACCGAGAGGCTCTTGGCAATCCTAGAAGCAAGAGGGTGGCTAGGTTTGCTTGGATCTCTTGACTGCATGCATTGAAAATGGAAGAACTGTGTGAAAGCTTTATGAGGGGAATATCAGGGTCATGTTAAGAAGCCCACCATCATTCTTGAAGTAGTTGCATCACATGATCTTTGGATTTGGCACGCTTTCTGCAGGCCCATTTTGTAGTTGTTCGTGGACATGCAAAACAATGGGATCCATAGACCTTGTGGGAGTTGATGACATGTGGTGTGACCATGCGCAACATGATCGTCGAGGATGAGGGTGACGATGCTGTGACAACTCCGGAATTTGAGAACATGCGTGGTCCTATCCAATTTCCGAACCAGAATCTGGCCACATTTGAAGTGTTTTTTTCAAATGCATCAACAAATTCGGCATCGACCAACTCATGAGCAGCTGAAGGAAGATCTGATTAAGCATCAGCGGGCGGTAAAAGGGGACAACAATGCTTGGATGTAATATGTTATTTTTTAAAAATAAATCAAACTAGTGTTGCATCCGACTATTTGAACGTTTGTACCCTTTCCATGAGGCTATTTGAGCGTGCGAACTTGGAAAAAAAATGAGGAAGTCCAGATGCATGAGGCTACCGTTGTATGGTGTCCTCCCGCATCCATGTCCGTGGACTGGTCCCCCCCCTGTCCGCGGATGGATGTGGGAGGAAATTTGCGGGTTACCGTTGGAGATGCCCTTAGTCCATCAACTCATGACGTTGCGCTCTGTGGTCCATTGCTGAATCTCCATGGGCCCTGATACGTCTCCAACGTATCTATAATTTATGAAGCATTCATGCTATTTTATTATCTATTTTGAATGATTATGGGCTTTATTATACACTTTTATATTACTTTTGGGACTAACCTATTAACCGGAGGCCCAACCCATATTGTTGTTTTATTGCCTGTTTCAGTATTTAGAAGAAAAGGAATATCAAACTAAGTCCAAACGGAATGAAACCTTCGGCAACGTGATTTTTTGGAAGAATATCATCCTGGAGACTTGGAGTTCACGTCAGAAGATACTCGAGGAGCCCAGGAGATAGGGGGCGCCCCCCCTACTGGGCGCCCCCCCTGTCTTGCGGACCCCTCGAGCACCTCCCGATCGACTTCTTTCGCCTATATAAGCCTACGTACCCTAAAACCATTGAATAAAAAAGATAGATTGGGAGTTCCGCCGTCGCAAGCCTCTGTAACCACCAGAAACCTCTCGGGAGCCCTTCCCGGCACCCTGCCAGAGGGGGGATCCTTCACCGATGGCCATCTTCATCATCCCGACGCTCTCCATGACGAGGAGGGAGTAGTTCACCCTCGAGGCTGAGGGTATGTACCAGTACCTATGTGTTTGATCTCTCTCTCTCTCTCTCGTGTTCCCTCTATGGCACGATCTTGATGTATCCCGAGCTTTGCTATTGTAGTTGGATCTTATGATGTTTCTCCCCCTCTACTCTCTTGTGATGAATTGAGTTTTCCCTTTGAAGTTATCTTATCGGATTGAGTCTTTTATGAGAACACTTGATGTATGTCTTGCCATGCTTATCTGTGGTGACAATGGGATATCATCTGCCACTTGATGTATGTTTTGGTGACCAACTTGCGGGTTCTGCCCATGAACCTATGCATAGGGGTTGGCAAACGTTCTTGACTCTCCGGTAGAAACTTTGGGGCACTTTTTGAAGTACTTTGTGTTGGTTGAATAGATGAATCTAAGATTGTGTGATGCATATCATATAATCATGCCCACGGATACTTGAGGTGACAATGGAGTATCTAGGTGACATTAGGGTTTTGGTTGATTTGTGTCTTAAGGTGTTATTCTAGTATGAACTCTTGAATAGATTGATCCGAAAGAATAACTTTGAGGTGGTTTCGTACCCTACCATAATCTCTTCGTTTGTTCTCCGCTATTAGTGTCTTTGGAGTGACTCTTTGTTGCATGTTGAGGGATTGTTATATGATCTATCTATGTTAGTATTGTTGAGAGAACTTGCACTAGTGAAAGTATGAACCTTAGGCCTTGTTTCCTATCATTGCAATACCGTTTACGCTCACTTTTATCATTAGTTACCTTGCTGTTTTTACAATTTCAGATTACAAATACCTTTATCTACCATCCATATTGCACTTGTATCACCATCTCTTCGCCGAACTAGTGCACCTATACAAATTACCATTCTATTGGGTGTGTTGGGGACACAAGAGACTCTTTGTTATTTGGTTGCAGGGTTGTTTGAGAGAACCATCTTCATCCTATGCCTCTACGGATTGATAAACCTTAGGTCATCCACTTAAGGGAAATTTGCTACTGTCCTACAAACTATGCACTTGCAGGCCCAACAACGTATACAAGAAGAAGGTTGTGTAGTAGACATCAGGCCCAAACACAACCGTTTCTTGACCATTCACGAAACACATAGTGTGAACCGGCATTTAAAGAAGAGGGACATGATGTCTTGTTAGCCCGTTTTGCAAAGGGTGCAAAGGTCACAACTATCACAACCCCTCTTCTCCAACCTATCGCAGGAGAAGAACTTGACCTTGGGGGTGCCCAAACTTTCCAGATGGTTTGTTCATGTTGGTTGAAGTGGAACCCAATAATTGAACCTTGTAAGCTGAAGTCGTCGAGTACTGCCCATTCGCCTCAAATTTGCAAGAGATGTCATCATCAATGTCCACAAGTAGTTGGATCTGCTCGAGGCAAAGCCAAAGGTTCACAAACTCAATGATGTGGTCAACAATGATGTTGATGGAATTGTTGATCTTGTGCTCCCGCGATGTCTCTTGCACCGTCCAATTCTTGTGTTTGGAGATCGCGAAGATGAGGGGTGGGGGTGGGAGTGATGTCCTTTGGCTTTTTTTCTTGCAATCATGGCGCTCCCTAGAACGGTGTGTTCCCACCATTACCCACAGTTATGAAAGTAGAAGCATAGAAAACGTCCATATCTGCGTTGGTGCACTGGATTCTCAACCCCACCTACAACTTATTTGGGTCCTTTCACTCAACCTTGGGCTATCTCAGCCTGAGAGCTCTCGCAAACTTTCCGAGTGAAGAATCCTAAGCTCTCCAAGTTGGTAGGAGCGGCAGACAGTCTCCTAGTTGACTTTTCACTTTCACTTGGTTGTTTTCTCCTTAGCCGACCAACGGAAAGCACGCTAAATCTTATTGACGTTTTGTAACACACGAGGGGGTTCCACGATGGGGGTGATGTGTTACACGACCTGAGAAGTAAGGACCGACTTCTCCGAGGTAGACCGACTGACCGTGGTAATGTTCCTACCTTCCCAGGGTGGCAGCTTTGCTACAACATTGTCCTCGAGATGATGAAATTATACCCTCTTCAACTACCAGATGGAGAGAGGAAGACCAAGGTACTTCAACGAGATGGTCATCTGCATGGAAGGGAGATTGTGAAGGATGTTGAGGGGGTCCTGGATTAGGGGGTGTCCGGATGACCGGACTATGACCTTTGGCCGGACTCCCGGACTATGAAGATACAAGATTGAAGACTTCGTCCCGTGTCCGGATAGGACTTTCCTTGGCGTGGAAGGCAAGCTTGGCGATTCGATATGAAGATCTCCTCCCATTGTAACCGACTCTGTGTAACCCTAGCCCTCTCCGGTGTCTATATAAACCGGAGAGTTTAGTCCGTAGGACGAACAACAATCATACCATAGGCTAGCTTCTAGGGTTTAGCCTCTCTGATCTCGTGGTAGATCAACTCTTGTACTACCCATATCATCAATATTAATCAAGCAGGAGTAGGGTTTTACCTTCATCGAGAGGGCCCGAACCTGGGTAAAAACATTGTGTCCCTTGTCTCCTGTTACCATCCACCTAGACACACAGTTCGGGACCCCCTACCCGAGATCCGCCGGTTTTGACACCGACATTGGTGCTTTCATTGAGAGTTCCTCTGTGTCGTCACCTTTAGGCCCGATGGCTTCTTCGATCATCAACCACGACGCGGTCCAGGGTGAGACTTTTTTCCCCGGACAGATCTTCGTATTCGGCGGCTTCGCACTGCGGGTCAATTCGCTTGGCCATCTGGAGCAGATCGAAAGCTACGCCCCTGGCCATCAGGTCAGATTTGGAAGCTTAAACTACACGACCGACATCCGCGGGGACTTGATCTTCGACGGATTCGAGCCACGGTCGAGCGCGCCGCACTATCACGATGGGCACGATCTAGCTCTGCCGCCGGACAGCGCCCAGAGCGCTGCTCAGGTGTCCGCTCTGACCCCTAGCTTGGAGCCGACCACGCCAGTCGGGGACGGACGATTGGACGCCGCCCCAGGAGCCGCAATTTCTACGGCGATTGAGCCGGATACCGGCCTAGTCCTTTGTGAGGCCTGTGACTCCAAGGTGCCAGACTCCGAATCTTCCGCACCCCTTCCGATCGAAACCAATTGGGCTCCGATCATGGAGTTCACCGCCGTGGACGTCTTTCAGTACTCGCCCTTTGGCGACATCCTGAATTCACTAAAGTCTCTCTCTTTGTCAGAAGAGCCCTGGCCGGACTATAGTCAGCAAGGTTGGGATGCGGATGATGAAGAAATTCGAAACCCACCCACCACCCACTTTGTAGCCACTGTCGACGATCTAACCAACATGCTCGACTTCGACTCCGAAGACATCGACGGTATGGACGCCGATGAAGGAGACAACCAAGAACCAGCACCTATAGGGCACTGGAAAGCCACCTCGTCATATGACATACACATGGTGGACACCCCTAAATCGGGGGATGGCGATGAAAAAACGGAGGATGACCCCTCCAAGAAGCAACCCAAGCGCCAACGTCAGCAGCGCCGCTCTAAATCCCGCCAAAGCAAAAACGGCAAGTCCAGCACTGGAGACAACAACACCCCGGACAGTGCCGAAGACAACCCCCTCCAGCAGGATCCAGCATAGGAGGACGGAGAAGCCAGCCCTCATGAGAGAGAGGCAGACAGGGAGGTCGAGGACGACAATTATATGCCTCCCTCCGAAGACGAGGCAAGCCTCGACGACGACGAATTTGTCGTGCCAGAGGATCCCATCGAACAAGAGCATTTCAAACGCAGGCTCATGGCCACGGCAAGCAGCCTCAAGAAAAAACAACATCAGCTTAGAGCTGACCAAGACTTGCTAGCCGACAGATGGACTGAAGTCCTGGCGGCCGAAGATTATAAACTCGAACGCCCCTCCAAGAGCTACCCAAAGCGCAGGCTGCTACCCCAACTAGAGGAGGAAGCAACTAAACCTACATCACCAGCGTATGATGCGCCCGATCGGCCACCCCGTGGCCGCGACAGAGAGGCCTTTCGGCCCTCAACTCAAGCCACACCCCGGCGCCGCTCCAAAAATACCAGAGCACGGGGAAACGCAACAGATCTGCGAGACATATTGGAGGATAACGCAAGGCAAACAAGATCGATCTACGGATCGCGTGGGCGCCCCACGTCACGTGATGATAACCATCACGCCAGATACAATAAATACGGCCAGGCCGAACACAACAGACAAAGCTCATCCGAGCTACGTCGCGATATAGCCCAGTACAGGGGCGCCGCACACCCACTATGCTTCACAGACGAAGTAATGGATCATCAAATCCCCAAGGGTTTTAAACCCGTAAACATCGAATCATACGATGACACAACAGATCCCGTGGTATGGATCGAGGATTATCTCCTTCATATCCACATGGATGATCTACACGCCATCAAATACCTCCGCTCAAGCTTAAAGGACCAGCCCGGCATTGGCTTAACAGCCTGCCAGCAGAGTCAATTAGTTGCTGGGAGGACCTGGAATCCGCATTCCTTGACAACTTCCAGGGCACTTATGTGCGACCACCAGACGGCGATGACCTAAGCCACATAATCTAGCAGCCAGAGGAATCGTCCAGACAATTCTGGACACGGTTCCTAACCAAGAAAAATCAAATAGTCGACTGTCCGGATGCAGAGCCCCTTGCAGCCTTCAGGCACAACATCCGAGACGAATGGCTTGCCCGGCACCTAGGATAGGAAAAGTCGAAATCTATGGCAGCCCTCACGACACTCATGACCCGCTTTTGCATGGGAGAAGACAGTTGGCTAGCTCGTAGCAATAACATAACCAAGAGCCCTGGCAATTCGGATACCAAGGACAATAATGGCAGGTCACGTCGCAACAAGCACAATGCCGCATTAACGGTGACAATAATGAGGATACGGCAGTTAATGCCGGATTCAGAGGCTCTAAACCCGGTCAGCAGAAGAAGCCATTCAAAAGAAACCCTCCGGGCCCATCCAGTTTAGACCGGATACTCGATCGCTCGTGCCAGATACACGGCACCCTCGAACAACCAGCCAACCACACCAACATGGATTGTTGGGTGTTCAAGCAGGCAGGCAAGTTAAGTGCCGAAACCAGAAACAAGGGGCTGCATAGCGATGACGAGGAGGAGCCCCGGCCGCCGAACAACAGAGGACAGAAGGGCTTCCCCCCGCAAGTGCGGACGGTGAACATGATATACGCAACCCATATCCCCAAAAGGGAGAGGAAGCGTGCTCTCAAGGACGTCTATGCGTTGGAGCCAGTCGCCCCAAAGTTCAACCCATGGTCCTCCTGCCCGATCACTTTTGATCGAAGGGATGACCCCACTAGCATTCGTCACGGCGGATTCGCCGCATTGGTCCTAGACCCAATCATTGACGGATTTCACCTCACTAGAGTCCTCATGGACGGTGGCAGCAGCCTGAACGTGCTTTATCGGGATACAGTGCGAAAAATGGGTATAGATCCCTCAAGGATTAAAACCACAAAGACAACCTTTAAAGGCGTCATACCAGGTGTAGAGGCCAGCTGTACAGGCTCGGTTACACTCGAAGTGATCTTCGGATCCCCAGATAATTTCTGAAGCGAAGAGTTAATCTTCGACATAGTCCCATTCCGCAGCGGCTATCACGCCCTGCTCGGACGAACCGCATTCGCAAAATTCAATGCGGTGCCGCACTACGCATATCTCAAGCTCAAGATGCCAGGCCCTCGCGGAGTCATTACGGTCAATGGAAACACCGAACGCTCTCTCCGAATGGAGGAGCGCACGGCGGCCCTGGCGGCGGAAGTACAAAGTAGCCTCTCAAGGCAATTCTCCAATCCGGGTGTTAAACGTCCGGACAACGTCAAGCGCGCTCGAAGTAACCTACAACAAAACCGGCTGGCACGTTCCGAGCAAGCATAGCAGTGCGGCCCCAACCCCAACCCTCGCCAAATGGCGATAGCGGTACCATGCGTACATAATTACGCTCTGGAAAAACCATGGGCATAAGGGGAGGGGCACAACCACGGCGCGCCCAGAATGCGGCTCAACCGCACTAGGGGCTTCCTATTATGCCGTTTCCTTTTTTATATATATACTTTCAGGACCCAACTATTCGGAAGGCATGTCCGGCAATACACTCGCCGACGCACGATGCAACAGCCAGGGAGACAACAAGCCACGTCAAATGTCCAGGTGGTCTCTATAACGAGCTAAATACCTGTTTTACTTAAAGTCTCGCAGCTTGCCCCTGGAGGGGGACATGTCAAATAATCCCATCTCTTGCTTTTCGCACTATTTGTACCGTTCTGCTTTCACAGCAGCCCTTTTTAATAAACAATACATAGCTCTTATCTATTATTGTATTCATTTATTTTATACAAATATGTTCAGTCATGACATTCTGCAACCGTACACTTTGGTACGGCTAATACACCAGGGGCTTAAGTACCCCATAACACGGTGTGAGAAGACCGAACACTCTCATGAGTGCGACATCCTGAACTTATAGCATTATATGCATCGGCTCCGAATCATGTCTTGGGTCAATAGTTGGGTTTGCCCGGCTCTCATGTTTTGGTACCTTATATTCCGCAATGTCGGCTAAGGTAGCGCTGGGAAAACTACTGTGATTGTGCCCCAGTTGAGCTGGGTTAACACCTCAGTAGAGAAAGCTAAAACTGACCGTCATGATAGTGCGAGAGACCGGTCGCTGTTCGAGAGGTTTTTTCAAGTCCCTAAAGACTTATGCCGCTTAGAGCGAGGAGCCGGATTTATCCGGCCTAGGCGTGGATAGCGCCCCGAACTCGGTCTTCCGAATACTAGGGGCTTCGCCGAAATTTAAAATTATAGAATTCTATGGCTAAGTGAGAGTGATAAAGCATTATAAGTCCGATGGCCTGGTTCGTTCTGCTGAGCGCCTCCCTAGATGGACCCAAGAATGGGAACAAGAGCGCTCAGGTTTATCCCGAACACCCCAACACCCGTGGCATGGGGGTAGAAGCCGACGACTTGCATCTCTCAGATTTCATAAACGGCCGCACAGAAGGTAATATTTTAAGTTCAAAAAGCGTTGCTTAGCGCATATGAACAAGTTTTCAGCGCACAGGACAAACACGAGCGAGTTTACTAAAAAATTACATCCCTGGTACATTCATTCGCTACAAGACGGGCACCCTTCAAGACACCCTCATAATACATCTCGGGCTTGTGATGCTCCTTCCCCTCCGGTGGCCCATCCTTCACCAGCTTCTCAGCATCTAGCTTGCCCCAGTGCACTTTAGCACGGGCAAAAGCCCTACCGGCGCCCTCGATACACACGAAACGCTTGATGACTTCAAGTCGTGGACAGGCATCCACCAGCCGTCGCACCAGCCCAAAGTAGCTGAAAGGCAAGACCTCACCAGGCCATAGCCGGCCTATCAGGCCCTTCATGGCCTGTTCGACTGCCTTATGAAGCTTGACCAGCTGCTTCAGCTGGTCGCTCAAGGGCACCGGGTTTCCGGCCTCAGCATACTGGGACCAGAACACTTTCTCCGTCGAGCTTCCTTCCTCGGCCCGGTAGAATGCGGCTGCATTGGATACACTGTGGGGCAGATCTGCGAATGCTCCTGAAGAGCTCCGGATTCGGGTAAGTAACAGGTAATTTACTTTCACATGCTTGCTTTGCATAAAAAATGCCTTACCCACCGCAATCTTTTGCATCGCCTCAATCTCCTGGAGGGCTTTTTGGGCTTCGGCCTTGGCAGATTTGGCGCTTTCAAGTGCCAAGGCAAGCTCAGACTCTCGAGTCTTCGAGTCAAGCTCTAACCTCTCATGTTTTTTCACAAGAGCATCGAGCTCTTGCCGCACCTCCGCCACCTGCGCCTCTTGCTTCTCTCGCTCTGAGCGCTCCATGGCCGCATTATCTGCAGCCTTGGACAACACTTCCTTCAGGGTTGCCACCTAAGTTGTGGCCCCTGCAACATTCACGTTGGTCCTGTCATTATTTGCAACCAGGTATTTCTATATACATTTACATATGGTATTACAAACTCTCCTTGTCCTCGAGCTACTTCTCGGCACGGCCGAGCTCGTTCTCGGACCGCTCGAGGTTCTGCTTCAATGTGTCGACCTCTGCAGTCAGTGCGGCAGAGGTCAGCAGCGCAGCCTGCATTCCCATATCGACATATTTATGTTAGACTCCTGCGTATATCTTTTTAGATCCTCAGTCCAGCTTTTCTTTCGAACACCGAACTGAGCATCAGGGGCTACTGTCTATGCGGTAACATTTTTATATGTTTTGAATACATACCTCGAAGTCTGTTAGCAGGCTGGTACAGGCTTCTGTCAGCCCACTCTTGGCGGACTGAACCTTCTGAATCACCGCACTCATAATAGTGCGGTGCTCCTCATCGATGGAGGCGCCGTTAAGCACCTCCAGCAAATTGTCCGGCGTCTCCGGTTGGACGGAGGCCGCTGGCGTCGTAGGCGTGCCTTTCTTGCGAAGGCACCGCTTACCGGACTCTAGAACCCTTGTTGGTTCCGGAGCGGTGTCTGGCCCAGGGCCGGACATAGATCCCTCTAGGGCTTTACCCCCTTTGGGCCTGGAGTCCAGGAGGTCGCCTTGCGGCGCCTCCAGGACCACCTCCTCCTGGTTTAGTCCCTTTTGGGACTCCACGTCGGCGTCGTCCGTAGGGAGAGGGGAGGAGGCCGTCAGAAGTGAAGCACTATTCACATCCGACGAATCCAGGGAGACGCTCGACAAATTGCCGAGCTGAGCCTTGGGCGGACTGCATGATTGAATTCGGCGTCAGAAGGTACCATACATTAGAGGAGCGCCATAAGTTATTCTGGTATCCAGATACTTACGATTTTGCCAGGGGCTTGATCCTGGATGGCCATTCCTCCCCGCCGTCTTCGGCATCGGAGGCGTAGTCCGGCAGAAGGGTCCTCCCCTTCTTGGATCCTCCGGCCTCCCCAGTTGGGGTGGCCTTCCTTTTCTTTCCTCCCCCCGCTCAAGGGGGAGAGGCTTCTTCTTCTTCCTCCTCCTCGTCCTCAGAGGCGGAGGGTGCTTCGGGGTTGTCAGGTGATGAATCCGACACCACCAAGCGCCGGGAACTCTTTCAGGTCCCCGTGGCCTTCTTCTTGGCCTTCTTCTTCGGCACCACGTGAGGTGCTGGAACCAGTAGCTTCGTCAAGCGTGCGTCTGCTGGGCCTTCGGGCAAAGGAGCCGGACAGTCAAACTGTCCGGATGTCCTCTTCCAGTCCTGTCAAAGGGGCAGGAGTTTAGATCCTACATGGAGTCAAACTATGAAAATCAAGTGTCCCATGGAGAACTAAAAGCAAGCTTACTTTGTTGGCTTGGCGCTTGGCGCAGAATCCGCGATCCTCGGTGACGGGAGGGGAGACCTCGGAGCTCTTGAATAGCACCTTCCAGGCGTCCTCGTGCTTTGTGTCGAAGAGCCGGGACAGAGTCTGGTGCTGGGCCGGGTCGAACTCCCACAAGTTGAAGGCCTGTCGTTGACACGGAAGGATCCGGCGGAAGAGCATGACCTGGACTAAGTATACAAGCTTAACCTTCTTGTTCACCAGGTCTCGGACGCAGGTTTGGAGTCCGGTCAGCTCTTCTGGACTACCCCACAATAGGCCCGTCTCCTTCCAAGATGTGAGCCGAGTGGGGATGCCAGATCAGAATTCGGGGGCTGCTGCCCATTCAGGGTCACGCGGCTCGGTGATATAGAACCACCCCGACTGCCACCCTTTGATGGTCTCTACGAAGGCGCCCTCAAGCCATGTAACGTTGGCTATCTTGCCCACCATGGCACATCCGCACTCCGCTTGACGGCCGCTCACGACCTTCGGCTTGACGCTGAAGATCTTCAACCATAGGCCAAAGTGAGGCTGGATGCGAAGGAAGGCCTCACATACGACGATGAACGCCAAGATGTTGAGGATGAAATTCGGGGCCAGATCATGGAAGTCCAGGTGTAGTAGAACATGAGCCCCCGGACGAACGGGTGAAGAGGAAAGCCCAGTCCGCGGAGGAAATGGGGGAGAAACACGACCCTCTCATGGGGCCCAGGGGTGGGGATGAGTTGCCCCTCATCTGGAAGCCGGTGCGCGATGTCATCAGACAAGTATCCAGCCTTCCTCACCTTTTTGATTTGCCCCTCCGTGACGGAGGAGGCCATCCATCTACCTCCCGCTCCGGACATGATTGGAGAAAGGTTGAGGTGGGAAGTGTCGACTTGGGCGCTGGAGCTCGAGTGCGCACGAATGTATAAGCAAAGGAGGAAGAAGGCGTAAATGGAAAGGGTGGATCCTTATCCCCTTATATGGGCGGCCGAAACTATAAGCCCCCACCAGCCTAATAAAACTCGCTTATCTCCCAAGCGCCGCGGTTAATGGAGCGGTTGGGTTACCCACGCCCGTATTGATGAGTATCCAGGAATAAGGGGACACGATCTCTGCTTTGACAAGACGTGCCAAGGAAACCGCCTCGCTAAACGCGCTGAGGTGAACAGTAAAATGATTCGAATAAAGGCTTGGCTGTGGTGTGATGTTACATTGCGGAATACGTCAGCAGATTAGATTTGTTCAGATATTATTCTCTCTACGATGGTATGTGGAACTTATTTTGCAGAGCCGAACACTATCCTTGTGTTCAACATCTTCTATGAAATATTCGGAGGAGGAGCCTGCCTTGCAATGCCGAAGACAATTTGCGCGCCGGACTCATCGTCGTTGAAGCCTGGTTCAGGGGATACTGAGGGAGTCCTGGATTAGGGGGTGTCCGGATGGCCGGACTATGACCTTTGGCTGGACTCCCGGACTATGAAGATACAAGATTGAAGACTTCGTCCCGTGTCCGGATAGGACTTTCCTTGGCGTGGAAGGCAACCTTGGCGATTCGATATGAAGATCTCCTCCCATTGTAACCAACTCTGTGTAACCCTAGCCCTCTCCGGTGTCTATATAAACCGGAGAGTTTTAGTCCGTAGGACGAACAACAATCATACCATAGGCTAGCTTCTAGGGTTTAGCCTATCTGATCTCGTGGTAGATCAACTCTTGTACTACCCATATCATCAATATTAATCAAGCAGGAGTAGGGTTTTACCTCCATCGAGAGGGCCCGAACCTGGGTAAAAACATCGTGTCCCTTGTCTCCTGTTACCATCCGCCTAGACGCACAGTTCGGGACCCCCTACCCGAGATCCGCCGGTTTTGACACCGACGGATGTGGTCAGGATCAATATGCCCGCAATGGATTGGTATGTCATAGTTCTCCTGGAATTCGGTGCAAAGTCTCGTACCTCTACAAATGATTTAAGAATGGCAGCAAGGTTACGGATATCCTCCCGTGTCGGAGAGATAAAGATCCCCGCATCATCAGCATGCATTGAAGAAAAGGGGGTGCGGGGTGGGGCGACAACACCATTGAGGAGGACACACAACGACGAGGTGAAAAGGAGAGGCGCTATCCTATCCCTGAAGGGGCCCACTGATACGTCTCCAATGTATCTACTCCCTCCGTTTATTTTTAGGCTGCATATAAGATTTGGTCAAATTCAAGCTTTGTAAAGTTTGACTACCTTTGTACAAAAAAAATGTTAACATCTACAATACTAAAGTTATATGTTATGAAAATTAATTTCATCATACATCTAATAGTATTGATTCCATAGTGTGAATGTTGATATATTTTCCTACAAACCTAGTCAAACTTAACAAAGTTTGACTTTGACCAAATCATATATGCAAACTAAAAAGAAACGGAGGGAGTATAATTTTTTATTGTTCCATGCTATTATATTATCTATTTTGGATTTTTTATATGCATTAATATGTTATTTTATATTGTTTTTTGGACTAACCTATTAACCTAGAGCCTAGTGCCAGTTTCCGTTTTTTCCTTGTTTTTGAGCTTCGCAGAAAAGGAATACTTATCGGAGTCCAAACGGAATAAAACTTCACGATGATTTTTCTTGGACCAGAAGACACCCAGGAGACTT
>NC_041385.1:147733591-147876863 GCF_002162155.2 Triticum dicoccoides
TACCTTGTGGGCCCCTCGGTGACCCCTTGACCTAGATCTTCCTCATAGATATTTCAAATATTCCCAAACCACCAGAAGCATACAAGAAAACACTTTTCCACCACCACAACCTTCTGTTCCCATGAGATCCCATCTAGGGGCCTTTTGCGGCATCCTATCCGAGGGGGATTCGATCATGGAGTAGTCCACCACAGACCTACGGGTCCATAGCTAGTAGCTAGATGGCTTCTTCTCTCTCTTTGATTCTCAATACCATGTTCTCCTCGATGTTCTTGGAGATCTATCCGATGTAATACTTTTTTGCGGTGTGTTCGTCGAGATTCGATGAATTGTGGATTTATGATCAGCTTATCTATGAATATTATTTAAATCTTCTTTGAATTCCTATATGCATGATCTGGTATCTTTGTATTTCTCTTCAAATTATCGGTTTTGTTTGGCCAACTAGATTGATTTTTCTTGCAATGGGAGAGGTGCTTAGCTTTGGGTTCAATCTTGCGTTGTCCTCACCCAGTGACAAAGTAGGGGGTAGCAAGGCACGTATTGTATTGTTGCCATCGAGGATAAAAAGATGGGGTTTACATCATATTGCTGAGTTTATTCCTCTACATCATGTCATCTTACTTAATGCGTTATCTGTTCTTTATGAACTTAATACTCTAGATGCAGGTAGGAGTCGGTCGATGTGTGAAGTAATAGTAGTAGATGCAGGCAGGAGTCGGTCTACTTGATATGGACATGATGCCTATATTGCATAATGAAAGTGCAACTATCCCTAGGTGGTTTTGGTGTTGGGGAGACTATCATTTGAAGCACAAGATCAAGGAGTTCATCATCAACACACCATTTGTTACTTCTTGGAGAGTGGTGTCTCCTAGATTGGCTAGGTGTCACCTGGGAGCCTCCGACAAGATTGTGGAGTTGAACCAAGGAGTTTGTAAGGGCAAGGAGATCACCTACTTCGTGAAGATCTACCGCTAGTGAGGCAAGTCCTTCGTGGGTGAAGGCCATGGTGGGATAGACAAGGTTGCTTCTTCGTGGACCCTTCTTTGGTGGAGCCCTCCGTGGACTCGCGCAACCGTTACCCTTCATGGGTTGAAGTCTCCATCAACGTGGATGTACGATAGCACCACCTATCGGAACCACGGCTCAAAAATCACCGTGTCTCCATATTGCGTTTGAAATATCCAAACCCTTCCCTTTACATTCTTGCAAGTTGCATGCTTTAATTTCCGCTGCTCATATACTCTTTGCATGCTTGCTTGAATTGTGTGAAGATTGCTTGACTTGTGCTAAGTTTGCTAAAATCTGCCAAAGACTAAAATTGGGAAAAGGTTAAGTTTTTAATTGGTCAAGTAGTCTAATCACTCCCCCTCTAGACATACTTCAAGGTCCTACAAGTGGTATCAGAGCTCTGGTCTCCATTTGCTTTGATTTCCATAGCTTTTGGTGGTCATAACCTTGGTTTCACAACCTAGGAGAGTATGGCGTCTAGCGAGGGAAATTATCAGCATAGAGGTCCTTACTTTGATGGTACTAATTTTGCTAGTTGGAAGCATAAGATGAAAATGCATATTCTCGGACATAACCCCGCCGTTTGGGCTATTGTGTGTATTGGCTTGCAAGGTGAATTCTTTGATGGGAGGGAACCAAACCGTGAAGCTAGTGTGGATGAATTGAAGAAGTTGCAATACAACGCTCAAGCTTGTGATATCCTCTTCAACGGATTGCGCCCTGAAGAATTCAACAAAATCAGCCATCTTGAGAATGCAAAGGAAATTTGGGATACTTTGATTGATATGCATGAAGGTACCGACTCCATCAAGGAATCCAAGTTGGATGTGCTCCAATGTCAGCTTGACAAGTTCAAAATGAAGGATGGTGAAGGTGTCGCTAAAATGTGCTTGCTCTTATCACAAATGAGATTGCGGGCTTAGGAAGTGAAGAGGTGACCGACAGATTCATCATCAAGAAGATCCTAAGAGCATTGGATGGAAAATATGATACTGTGTGCACATTGATCCAAATGATGCCAAATTACAAGAATCTCAAGCCAACAGGAGTCATTGGTAGAATCATTGCTCATGAGATGTCACTCAAGGATAAAGAGGAACTTCACAACAAGTCAAGTGGTGCTTACAAAGCCTCATGTGAAGCCCCTACATCATCAAGTGATAAACAAATCTTCAATGAAGAATTGAGCTTAATGGTGAAGAATTTCAACAAATTCTACAAGAGTAGAAGCAAAGAAAGAAGCTCCAAGTCAAGGTCTTACAATGACAAAAGATCTTCCAGTCGAGAGCGCAATTGCTACAATTGTGGGAGACCCGGACACTATTCGAATGAGTGTACGACACCCTACAAAAGAAGAGAAGAATCACTGCCAAGAGAGAGAAGGAGTAGAGATGATCATTATGAACGAAGAACATCCCGGAGAAGCAAGGATTCAGAAAGGAAGGACAAATCATCAAAGAGCTACACAAAACAAAGACATCAAGCTCATGTTGGTGAATGGGTATCCGGTTCCGACTCTGAACATCACTCTGAGAGAAGCTATCACTCCGACTCCGAACATACTCAAGATGAAGGAGTTGCCGGACTAGCACTTGTGACAACCAACTCCTACGACATATTTGATTCACCAAATGAAGGAATTGGAAGTTTCTTCATGGCTAAAGGCCCCAAGGTTACTCACCCCAAGTATGTTGATTTCAATAGTGATGAAGATGACTTGTTAGGAGATGATGATTTACTTATTGACAACTCTAGTGATGAATACTATGATGAAACGTCAATTAATCGTGCTAAACAAGATAAAACGAATGACAATGATAAGGAGAAGATTGAGCTTCTAACTAAAGAACTAAACACTCTTAAGTTAGCTCATGAAACTATCTTAGGAGATCACCGAGAACTTTTGAGGACTCATGAGAAGTTACGCTTTGAAAAGCTCAATCTTGAGCAAGAGCATGAGTTCTTAAAGGCAATCAATGATAATCTTCGCAAGAAAAGTTCTTCTTACATTGCCAAGCATTTACTCTTATCTACTTATATGCCTCAAGTCAAGTCTAGTAACAAGAACAAGAAGGATTCTTTCTCTAGTAGTAACAATAATCATGCTAAATCCAATATTGTTGCTTCTAGTAGTTCTCTTGATTCCACTAATGATTCTCTTAGCCAAGTTACACTTGAGCAAGAAAATAGCTTATTGAAGGGAATTATAGAGAAAGGTGTATACAAGAGCCTTGCTGGGAGTAAGAAATTCGAGGAAATTGTATGCAAGCAAGGAAGGCACCGGAAGAATCAAGGTGTTGGTTTTGAACGAAAGTTCAATGCCAATGGAGTTGAGTGGGAAGAAGATCAATACCCCAAGACGAAGTTTGTTCCTCAACAAGAGAAGTATGATCCCACTTCCTTCAAGGGAACACAAGCTCAGGATGATCTTCCACCACAAGACCACAAGCACAAAGTCAAGGACAAGCTTCAAGAGGAGATTGATGCATTTGAAGAAGCTCCTAAGGCCTTGGTCAAGTGGGTTACCAAGACTACGTCAAGTTCTACTTCATCAAGCACAACTACAACTCCAAGGATTCCCATCAAGATGATGTGGATCCCGAAGAAGAAGAACTAGAGAGTTCTTGAGGGTGACTCTGCCAACATTCTTCACTCATATCATTTTGGCAAGGACAAGTGCAATCAACTTCCACATCTTGCACTAGTTCAAGGAGTCACAAACCCTCATGTTGGTAAGACAAGGGACAAGGTAACCTAATGCTTTCATGGAAATCATCTTGTGTGTGCATCACTCTATGTCTATGGATATACTTGGTTGTTCCTTGTGGGACTAACCCGTGTAGGTATTGAAAGTGCAACTCACTCCAAGGGATTGCTCCAAATGATCTACATCAACATTGAGCATCCACATCTTCAACACCTACATGAAGTCATCATCGACAAAACCCAAGGTTAGTTCATCCCTCTAAGGGGGGATCTCACATCTAGGGGGAGCTTAACTCTAAGAATTGAGTCAAAGCAACTCTAATAATGTGAACACATCAATGCATTATGTAAAAGTGGTAACCCCACTTGAGCTTAAACGATGAGTATGACCTATGATCAAATGTTCTCATTTGACTCCTAAGTCAATATACTCATATATAGATGACCTAGTCATCGCCAATTGTTTGATAGATGCTAGAATTGATTGCGCATGCTTTGCCACATATTTCATTTGTGATTTTATTGTGTGAGCATGTTGGTTGAAGATTTAACTCATTCGAGGACATCCACTTGTTGCTTTGATTGATTGGTTTCTTTTTCCTTTTGCCAAGTGGATGAACAAGAATGCCTAAGAACCTTCTCTAGCTATCTATGCTTTTCTTGTCTCAAACTCTATTCATGCTACATCACAAAATTTGATCAAGTCAGATTCGAACCACTCTGTGTGAGGAGCACTCGGAGTCACTGATTCATCATGGACTTAAACTTCCAAAACTTCTTTGTGTGTTTCGGTCTGACCGATTCTTCCATTTCGGTCATACCGAGATCACTAAGTCGATCTAGGTTTTCAATCTCGGTGCAACCAATTTGAACTTTTCGGTCTCACCGAGTTGCTATAACTGTTAACAGTTATGCATCTCGGTGCCACCGAGTTGTTCCACTCGGTCACACCGACAGGGTCGGGCTATATATACACACGGGCAAAACTTTGGAAAACTTTCTCCAGACCTCTCGCCCGCGTATAGCTCGCTCTTCCTCCTAGGTCTTCGGATCGTCGACTTCGTTGCCAGCCGCCTCCAGTCGCTGGTCTCCGCCGCCGTCAACGGAATTCATCCCCGCCGTTGCAGCCGTAGCGAGTTCATCGCCAAATCAGGGTATGAACTCGATCACAGTGCTATCCTCGTCTGATTCCCAGCACATTGTGTTCATTATGAATCTTGCCATGATTGAAACGCACCTATCCAGTCAAAACAATCCTTAGAATAGATGCGATTTGAAAATTTAGGGTTAGGTTTCCGCCGAAACCATCTCGGACCCACCTAGTTGAAAAACTCGGTTCCACCGATTCGGCTAACGCCATTGCACAAGTGACTCTCGGTCTGACCGAGAATTGCTAATCGGTGTGACCGATTTTAAAACTCAGTGAAACCCTAGCAGTCTCGGTGCCACCGAACTGTGACTCGGTCTGACCGAGATCACTAGTTTAGGTTCCAAAGCTGCTTCGGTATCACCGAGTTTGAAAATCGGTTGATCCGAAATGCTTTCTGTGGAAAACTAAAACTAAGTTTTTGAATCATTCTTTTTGCAAAAATCTCTGCATTTTGTGATGCTCATCCATTCTATCTCATCTATAACTATTCACAGGGTCAGCAGTCAGTGTTTTCAGCATGTCAGACCAAAGTGACAGCCAGAATAGGGAAGAAGAGCAGATTCATATGAGTGAGGGCACTAGTCCCTCCAGTTCCTCAGATGAAGACAGCAGAAGCACTCCTAGCAATTTGCCCAAAGCAGCCACAAGAGCCAGAAGGAAGAGAACCTCAGACTCTGAGGATGAGGACTATGTGGTAGCTGAAGATGAGGCTACTTTCAAGAAGGTAGTGCTCAAAAAGGAGTATGGCTCAGCTAAGACCAGAAATCCTGGACTAAATAGGAAGGTCCCTACCAAGAGGACACCTATGCTGAAGGTCAGAGGATCAACACAAGAACCAGAGAAACCTGATCCCAAAGAGCCAGCTGCAGAAGGAAAGAAGAGAAAGGAAAGGGTCAGAAAGACCATGGCCAGAGTTGTTGGACAACCTTCCATGATGGAAGAGGAGGAGGAAGAAGAGGTTGCTGCACCAGCACCCAAGGCACAAAAGCTGATGGGTGATGCTATAAGGTCAGGGGCTGCATCATCAAAGCCCAAAGAAGCACCCAAAGCTGCCTCCAAGGCCAAGTCTGCACCTAAGAGGAATACCAGGAGCATACCAGCTGCTGAGAAGAACAAGGCCCCAGTGCCTGAAGTTGCTGCTGAGGAAGATGATGAAGCACAAGTCCTGAGGAAGCTCAAACCCAAGATTCCAGACCACAACGATGCTCATCCAGTGGATGTGAATATGAAGCTGAGGAAAGATGCAGGGCTCAGGCAGTGGAGATTGTCAGATCCATATGCAATCAGGAGAAGAACTGTTGTTGATTATAGGTTTCACACTAAGGAACAACAGGACTTCTATGAGACTGTGCTGTTGGATAAGAAGCCCATAGTCTGTGACATGAGGTGGGTTGACTGGAAATACATGAAGGAAAATGAGGATCACTACCCAGGAGTATATGACAACTTTAAGGCTTGTGGAGTTAATGAGTTTGTTGGACAGAAGTTCACAAACTGGAATGATGAGCTAGTTATGCAATTCTACTCCACAGCTCATTTTTATCCTGATGGCCAAATTGTATGGATGTCTGAAGGTACAAGGTACCAATCAACTATTGAGGAATGGGCAAATTTGATCAATGCCCCAAAGGAGAAATAAGATGACTTGGATGTCTACTCCAAGAAGAAGAAGGATCACAATTCCATGTCCCATATGTACAAGGAGATCCCAGACAAGGCACTTGAGACTTTCAAGTTTGGATCTGTCCACTTTCTTCTGTCAGGGCTGCCAACAATCAAATGGATCCTTAGGCACACTCTTTTGCCCAAGTCAGGTGACCACAACATGATCAGAGGGCATGCAATTAATTTGCTTCACATTTTTAATGTGCCACAGAGATTCAAGGTCATGAGCCTCATAGTTGAGACTATCAAGAGGACAATAGTAGACCAAAGAGAAGTTGTGGGTATGCCCCACAAATCCAGGAGCTGATCAACTCAAAGATGGGCACATGCAAATATCTGTTGGATAAGGAACACTTTGTTCTCTATCCAGACTTTGAGGACAATCAAGTTGTCATGAATGAGAATGAACCATCCTCAGTGCAAGCTCAAGAGAAGAAGGAGAAAGCAAAGAAGGAGAAGGCTGCCAAGATGCCAACACTAGAGGAGGCATCTGAGTACTTCCTAAAGAGCAAGCAGGACCAGCTTGGTTACTTGATAGCATCAACTCTAAGGATTGAGAAGGGGTTGGCCACCCTAACTCAAAACCGGGAGAGCCTGGAAAGAATCATGGAACACAAATTCTATGACCTTGATGTGAAAGTAACTGAGATTCAGTCAGTTGTGGAGCAGCTACAAGATGACATGCATGAGAGGAAGGGCAGAACAACTACTGATGCATTTGCTAGAGTGCCTCGAGCTCAGAGATCAGCTGCAGAGCCAGTGACAGACACCAGAGCCACTTCATCTGCACCAGCTCCAGCACCAACTCCTTCAGCTCCATCCACATCAACTGAAGCCTTCGTTCTTGGAGTCATATCTACACCACCACATCAAGACCAAGCCTGAGAGACGATATAGTACTATGCATTTTCTATGAACTTTTTGGTAACTTGTTGCCAAAGGGGGAGAAAAATGTATAGATCATAGGCTTCGAGAGAGAGAGAGAGAGAGTTTGTTTTTGTTCTTTCTTGTCTTCGTGATTGAACTTTATTTGCTTTTGCTTGCTTGAGATACTATGCTATTATCTGTGAAACATTGATGATCATGTGTTTGATCATAAGCTACACTTAAGCTTGTTAGATGATATTATCTTATTTATCTCTATATGATCATTCACTTTGCTTGGTATGAGTGCATGTATTCAATCTTTATTATTTTGAGCGCTCCACCAAGATGTATGTGACATGGAAGAGTAACCCATGAGCCTAATTCCTTGTGCATTTGCAGTCCAAAGCAAAACTTAAACTATGCACAAACTTAGGGGGAGCTCTTGCTTATCACATACTTCTCAAAGCAACGATGTTTTTTTTAATCTTATTATCATTTGTCGAAGCTTTGATCTATATGTTGTCATCAATTACCAAAAAGGGGGATATTGAAAGTGCAACTATCCCTAGGTGGTTTTGGTAATTCATAACAACATATCGCTCATTGAGCTAATACTATTCCAAGACAAATATTTCAGGAAATCTAAATGAATGGCATGGCATGGATGATGAAAGTGGATCCCTCAAAATATTAAGGATAAAAGGATTGGCTCAAGCTCAAAAGCTCAAGACTCTACATTTTATATTTTAGTGATCCAAGATCACATTGAGTCTATAGGAAAAGCCAATACTATCAAGGAGGGATGAGGTGTTGCTTAACGAGTTTCTTGCTTCAAGTGCTTAGTGATATGCTCCAAAAACCCTCAACTACTTCCTCATATCCACATATGACCTAAACCTAAAGTCAAACTCGGCCCCACCGATTCTTTCTATCCGGCGCCACCGAGTTCAGATGTCATAGCCACTGCCACAAACCCTAGGCAAATCGGTCTCACCGATAGGGATCTCGGTCTCACCGAGATGGGATTGTAATCTCTCTGTTTCCCTTCATAACCTTTCGGTCTAACCGAAGTGAGCGATCGGTACCACCGAGATTGCAATGTAAACTCTCTGTTTCCCTTTCGTAACATTTCGGTCTCATCGAAAAGAGCGAATCGGTCCCACCGAGTTTACCTGACCAACTCTCTGGTTAGCTAATTACCAAAATCGGTCTCACCGAGTTTGTGTAATCGGTCTCACCGAGATTACGTTATGCCCTAACCCTAACCATATCGATCCCACCGAGTTGCATGTCGGTCCCACCGAAATCACTAACAGTCACTAGGTTTACTGAATCGGTCCGACCGAGTTTGTTGATTCGGTCCCACCGAGATTGGTAAATTGTGTGTAACGGTTAGATTTTGTGTGGAGGATATATATACCCCTCCACCTCCTCTTCATTCGTGGAGATAGCTATCAGAACAAACCTACACTTCCAACTTACCATTTCTGAGAGAGAACTACCTGCTCATGTGTTGAGGCCAAGATATTCCATTCCTACCATATGAATCTTGATCTCTAGCCTTCCCCAAGTTGCTTTCCACTCAAATCTTCTTTCCACCAGATCCAAATCCTAAGAGAGAGAGTTGAGTGTTGGGTAGACAATCATTTGAAGCACAAGAGCAAGGAGTTCATCATCAACACACCATTTGTTACTTCTTGGAGAGTGGTGTCTCCTAGATTGGCTAGGTGTCACTTGGGAGCCTCCGACAAGATTGTGGAGTTGAACCAAGGAGTTTGTAAGGGCAAGGAGATCGCCTACTTCGTGAAGATCTACCGCTAGTGAGGCAAGTCCTTCATGGGCGACGGCCATGGTGGGATAGACAAGGTTGCTTCTTCGTGGACCCTTCTTGGGTGGAGCCCTCGGTGGACTCGCGCAACCGTTACCCTTCGTGGGTTGAAGTCTCCATCAACGTGGATGTACGATAGCACCAGCTATCGGAACCACGGCTCAAAAATCACTATGTCTCCAAATTTCGTTTGAAATCTCCAAACCCTTCCCTTTACATTCTTGCAAGTTGCATGCTTTAATTTCCGCTGCTCATATACTCTTTGCATGCTTGCTTGAATTGTGTGAAGATTGCTTGACTTGTGCTAAGTTTGCTAAAATCTGCCAAAGACTAAAATTGGGAAAATATTAAGTTTTTAATTGGTCAAGTAGTCTAATCACCCCCCCTCTAGACATACTTCAAGGTCCTACACATAATCATTGCCTTGGACATCGTCATAACTTTGCGCTTTTTTATCAATTGCTCGATAGTAATTTGTTCGCCCACCATATTATTTGCCTTCGTGAGAGAAGCCTCTAGTGAAACATATGGCTCCCGGGTCTATTTTCCATTATATTAGTTTCCGATCTACTATTTTCCATCATATTAGTTTTTGATCTACTATTTTGCAATCTTTTACTTTCAGATCTATAAACCAAAACCCCGATAATATTTTATCTTTTGTTTATCTATCTGTATCAGATCTCACTTTTGCAAGTAACCGTGAAGGTATTGACAACCCTTTTATCGTGTTGGGTGCAAGTTATTTGATTGTTTGTGCAGGTACTGGTGATTCGTGCGTTCTTCTCCTACTGGATTGATACCTTTGTTCTCACATTGAGGGAAATACTTATATCTACTTTGCTGCATCACCCTTTTCTCTTCAAGGGAAAAACCAACGCAAGCTCAAGAGGTAGCATCCACGAAGAGTGTTTTGATTGATCGATTTTTCTCCGTCTTTGATTTCTACTATGCAACCTTCTTCCTGTAGACGTTGTTAGGCCTCCAAGTGCAGATGTTTGTAGAACGGTAGCAAATTTCCCTCAAGTGGATGACCTAAGGTTTATCAATCCGTGGGAGGCGTAGGAAGAAGATGGTCTCTCTTAAACAACCCTACAACCAAATAACAAAGAGTCTCTTGTGTCCCCAATACACCCAATACAGTGGTAAATTGTATAGGTGCACTAGTTCGGCGAAGAGATGGTGATACAAGTGCGATATGGATGGTAGATATAGGTTTTCTTAATCTGAAAATATAAAAACTGCAAGGTAACTAGTAACAAAAGTGAGCAAAAACGGTATTGCAATGCTTCAAAACAAGGCGTAGGGTTCATACTTTCACTAGTGCAAGTTCTCTCAACAATGATAACATAGTTGGATCATATAACAATCCCTCAATGTGCAAAAAAGAGTCACTCCAAGGTGACTAATAGCGGAGAACAAACGAAGAGATCATTGTAGGGTATGAAACCACCTCAAAGTTATTCTTTCTGATCGATCTATTGGGCTATTTCTGTAAGTGTCACAAATGGCCCTAGAGTTTGTACTAAAATAACACCTTAAGACACACATCAACCAAAACCCTAATGTGACCTAGATACTCCAATGTCACCACAAGTATCTGCGGGTTTGATTATACGATATGCATCACAAAATCTCAGATTCATCTATTCAAACCAACACAAAGAACTTCAAAGAATGCCCCAAAGTTTCTACCAGAGAGTCAAGACGAAAACATGTGCCAACCCCTATGCATAAGTTCACAAGGTCACAAAACCCGCAAGTTGATCACCAAAACATACATCAAGTGGATCTCAAATCCTTAAAAACTCAAGTGTTCTCATTATCACCACAGATAAGCACATGCAAGACATACATCAAGTGTTATCAAATCCTTAAAAACTCAATCCGATAAGATAACTTCAAAGGGAAAACTCAATCCATTACAAGATGGTAGAGGGGGAGAAACATCATCAGATCCAACTATAATAGCAAACCTTGTTGTACATCAAGATCGTGCCAAATCAAGAACACAAGAGAGAGAGAGAGAGAGAGAGAGAGAGAGAGAGAGAGAGAGAAAGATAGAGATCAAACACATAGCTATTGGTGCATACCCTCAGCCCCCGAGGGTGAACTACTCCCTCCTCGTCATGGAGAGCGCCGGGATGATAGAGATGTCCACTGATGATGGTTTTCCCCTCCGACAGGGTGCTGGAACAAGGTCCTGATTGGTTTTTGGTGGCTATAGAGGCTTGCGGTGGCGGAACTCCTAATCTAGGTTCTGTTCTGGAAGTTTGGGGATGTATAAGAGGTGTTGGCATTGGGAACAAGTTAGGGGGGGGGGTCTCCGAGTCAGCCACGAGGCAGGGGGCGCACCTAGGGGGTAGGGTGCGCCCTCCACCCTCGTGGTGGCCTCGGGACTCTTTTGGTCCATCTCTGATGCTCCATGGGCTTCTTCTGGTCCAAAAATAATCTCCGTAATTTTTCAGGTGAATTGGACTCCGTTTGATATTCCTTTTCTGCGGTACTCAAAAACAAGTAAAAAATAGAAACTAACACTTGGTTCTAGGTTAATAGGTTAGTCCCAAAAATCATATAAAATAGCATATAAATGCATATAAAACATATAAAGTAGATAATATAATAGCATGGAACAATCAAAAATTATAGATACGTTGGAGACGTATCAAGCATCCCCAAGCTTTATTCCTGCTTGTCCTCGAGTAGGTAAATGATAAAAACAGAATTTTTGATGTGGAATGCTACCTAACATATTTATCCATGTAATGTTCTCTATTGTGGCATTAACATTCAGATCCATAAGATTGAAAACAAAAGTTTAATATTGACATAAAAACGATAATGCTTCAAGCATACTACCAAGGCAATTATGTATTTTCAAAATAACATGGCCAAAGAAAGCTTATCCCTACAGAATTATATAGTCTGGCTATGCTCCGTCTTCATCACACAAAATATTCAAATCATGCACAACCCCGATGATAAGCCAAGCAATTGTTTCATACTTTTGATGTTCTCAAACTTTTTCAACATTCACGCAATACAGGAGCGTGAGCCATGGACATAGCACTATAGGTGGAATAGAATATGGTGGTTGTGGAGAAGACAAAAAGAAGGAGATAGTCTCACATAAACTAGGTGTATCAACGGGCTATGGAGATGCCCATCAATAGATATCAATGTGAGTGAGTAGGGATTGCCATGCAATAGATGCACTAGAGCTATAAGTGTATGAAAGCTCAAAACAAACTAAGTGGGTGTGCATCCAACTCGCTTGCTCACAAAGACCTAGGGCAATTTGAGGAAGCCCATCACTGGAATATACAAGCCAAGTTCTATAATGAAAAATTCCCACTAGTATATGGAAGTGACAACATAGGAGATTCTCTATCATGAAGATCATGGTGCTACTTTGAAGCACAAATGTGGTAAAAGGATAGTAACATTGCCCCTTCTCTCTTTTTCTCTCATTTTGTTTTTGTTTTTTTGTTTATTTGTTTTTTGGGCTTTCTCTTTTTTTTGGCCACTTTTTTTATTTTTTTTATTTTTCGTCCGGAATCTCATCCCAACTTGTGGGGGAATCATAGTCTCCATCATCCTTCCCTCACTGGGACAATGCTCTAATAATGAAGATCATCACACTTTTATTTATTTACAACTCGATACTTAGAACAAAATATGACTCTGTATGAATGCCTCCGGCGATGTACCGGGATGTGCAATGAATCAAGAGTGACATGTATGGAAGAATTATGAATGGTGGCTTTGCCACAAATATGATGTCAACTACATGATCATGCAAAGCAATATGACAATGATGAAGCGTGTCATAATAAACGGAATAGTGAAAAGTTGCATGGCAATATATCTTGGAATGGCTATGGAAATGCCATAATAGGTAGGTATGGTGGCTGTTTTGAGGAAGGTATATGGTGGGTGTATGGTACCGGTGAAAGTTGCGCGGTACTAGAGAGGCTAGCAATGGTGGAAGGGTCAGAGTGCGTATAATCCATGGACTCAACATTAGTCGTAAAGAACTCATATTATTATTGCAAAAATCTATTAGTCATCGAAACAAAGTACTACGTGCTTGCTCCTAGGGGGATAGATTGGTAGGAAAAGACCATCACTCGTCCCCGACCGCCACTCATAAGGAAGACCATCAATAAATAAATCATGCTCCGACTTCATCACATAAAGGTTCACCATACGTGCATACTACGGGAATCACAAACCTCAACACAAGTATTTCTACAATCCCCAATTACTCATTAGCATGACTCTAATATCACCATCCTCGTATCTCAAAACAATCATAAGGAATCAAACGTCTCATAGTATTTAATGCACTTTATATGAAAGTTTTTATTATATCCCTCTTGGATGCCCATCATATTAGGACTGAACTCATAACCTAAGCAAATTACCATACTGTTTAAGACTCTCAAAATAATATAAGTGAAGCATGAGATTTCATCTATTTCTTCAAAATAAAACCACTGCCGTGCTCTAAAAAGATATAAGTGAAGCACTAGAGAAAATGACAAACTACTCCAAAAGATATAAGTGAAGATCAATGAGTAGTCGATAATTATGTAAATATGTGAAGACACTCTAACATTTAAGAATTTCAGATCTTGGGATATTATTCAAACAACAAGCAAAACAAAATAAAATAAAATGACATTGCAAGGATAGCACATTGATGGGGAACGTAGAATTTCAAAATTTTCCTACGATCACTCAAGATCTATCTAGGACATGCATAGCAACGAGAGGGGAGAGTGTGTCCATGTACCCTCATAGACCGAAAGCGGAAGCGTTTAGTAACGCAGTTGATGTAGTCGAACGTCTTCGTGATCCAACCGATTAAAGTACCGAACGTACGACACCTCCGTGTTCAGCACACGTTCAGCTCGATGACGTCCCTCGTGCTCTTGATCTAGTTGAGGACGAGGGTGAGTTCCGTCAGCACGACGGCGTGGCGACGGTGATGATGATGTTATCGGCGTAGGGCTTCGCCTAAGCACTATGGCGATATGATCAAGGTGTGTAACTGTGGAGGGGGCACCGCACATTGCTAAGGCAAAACTTGGTGTGTCCTAGGGTGCCCCCTGCCCCCGTATATAAAGGAGGGAGGAGGAGGAGGCCGGCCCTAGAGGGGGAGCACCCAGGGAGAGTCCTACTTGGACTCCTGGCCCAAGTAGGATTCGGCCCCCTTTCCTATTCCAACTAGGAGAAGGATGGAAGGGGGAAGAGGGGAGAAGGAAGGAGAGGGACGCGCCCCTCCTAGTCCAATTCGGACCAGCCCATGGGGGTGCGGCCACCCTTGAGGCCCTTCTCTCCTTTCGCCTAAATCCATTAAGGCCCAATAACTCCCCGCGGGGTTCCGGTAACCTCCCGGTATTCCGGAAAATACCCGAACTTCTCCACCATTCCGATGTCCGAATATAGCCTTCCAATATATTAATATTTATGTCTCGACCATTTCGAGACTCCTCGTCACGTCCGTGATCTCATCCGGGACTCCGAACAAACTTCGGTCATCAAAAAACATAACTCATAATATAAATCGTCATCGAACGTTAAGCGTGCGGACCCTACAGGTTCGAGAACTATGTAGACATGACGAAGACACATACTCGATCAATAACCAATAGAGGAACTTGGACGATCATATTGGCTCCTACATATTCTACGAAGATCTTAATCTGTCAAACCGCAAAACAACATACATTGTTCCCTTTGTCATTGGTATGTTACTTGCCCGAGATTCGATCGTCGGTATCATCATACCTAGTTCAATCTCGTTATCGGCAAGTCTCTTTACTCGTTCCATAATGCTTCTTCCCGCAACTAACTCATTAATCACATTGCTTGCAAGGCTTATAGTGATGAGCATTACCGAGAGGGCCCAAAGATACCTCGCCGATACACGGAGTGACAAATCCTAATCTCGATCTATGCCAACCCAACAAACACGTTTGGTGACACCTGTAGATCATATTTATAATCACTCAGTTATGTTGTGACGTTTGATAGCACGCAAGGTGTTCCTCCGGTATTCGGGAGTTGCATAATCTTATAGTCTGAGGAACATGTATAAGTCAAGAAGAAAGCAGTAGCAATGAAACTGTAACGATCATAATGCTAAGCTAACGGATCGGTCTTCTCCATCACATCATTCTCCTAATGATGTGATCCCATTCATCAAATGACAACACATTTCTATGGTAGGAAACATAACCATCTTTGATTAACGAGCTAGTCAAGTAGAGGCATACTAGGGACACTATGTTTTGTCTATGTATTCACACATGTACTAAGTTTCCGGTTAGTACAATTCTAGCATGAATAATAAACATTTATCATGATATAAGGAAATATAAATAAAAACTTTATTATTTCCTCTAGGGCATATTTCCTTCACACATATCATGTGAGAAAGCAAAAACTTAGGCTCAACCAAAACTGACCGATAGTTGTTGAATAAGAAAGGTGGGATGCCAACCGGGGCATCCCCAAGCTTAGATGCTTGAGAATTCTTGAAATACTAATTAGGGATGCCTTCGGCATCCCCAAGCTTGAGCTTTTGTGTCTCCTTAATTCCTTTTATATCACGGTTTCCCTAAACCTTAAAAACTTCATCCACACAAAACTCAACAAGAACTCATGAGATAAGTTAGTATAAATCAACGCAATAACCTTATCATTCTCTACTATAGAAAATCACTAAAATTATTATTTGATATTGCCTACTAAATGCCTCTACATATTTAACACTCCTATCCTCAAATAGAATCCTTAAAAAAGCAAACATATGCAAACAATGTTGTGGAACGTTGCAGAAAATAAAAAATTTCCTACGGTTTCACCAAGATCCATCTATGAGTTCATCTAAGCAACGAGTGAAAGGAGAGATGCATCTACATACCACTTTGTAGATCGCAAGCGGAAGTGTTCAAAAAACGGGGTTGAGGTAGTCGTTCTCGTCGTGATCCTATCACCGGAGATCCTAGCGCCAAACGGACGGCACCTCCGCGTTCAACACACGTATGGTCAGCGTGACGTCTCCTCCGTCTTGATCCAGCAAGGGGGAAGGAGAGGTTGATGATGATCCAGCAGCACGACGGCGTGGTGGTGGATGCAGCAGAACTCCGGCAGGGCTTCGCCAAGCTGCTGCGGGAGGAGGACGAGGTGTAGCAGGGGGAGGGAGGCGCCAAGACTTAGGTGCTGCTGCCCTCCCCTGCCCTCCTTTATATAGGCCCCCAGGGGGGGGCCCTGGGAGATGCAATCTCCCAAGGGGGCGGCGGCCAGGGGGGGTGGAGTGCCCCCCAAGGCAAGTGGTGCGCCCCCCACCTAGGGTTTCCAACCCTAGGCGCAGGGGGCAAGGGGGGGGGGGCGCACCAGCCCACTAGGGGCTGGTTCCCCTCCCACTTCAGCTCATGGGGCCCTCCGGGATAGGTGGCCCCACCCGGTGGACCCCCGGGACCCTTTCGGTGGTCCCGGTACAATACCGGGTGACGCCGAAACTTTCCCGATGGCCGAAACAACACTTCCTATATAGTTTTCTTTACCTCCGGACCATTCCAGAACTCCTAGTGACATCCGGGATCTCATCCGGGACTCCGAACAACATTTGGTTTGCTGCATACTCATATTCATACAACCCTAGCGTCACCGAACCTTAAGTTTGTAGACCCTACGGGTTCGGGGGACATGCAGACATGACCGAGACGGCTCTCCGGTCAATAACCAACAGCGGGATCTGGATACCCATGTTGGCTCCCACATACTCCTCGATGATCTCATCGGATGAACCACGATGTCGAGGGTTCAAGCAACCCCGTATACTATTCCCTTTGTCAGAGGGTATGTTACTTGCCCGAGACTCGATCGTCGGTATCCCAATACCTCATTCAGTCTCGTTACCGGCAAGTCACTTTACTCGTACCGTAATGTATAATCCCATGACCAGACACTTGGTCACTTTGAGCTCATTATGATGATGCACTACCGAGTGGTCCCAGTGATACCTCTCCGTAACACGGAGTGACAAATCCCAGTCTCGATCCGTGTCAACCCAACAGACACTTTCGGAGATACCTGTAGTGCACCTTTATAGTCACCCAGTTACGTTGTGACGTTTGGTACACCCAAAGCACTCCTACGGTATCCGGGAGTTACACGATCTCATGGTCTAAGGAAGAGATACTTGACATTGGAAAAGCTCTAGCAAAACAAACTACACAATCTTGTTCTATGCTTAGGAATGGGTCTTGTCCATCACATCATTCTCCTAATGATGTGATCCCATTGTCAACGACATCTAATGTCCATAGTCAGGAAACCATGACTATCTATTGACCAACGAGCTAGTCAACTAGAGGCTTACTAGGGACGTGTTGTGGTCTATGTATTCACACGTGTATTACGATTTCCGGATAATACAATTATAGCATGAATAAAAGACAATTATCATGAACAAGGAAATATAATAATAATCCTTTTATTATTGCCTCTAGGGCATATTTCCAACAGTCTCCCACTTGCACTAGAGTCAATAATCTAGTTACATTGTGATGAATCGAACACCCATAGAGTTCTGGTGTTGATCATGTTTTGCTCGCGAGAGAGGTTTAGTCAACGGATCCGCGACATTCAGATCCGTATGTACTTTGCAAATATCTATGTCTCCATCTTGAACATTTTCACGGATGGAGTTGAAGCGACGCTTGATGTGCCTCGTCTTCTTGTGAAACCTGGGCTCCTTGGCAAGGGCAATAGCTCCAGTGTTGTCACATAAGAGTTTGATCGGCCCCGATGCATTGGGTATGACTCCTAGGTCGGTGATGAACTCCTTCACCCAAATTGCTTCATGCGCTGCCTCCGAGGCTTCCATGTACTCCGCTTCACATGTAGATCCCGCCACGACGCTCTCCTTGCAGCTGCACCAGCTTACTGCTCCACCATTCAACATATACACGTATCCGGTTTGTGACTTAGAGTCATCCAGATCTATGTCGAAGCTGGCGTCGACGTAACCCTTTATGACGAGCTCGTCGTCACCTCCATAAACGAGAAACATGTCCTTTGTCCTTTTCAGGTACTTCAGGATATTCTTGACCGCTGTCCAGTGTTCCTTGCCGGGATTACTTTGGTACCTTCCTACCAAACTTACCGGTTTACATCAGGTCTGGTACACAACATGGCATACATAATAGATCCTATGGCCGAGGCATAGGGGATGACACTCATCTCTTCTTTATCTTTTGCCGTGGTCGGGCATTGAGCCGAGCTCAATCTCACACCTTGCAGTACAGGCAAGAACCCTTTCTTGGACTGATCCATTTTGAACTTCTTCAAAATCTTATCAAGGTATGTGCTTTGTGAAAGACCTATGAGGCGTCTCGATCTATCCCTATAGATCTTGATGCCTAATATGTAAGCAGCTTCTCCAAGGTCCTTCATTGAAAAACACTTATTCAAGTAGGCCTTAATGCTGTCCAAGAATTCTATATCATTTCCCATCAAAAGTATGTCATCTACATATAATATAAGAAATGCTACAGAGCTCCCACTCACTTTCTTGTAAACGTAGGCTTCTCCATAAGTCTGCATAAACCCAAACGCTTTGATCATCTCATCAAAGCGAATGTTCCAACTCCGAGATGCTTGCACCAGCCCATAAATGGATCGCTGGAGCTTGCACACTTTGTTAGCATTCTTAGGATCGACAAAACCTTCCGGCTGCATCATATACAACTCTTCCTTAAGATAACCGTTAAGGAATGCCGTTTTGACGTCCATCTGCCATATCTCATAATCATAGTATGCGGCAATTGCTAACATGATTCGGACGGACTTAAGCTTCGCTACGGGAGAGAAAGTCTCATCGTAGTCAATCCCTTGAACTTGCCGATAACCCTTAGCGACAAGTCGAGCTTTATAGATGGTGACATTACCATCCGCGTCCGTCTTCTTCTTAAAGATCCATTTGTTTTCTATCGCTCGCCGATCATCGGGCAAGTCAGTCAAAGTCCATACTTTGTTTTCATACATGAATTCTATCTCGGATTGCATGGCTTCTAGCCATTTGTTGGAATCTGGGCCCGCCATCACTTCTTCATAGTTCGAAGGTTCACCGTTGTCTAACAACATGATTTCCAGGACAGGGTTGCCATACCACTCTGGTGTGGAACGTGTCCTTGTGGACCTACGAAGTTCAGTAGCAACTTGATCAGAATTACCTTGATCATCATCATTAATTTCCTCTCCAGTCGGTGTAGGCACCACAGGAACGTTTTCCTGAGCTGCACTACTTTCCGGTTCAAGAGGTAGTACTTCATCGAGTTCTACTTTCCTCCCACTTACTCCTTTCGAGAGAAACTCTTTTTACAGAAAAGATCCGTTCTTGGCAACAAAGATCTTGCCCTCGGATCTTAAGTAGAAGGTATACCCAATGGTTTCCTTAGGGTATCCTATGAAGATGCATTTTTCTGACTTGGGTTCGAGCTTTTCAGGTTGAAGTTTCTTGACATAAGCATCGCATCCCCAAACTTTTAGAAACGACAGCTTAGGTTTCTTCCCAAACCATAATTCATACGGTGTCGTCTCAACGGATTTAGACGGTGCCCTATTTAAAGTGAATGTAGCTGTCTCTAGAGCGTATCCCCAAAATGATAGCGGTAAATTGGTAAGAGACATCATAGATCGCACCATATCCAATAGAGTGCGATTACGACGTTCGGACACACCGTTACGCTGAGGTGTTCCAGGCGGCGTGAGTTGTGAAACGATTCCACATTTTCTTAAGTGTGTACCAAATTCGTGACTTAAATATTCTCCTCCATGATCCGATCGTAAGAATTTTATCTTTCGGTCACGTTGATTCTCTACTTCATTCTGAAATTCCTTGAACTTTTCAAACGTCTCAGACTTGTGTTTCATCAAGTAGACATACCCATATCTACTCAAGTCATCAGTGAGAGTGAGAACATAACGATATCCTCCGCGAGCCTCAACGCTCATTGGACCACACACATCAGTATGTATGATTTCCAATAAGTTGGTTGCTCGCTCCATTGTTCCGGAGAACGGGGTCTTGGTCATTTTGCCCATGAGGCATGGTTCGCATGTGTCAAATGATTCATAATCTAGAGACTCTAAAAGTCCATCAGCATGGAGCTTCTTCATGCGCTTGACACCAATGTGACCAAGGCGGCAGTGCCACAAGTATGTGGGACTATCATTATCAACTTTACATCTTTTGGTATTCACACTATGAATATGTGTAACATTACGTTCGAGATTCATTAAGAATAAACCATCGACCATCGGGGCATGACCATAAAACATATCTCTCATATAAATAGAACAACCATTATTCTCGGATTTAAATGAGTAGCCATCTCATATCAAACGAGATCCAGATACAATGTTCATGCTCAAACTTGGCACTAAATAACAATTATTGAGGTTTAAAACTAATCCCGTAGGTAAATGTAGAGGTAGCGTGCCGACGGCGATCACATCGACCTTGGAACCATTCCCGACACGCATCGTCACCTCGTCCTTCGCCAGTCTCCGCTTATTCCACAGCTCCTGCTGTGAGTTACAAATGTGAGCAACGGCACCGGTATCAAATACCCAGGAGTTACTACGAGTACTAGTAAGGTACACATCAATTACATGTATATCAAATATACCTTTAGTGTTGCCGGCCTTCTTGTCCGCTAAGTATTTGGGGCAGTTCCGCTTTCAGTGACCCTTCCCTTTGCAATAAAAGCACTCAGTCTCAGGCTTGGGTCCATTCTTTGACTTCTTCCCGGCAACTGGCTTACCGGGCGCGGCAACATCTTTGCCGTCCTTCTTGAAGTTCTTCATACCCTTGCCCTTCTTGAACTTAGTGGTCTTATTGACCATCAACACTTGATGTTCTTTCTTGATTTCAACCTCTGCTGACTTCAGCATTGAAAATACTTCAGGAATGGTCTTCACCATCCCCTGTATATTGTAGTTCAACACAAAGCTCTTGTAGCTCGGTGGGAGTGACTGAAGGATTCTGTCAATGACCGCCTTGTCCGGGAGGTTGATCTCCAGCTGGGACAGGCGGTTATGCAACCTAGATATTTTGAGTATGTGCTCACTGACAGAACTGTTTTCCTCCATCTTACAACTATAGAACTTGTCGGAGACTTCATATCTCTCAACCCAGGAATGGGCTTGGAAAACCATTTTCAGCTCCTCGAACATCTCATAGGCTTCGTGTTTCTCAAAACGCTTTTGGAGCCCCGGTTCTAAGCTATAAAGCATGCCGCACTGAACGAGGGAGTAATCATCAGCATGTGATTGCCAAGTGTTCATAACGTCTTGGTTCTCTGGGATGGGTGCTTCACCTAGTGGTGCATCTAGGACATAATCTTTCTTGGCTGCTATGAGGATGATCCTCAGGTTCCGGACCCAGTCCGAATAGTTGCTGCCATCATCTTTCAGCTTGGTTTTCTCTAGGAACGCGTTGAAGTTCATGTTGACATGAGCGTTGGCCATTTGATCTACAAGACATATTTTGCAAAAGTTTTAGACTAAGTTCATGATAATTAAGTTCATCTAATCAAATTATTTAATGAACTCCCACTCAGATTAGACATCCCTCTTGTCATCTAAGTGTTACACGATCCGAGTCGACTAGGCCATGTCCGATCATCACATGAGACGGACTACTCATCATCGGTGAACATCTCCATGTTGATCGTATCTTCCATACGACTCATGTTCGACCTTTCGGTCTCTGTGTTCCGAGGCCATGTCGGTACATGCTAGGCTCGTCAAGTTAACCCTAAGTGTTCTGCATGTGTAAATCTGTCTTACACCCATTGTATGTGAACGTAAGGATCTATCACACCCGATCATCACGTGGTGCTTCGAAACGACGAACTTTAGCAACGGTGCACAGTTAGGGGGAACACTTTCTTGAAATTATTATAAGGGATCATCTTATTTACTACCGCCGTTCTAAGTAAACAAGATGCATAAAACATAATAAACATCACATGCAATTATATAGTAGTGACATGATATGGCCAATATCATATAGCTCCTTCGATCTCCATCTTCGGGGCTCCATGATGATCTTCGTCACCGGCATGACACCATGATCTCCATCATCATGATCTCCATCATCGTGTCTTCATGAAGTTGTCACGCCAACGACTACTTCTACTTCTATGGCTAACGCGTTTAGCAATAAAGTAAAGTAATTTACATGGCGTTCTTCAATGACACGCAGGTCATACAAAAAATAAAGACAACTCCTATGGCTCCTGCCGGTTGTCATACTCATCGACATGCAAGCCGTGATTCCTATTACAAGAACATGATCTCATACATCACAATATATCATTCATCATTCATCACAACTTCTGGCCATATCACATCACATGACAATTGCTGCAAAAACAAGTTAGACGTCCTCTAATTGTTGTTGCATCTTTTATGTGGCTGCAATTGGGTTCTAGCAAGAACGTTTTCTTACCTACGAATAACCACAACGTGATTTTGTCAACTTCTATTTACCCTTCATAAGGACCCTTTTCATCTAATCCGCTCTGACTAAAGTAGGAGAGACAGACACCCGCTAGCCACCTTATGCAACTAGTGCATGTCAGTCGGTGGAACCTGTCTCACATAAGCGTACGTGTAAGGTTGGTCCGGGCCGCTTCATCCCACAATACCGCTGAAGCAAGAAAAGACTAGTAACGGCAAGCAAGTTGACAAGATCTACGCCCACAACAAAATTGTGTTCTACTCGGGCAATAGAGAACTACGCATAGACCTAGCTCATGATGCCACTGTTGTGGAACGTTGCAGAAAATAAAATTTTTCCTATGGTTTCACCAAGATCCATCTATGAGTTCATCTAAGCAACGAGTGAAAGGAGAGATGCATCTACATACCACTTTGTAGATCGCAAGCGGAAGCGTTCAAAAAAACGGGGTTGAGGTAGTCGTTCTCGTCGTGATCCTATCACCGGAGATCCTAGCGCCGAACGGACGACACCTCCGCGTTCAACACACGTACGGTCAGCGTGACATCTCCTCCATCTTGATCCAGCAAGGGGGAAGGAGAGGTTGATGATGATCCAGCAGCACGACGGCGTGGTGGTGGATGCAGCAGAACTCCGGCAGGGCTTCGCCAAGCTGCTGCGGGAGGAGGACGAGGTGTAGCAGGGGGAGGGAGGCGCCAAGACTTAGGTGCGGCTGCCCTCCCCCCTGCCCTCCTTTATATAGGCCCCTAGGGGGGGGGGGCGCCGGCCCTGGGAGATGCAATCTCCCAAGGGGGCGGCGGCCAGGGGGGTGGAGTGCCCCCCAAGGCAAGTGGTGCGCCCCCCCACCTAGGGTTTCCAACCCTAGGCGCAGGGGGGGCCAAGGGGGGCGCACCAGCCCACTAGGGGCTGGTTCCCCTCCCACTTCAGCCAACGGGGCCCTCCGGGATAGGTGGCCCCACCCGGTGGACCCCCGGGACCCTTCCGGTGGTCCCGGTACAATACCGGGTGACCCCGAAACTTTCCCGATGGCCGAAACAACACTTCCTATATAGTTTTATTTACCTCTGGACCATTCCGGAACTCCTCATGACGTCCGGGATCTCATCCGGGACTCCGAACAACATTCGGTTTGCTGGATACTCATATTCATACAACCCTAGCGTCACCGAACCTTAAGTGTGTAGACCCTACGGGTTCGGGAGACATGCAGACATGACCGAGACGGCTCTCCGGTCAATAACCAACAGCGGGATCTAGATACCCATGTTGGCTCCCACATACTCCTCGATGATCTCATCGGATGAACCACGATGTCGAGGGTTCAAGCAACCCCGTATACTATTCCCTTTGTCAGACGGTATGTTACTTGCCCGAGACTCGATCGTCGGTATCCCAATACCTCGTTCAGTCTCGTTACTGGCAAGTCACTTTACTCGTACCGTAATGCATGATCCCGTGACCAGACACTTGGTCACTTTGAGCTCATTATGATGATGCACTACCGAGTGGGCCCAGTGATACCTCTCCGTAACACGGAGTGACAAATCCCAGTCTCGATCTGTGTCAACCCAACAGACACTTTTGGAGATACCTGTAGTGCACCTTTATAGTCACCCAGTTACGTTGTGACGTTTGGTACACCCAAAGCACTCCTACGGTATTCGGGAGTTACACGATCTCATGGTCTAAGGAAGAGATACTTGACATTGGAAAAGCTCTAGCAAAACAAACTACACAATCTTGTGCTATGCTTAGGAATGGGTCTTGTCCATCACATCATTCTCCTAATGATGTGATCCCGTTGTCAACGACATCTAATGTCCATAGTCAGGAAACCATGACTATCTGTTGACCAACGAGCTAGTCAACTAGAGGCTTACTAGGGACGTATTGTGTTCTATGTATTCACATGTGTATTATGATTTCTGGATAATACAATTATAGTATGTATAAACGACAATTATCATGAATAAGGAAATATAATAATAATCCTTTATTATTGCCTCTAGGGCATATTTCCAACAAACAATGCAAACATAACAACAATCTGTCTAAACAGGACACTCTGTAAAGAATGCAAGAGGAACCATACCTCCCTAACTCCAAAAATTCTGAAAAATTACCACACTGTAGAAAATTTGTTGTTACTCATTGTCTCAAAATTTAAAGATTTTATCATGTTCTTACTATTCACCAATATTCAAAACATAATAGAAAACTTTCTGATTCAAAACAACAACATATAGACTTGTAAAATAAGCATGGTAAAGGCTATATTTGAATATTTTTATTGAACTAAAAGATATACAACATGTATCTGAATATAATCAAGCAAATAAAAACAAAAGAAAATGACGCTCCAAGCAAAACACATATCATGTGGTGAATAAAAATATAGCTCCAAGTAAAGTTACCGATGAACGAAGACAAAAGAGGGGATGCCATCCGGGGCATCCCCAAGCTTAGGCTCTTGGTTGTCCTTGAATATTACCTTGGGGTTCCTTGGAAATCCCCAAGATTAGGCTCATTCCACTCCTTATTCCATAGTCCATCGAATCTTTACCCAAAACTTGAAAACTTCACAACACAAAACTTAACAGAAACTCATAAGCTCCGCTAGTATAAGAAAATAAAATCACCACTTAGGTACTGTTGTGAACTCATTCTAAATTCATATTGGTGTTATATATACTGTATTCCAACTTCTCCATGGTTCATACCCTCCGATACTACTCATAGATTCATCACATAGAAATCAGAATCTGTCAAATACAAAATAGTTTGTAGTAATACGGAAACTTTCCATACTTCTGTAACTCCAAAAATTCAAATTAGGAAAATATAGGAAATTTGTATATCAATCTTGTGTAAAAACTTCAGATCAAAAGCATGTTCCAGTGAATTTTGAAAATTCCTGGACTGAGCGCAAGTTTCTGTTTTTGCACAAAATCAAGCCAACTATCATCCACACTATCCCAAAGGCTTTACTTGGCACTTTATTGAAACAAAAGCTATAAAACATGATTACTATAGTAGAATAATCTTGTGAAAACACAAAAATAGTAGGGGTAAATATTGGGTTGTCTCCCAACAAGCGCTTTTCTTTAATGCTTTTTAGCTAGGCATGATGATTTCAATGATGCTCACATAAAAGATAGGTATTGAAACACAAAGAGAACATCATGAAGAGTATGACTAGCACATTTAAGTCTAACCCACTTCCCATGCACACGGATTTTGTATGCAAAAAAATTATGGGAGCAAGAATCAACTAGCATAGGAAGACAAAACAAACATAACTTCCAAACTTTCAAGACATAGAGAGGAAACTTGATATTATTGCAATTCCTACAAGCATATATTCCTCCCTCATAATAACTTTTAGTAGCATCATGAATGAATTCAACAATATAACCATCACATAAAGCATTATTTTCATGATGCACATGCATATAAATTGTATTACTCTCCACATAAGAAAATTTCTTCTCATGAATAGTAGTGGGAGCAAACTCAACAAAATAACTATCATGTGAGGCATAATCCAATTGAAAATTAAAATCAAGATGACAAGGTTCATGGTTACAATTATTCTTTATAACATACATGTAATCACAATAATCATCATAGATAGCAACTTTGTTCTCATAATCTGTCGGATTTCGGGTTCCGGCAGACCCTCTAGATTCGAACACTGGGGTGCGCGCGGAGATTTCGCCCACTACCTACCTGCACCTCACCGCCTTGCTATGATCTAATCTATGAAAGGAACCACACAAGAGACATGAAGTTTATACTGGTTCAGGCGACCATTGTGGTGTAATACCCTACTCCAGTGTCTGGTGTGGTGGATTGCCTCTTGGGCTGGTGATGAACAGTACAAGGAAGAACAGCCTCGCTAGGGTCTGTTCTTGGCTGGAGCGATGAACTGCTAGGGGGAGTTCAGTCGCTCTCCCAGATGCCTCTACCCTGGGGGTGGTTAGTCCTATTTATAGGCAAAGGCCCTGGGCCTCTTCCCAAATATTGAGCGGGAAGGGCGCCAACAATTGGCCATTTTGAAGGGGAACATCTAGTACACTTATCCTGACTAAAGTTGGTCCTCGCCTGCCAAAGACTCTGGCGGTGACGCCTTCCTGGGCTCCACGATGACTTCCTCCCTGCCGTTGCGACGGTCTTGGTCTTGTTGCACCGAAATGGATGCCTTTGCTTGATGCTCTCGCCTGCGCTTGCTCCCTTTGCACCAAAGAGGAAACAAGGACTCTATGCAGGCCGGCGCCCGCCTGGCGCCCACCTGGCTTTGGTCGTCATGGCTTGTGTCAAGGGCACCTCGTGAGGTGCCCCGCCTTGATCTCTCTGCCTCCTCGCGAGCTAACCTGACGAGGCCGTGCCTGAGGAAGCTCCCTGTCGCCCACCCCGTGAGGCTTGGCCCCTCGCGAGGGTCTTGAGCTAGTGCTGAAGAAGATGGGCCGTGCTAGGCCACCCCTTGAGCCACGCCACAGGCCGCATGCAGGCAAGTCTGGGGACCCCCATTCCCAGAACGCCGACA
This sequence comes from Triticum dicoccoides, assembly GCF_002162155.2. NCBI lineage: Eukaryota > Viridiplantae > Streptophyta > Magnoliopsida > Poales > Poaceae > Triticum > Triticum dicoccoides. The sequence goes on from NC_041385.1 coordinate 147,760,914, forward strand.
GTAGCCCCCGGGCACAAGGCGTGCCCGGTCTTGGCTGAGCAGAGAAGCGAAGGGGCAAGTGCGAAGCGCCACGGGCCCTAATAGCCTACGGCCTCGGGCACCGCGTGGTGGTTGATTGGATGTGGGCGGCTCCGCTCCCCCACGACGCCTCGGTGACTGCACGAACTGACAAGTCCCTGCATGCAAAGCGGGTCATGATTACCTGTGATCGTGGAGGCCGGCGGTTGTGCTCCTCTGGCTATAAGTACGGGGCGGCGCCTGCCCTTCCGGTCCATCCCCTCTTGCTTATCCTTCTTCTTCATGGCTCCGCCAAAGAGGTTCTCGGCCGCGGAGAAAGGAAAGGCCCGCCAGGTGGGGCCTGACCCTCCCCTGCCCAAGCGCGGTCGAGGCCGTCCCCGCAAACACCCTCGACTCCCACGGTGGCTCCCCGTGGCCGTGGAGGTGATCTCCCATGTGGTGACGGACGACAAGCCGCCGTTGGGGGGCACGCTATGGCTGCGCGACCCCCTAGGCCACGCTCCCACTCGGCAGAGGTTCTGCCGGAGTTTGTTGTGTGGTCGGCGGAACCGGCCAGCACCCGGCTCCAACTTCCTCGCTCCCTCCTAGGCGAGCTTCCGGCTGGCGCCCCGAGCGGCCTCTGGCTTCAGGCGGACGGTTGCTGCAGCCGAGCCTCCTGGGCTTCGCTGGAGGTCTCTGCAGCAGGGAGCCTGGCCCTGACCCGCGGCTGGCAAACGTTTGCCCGCGCGCATGGTTTGAGCCGGCGGTGCACCCTGCACTTCAAGTTCGACGGCGATGCCACTTTCTACGTGAGGGTGTTCGGGGAAGATGGCCGCTGCGCTGGGTGCTGCCCTAAGAATGACGACCATGGCCGAGGGTCCAGTCCCAACGACGATGAAGACGACAGCGCGCGCGTGGCCGGCGGTGCTCGGGGTTCATCGAGCTTCGACGACTCTTCTTCGGGCAGCGGCTCCTCCAGCGGTGGCCGCGATCAGCCTCCACGCTGCCGCGCCCGCCTGGAGGGAGGTAGCGGGTTTGCCCACCGTCGCTCCTCGGTGAAGCGCGAGATGGAGTCCTCATGAACTCCGGAGGCAGTTCGAGTCTTCCCCGTGAGTTGGTGTCGGGCGAGCCGCGCCTGTTTCGTTCTTTTTCCCTTTTCCTGCGCAAAGAGACAGTAGTGTAGGGCCCCGCGAGGCGTGCTTGGACTATTGCTGTTAATTATCGTACTACTTCCGCTATTTCGGTATTGCGCTTTCGTGCCGCACGCCTGCACGTAGAAATTACTTAGCTCGGGGGGGCCTGTCGTGACCTTTGCTTCCCGAGGTCGAGGCCCCGTCGAACGCTTCGAGTCCTGCGAGGGTTAGTCTGAAGAGGTAGCTCCCGGCCTCAGCTGTGGAGGCGACCGACCCAGGTCCTGTGTTTGTGTCGCGGTGCCCGTGGGGCACGGACTGGAGGGGTGCTCCTGTAGTGGACCTGGGTAGGGAAGCCTCGAATGATAAGGGCGGAAAACACTCACGAGGGTGCCCGCGTTGCTCCCTCGCAAGACTTGCGCGAGAGAAATCGGGGCAGGAGAGTGAAAAAGGCGAAGAGTCACAAGCCAAAGACGACAACAACTTCAATAAAACCTCGAATGGGGATGAACAAGCCAACTGCAGAAAGCAAATGAGAAAAGCCGCGTCCGGCACCTAATCTAGTCTTCGACGTCTTCTCACCAGCGCAGAGCTAAGTGCTGCCACTGGGCGTGGGAGGGAGCCCCAGGGCCTGAGGCCGGCGCTCCTGAGACTCCGGGGCGTGTACAGCCCCAACTCATTATTACATGAGAGTGTCACGGGCGGCGAGCTTCACAGGCATTGGCCTTCTTCGCAGGCTCCGGGCCTTTCTCGGGAAGATAAACTTCATAGGCGTTTGCCTTCTTCATAGGCACCGGGCCTTTTCCAAAACGCAACAACTTCATAGGCGTTCGCCCTCTTCACAGGCTCTGGGCCTTTTCCAAAACGCAACAACTTCACAAGCGTTCGCCTTCTTCACAGGCTCTGGGCCTTTTCCCAAACGCAACAGCTTCACAGGCGTTCTCCCTCTTCACAGGCTCTGGGCCTTTTCCAAAACGCAACAGCTTCACAGGCGTTCGCCCTCTTCACAGGCTCTGGGCCTTTTCCAAAACGCAACAGCTTCACAGGCGTTTACCCTCTTCACAGGCTCTGGGCCTTTTCCAAAACGCAACAGCTTCACAGACGTTCACCCTCTTCATAGGCTCTGGGCCTTTTCAAGAGTAAAACCTCCGGAGGTGTTGGATGTTCCACGCGTTCTAGACGGGTACCCCCTCCTGAGTCTCCAAGCGCGCGGAGCTCGGCCTGGAAACATGAACAACCTTGAACGGGCCCTCCCACATGGGAGAGAGCTTATGCAGTCCCTCCCTGGAGAGAACCCGCCTGAGCACGAGGTCTCCTACCTCGAGAGTCCTGGGGCGGATGTTGTGCAGTGGTATCGCCGCAGCGCTTGTTGGTATCTTGCCGCTCGGAGCGCAGCTTCCCGACGACGCTCCTCCCCCAGAACGAGGTCCGTCCCCCGCATGGCGTCCTGCTGCGCCTCGTCGAATGCCAGGACCCGTGCGGAACAACGTCTGACCTCGTGAGGGAGGACCGCTTCAGCTCCATAGACCAGGAAGAATGGGGTCTCGCCAGTTGGCTTGGTCACGGTCATGCAGATGGACCACAACACGGACTGAAGCTCGTCGTACCAACCTCGGCTGCAGGCCTCCAACTTCTTCTTGAATGTCCTGGTCTTGAGGCCTCTCAGGACCTCCGCGTTGGCCCGCTCGGCCTGACAGTTGCTCCGGGGGTGCGCCACTGAAGTGTATCATATCTGCGTTCCAAGGTTAGCACAATATGTTTTGAAGAGGTTACTGGTGAACTGCGAACCATTGTCGGTGATGATGCGGTTCGACACCCCGAACCGGCTCACGATGCCCTTGATGAACTTGACCGCAGAACCCGCGGGGATGGTGCGGACGGCTTCCACTTCAGCCCACTTAGTGAACTTTTCCACGGCGACGTAGAGGTAGCGATAGCCCCTTGGCGCCCGAGGAAATGGGCCCAGGATAGCCAGCCCCCAGACCGCGAATGGCCATGAGAGGGGTATAGTTTGCAGACCTCCCGCCGGCTGATGGATCTGCTTGGCATGGAATTGGCAGGCCTCGCAAGCCTTCACCAGTTTGACGGCATCATTGAGCGCAGTGGGCCAATAGAATCTGCTACAGAACGCCTTGCCAACGAGGGTCCGCGATGATGAATGATGCCCACAGTCTCCACCGTGTATATCCGCCAGCAGTTCCTTCCCTTGCTTCCTGGAGATGTGGTGGAGGGACACATCATTCGGTCGCCTCCGGTAGAGCTCTCCATCCCTGATGCATTATGCTATGGCCTGCCGCGCCATGCGCTCCGCTTCCTCCTCCTTCTCTGGCAAGGTCCCTTGCATCAAATAGCTCCGGAGCTCCGTGATCCAGCACCCCTCCTGAGGCTCCATCGTTAGGAGCAGACACGCCCTTGAGGCCGGGCCGCAGACCGGGGCTCCCGAGGCTGGCGGCTGGGGGAGCTCCTCCCGAGGCTGCACCGCGCTTGACAGCGATGGCATGGCCGAGGGCTTGAAGAGCCGCTCCTCGAAAGACGCCCGGCTCCTGAGGTAGCCGCCTAGATGCTCTTTTGACGATGTCGTCGGCATCCTGATTGGTGCCATGGGGCACATGCTGCGACTCTAGCCCCCAGAACTGCTTCTCCATCCTGCGGACCTCCGCAAGGTAGGCTTCCATGTGCTCATCCCTCGGCTCGTATACTTTGTTGGAGAAGTTGACGAGGAGTTGTGAATCGCCCTTGATGGTAAGGCGCTTCACTCCTAGGGCGACCGCGGCCTTCTGGCCTGCTATTAGGCCTTCATATTCTGCTATGTTATTGGAGACCTTTTCTCCGTGCTGGAAACAGAGCTGCACGACATAGTAGAGCTTGTCTTGAGTAGGAGACATAAGCACCGCTCCAGCCCCCGCGCCGTGCCTGGAGAACGCCCCGTCGAAGTACATGACCCAACCGTCCGGCGCTTCACTTCCCGGGGAGAGGGATCTATCCTCATCAGCCTTGAGGCCCGGCGCCTCCGTCCACTCTGCCACGAAATCTGCCAGGGCGACCCCCTTGATGACTCTGGTTGTGCTGAATTCGAGCTGAAACACTTGCAGTTCAATGTTCCACTCAGCGACTCTTCCAGCTGAGTTAGGGCTCCTGAGCACCCTTTCCAAAGGGTATGCTGAGACAACCTTGATCGGGTGGCCCTGAAAATAATGCTGCAGCTTGCGCGAGGCCACCAATAGCGCGAGGAGGAGATTTTGAGGCATGGGATACCGCGCCCTTGCGTCCCGCAACACTGTGCTGACGAAGTACACAGGATGTTCAACGAGGTTGGGAATGCTGGTGTCAATGGCGCCCTCCGGAGACCGTGGCGCCTCCTGAGACAGGGGAGCCTCCAGTGGCTGGTCGCTAGGGGAGGGGTCTCCGCTGTCCCGAGTGCGCTCCCCTGCGGCGGTTGATCCTTCTTGGCTGTGGTAGTGGTCTCTGTGGGTCTTCCTTGTTCACGCTTCGCCTCGACCCGGGCAGATGTCGTGGCTTTGGTCCGACGCTCCTCCCTAACCGCCACCAGGGTTGCGCTGGCGGAGTAGGGAGTGGCTGCAAGGTAGAGCACCAGGGGTTCCTGAGGGCGCGGGGCCACCATTACCGGAGGGCTGGTTAGGTACCTCTTGAGATCTTGGAACGCCTTGTCGGCCTCTTCAGTCCATTCAAAGGGTCCCTTTTTCTTCATCAGCTGGAAGAAAGGCAGCGCTCGCTCCGCCAACTTGGAGATGAAGCTTCCTAGTGCTGTCACACGCCCAGTGAGCTTCTGCATTTCTCTGAGGGTCTTTGGCGGGCTCATGTCCTCAACCGCCTTGACCTTTTCTGGGTTAGCTTCGATGCCTCGGTGGGACACGAGGAAGCCCAAGAGCTTGCCTGAGGGGACCCCAAACACACACTTCTCCGGGTTGAGCCGCAGGCTCACAGCGTTGAGGCTTGCGAAGGTTTCCTCCAGGTCTTGTATCAGGGTCTTGGCCTCGCGAGACTTCACCACAATATCATTGATGTAAGCCTCAACATTCTTCCCGAGTTGCGGGCCCAAGGTGATGTGCATCAGCCGCTGAAAGGTCGGCCCTGCATTGCGCAGCCCGAATGGCATGCATGTGTAGCAGTACACCCCACACGGGGTTAGAAAAGCCATTTTTCCACATCTTCTACCGCCATTTTGATCTGGTGATACCCAGAGAAGGCATCCAAGAAACATAAAAGGTCACACTCTGCGGTGGAGTCGACGATCTGATCGATGCAGGGAAGCAGAAACGGATCTTGCGGGCAGGCTTTGTTGAGGCTGGTGAAGTCGACACACATATGTTCCTTCCCCCCTTTCTTTGGCACGACGACTGGGTTGGCCAACCAATCTGGGTATCGGACCTTGCGAATGACCCCTACAGCTTCCAACTTTCGGTTCTCTTGGACGATGAAAGCCTGCTTTTCCATGGACTGTCGCCTTGCTTTCTGCTTCACGGGACGGACATTTGGGCACACGTTGAGGTGGTGCTCGATTACGCCTCTAGGGATCCTCGCCAGCTGATCGGGCTCCCATGCGAATACCTTCTTGTTTGTGCGCAGGAACTTGACCAGGGCCTCCTCCTGCTCGGGCTCGAGGTTGGCGCCTATGGTGAAGGTGGCGTCAGTGGATCCGTCCTCGTCAACCAGCATCTACTTGGTTTCTGCCTTGTCTTTGGTGAACAACTTCTTCTTCTTGGCCGGTGCAGCCCCCTTGGGCTCAGGGGCGTCCGAGTCGGCAGGCTGTGCCGCCGCCGCCGCCTTGAAGGCGAGCTTGAGCACTTGCAACGCATGCCCGGTGTCTCCGCACACGGTGAAGACGCCGCTGCTCTCGGGCATTTTCATGAGGTTGTACGCCGGGTGAGTCGCGGCCATGAATCGGGCCAGCGCTGGGTAGCCGAGGATGGCGTTGTATGGGAGGCCAATGGGGGCGATGTCAAAGTCGATTAGCTCCATGCGGAAGTTGTCGTAGGTGCCGAAGGTTACCGGGAGACGGATCTGCCCCAGGGAGCTAGAGGACCCGCCCCAGATGCCCAAGAATGGCCGGCTGGGCCGAAGCCGCTCCGGTGATATGTGGAGGAGGCTGAAGGCTTCGATCGAGAGCACGCTGAGGCCCGAGCCACCGTCGATGAGAGTCCTGGTGACGGCCACCTGGCAGATGGTGGGGGTGCACAGCATCAGGAGCGCGCCCGAGCAGGCTGAGTTTGAGGGGTGGTCCTCCGAGCTGAAGGCCAGATCAGCCTTGGGCGCCGACCGACCTGAGGGAGCCCCCTGCCGCATGGAGGCAGCGCCGACCTGGCGGACGAATGGCTTGACGTGGCGGCCCGAAGGTGGCGCCTGCGAGCCGCCCAGGAGGGCCGCGATGACCGGGAGCGCCGGTGCAGTGTGCTGGGCGAGGAAGAGGTTGCGCAGCTCTTCCCAAGGGGCCACGGAAGCCACCGGTAACTTGTCCGACCACCGCACCTGTCGCAAGGCTGGGGCCAAGGCTCGGAGCCCCCTGGCCCCTGCGCTAGCGCTAACGACCGGAGCGGGCGGCGCGCCGCTCATCGCAGGGCGAGTCGCGGTGTCGGCGGAGAGCGGGTCGGCGGAAGGAAAAGCTCCGGCGCACCCCTACCTGGCGCGCCAAATGTCGGATTTTGGGTTCTGGCAGACCTTCTAGATTCGAACACTGGGGTGCGCGCGGAGATTTTGCCCACTACCTACCTGCACCTCACCGCCTTGCTATGATCTAAGCTACGAAAGGAACCACACAAGAGACATGGAGTTTATACTGGTTCAGGCCACCATTGTGGTGTAATACCCTACTCCAGTGTGTGGTGTGGTGGATTGCCTCTTGGGCTGGTGATGAACAATACAAGGAAGAACAGCCTCGCGAGGGTCTGTTCTTGGCTGGAGCGATGAACGGCTAGGGGGAGTTCAGTCGCTCTCCCAGATGCCTCTACCCTGGGGGTGGCTAGTCCTATTTATAGGCAAAGGCCTTGGGCCTCTTCCCAAATATTGAGCGGGAAGGGCGCCAACAATTGGCCATTTTGAAAGGGAACATCTAGTACACTTATCCTGACTAAAGTTGGTCCTCGCCTGCCAAAGACTCTGGCGGTGACGCCTTCCTGGGCTCCACGATGACTTCCTCCCTGCCGTTGCGACGGTCTTGGTCTTGTTGCACTGAAATGGATGCCTTTGCTTGATGCTCTTGCCTGCGCTTGCTCCCTTTGCACCAAAGAGGAAACAAGGACTCTGCGCAGGCCGGCGCCCGCCTGGCGCCCGCCTGGCTTTGGTCGTCATGGCTTGCGTCATGGGCACCTCGCGAGGTGCCCCGCCTTGATCTCTCCGCCTCCTCGCGAGCCAGCCTGACGAGGCCGTGCCCTGTCGCCCACCCCGCGAGGCTTGGCCCCTCGCGAGGGTCTTGAGCTCGTGCTGACGAAGATGGGCCGTGCTGGGCCGCCCCTTGAGCCACGCCGCAGGCCGCAGGCAAGCAAGTCTGGGGACCCCCGTTCCCAGAACACTGACATAATCAATTGGAACCTCTTCCGAAATAGTGGATTCATCACTAAATAAAGTCATGACCTCTCCAAATCCACTTTCATAATTATCACAATAAGATTCAACATCCTTCAAAATAGTGGGATCACTACCTCCGAAAGTTGACACTCTACGAAACCCACATACATCAATATAATCATCATAAATAGGAGGCATGCTTTCATCATAATAAATATTCACATCAAAACTTGGGGGACTAAAAATATCATATTCATCAAACATAGCATCCCCAAGCTTGTAGCTTTGCATATCGTTAGCATCATGGATATTCAAAGAATTCACATTAACAGCATTGCAATCACGCTCATCATTCAAATATTTAGTGCCAAACATTTTATAGACTTCTTCTTCTAATAATTGAGCACAATTTTCCTTTCCATCATTTTCACGAAAGACATGATTAAGACGAAGCATATGAGGCAACCTCAATTCCATTTTTTGTAGTTTTCTTTTATAGACTAAACTAGTGATAAAACAAGAAACCTAAAGATTTAATTGCAAGATCTAAAGATATACCTTCAAACACTAATCTCCCTAGCAATGTCGCCAGAAAAGAGCTTGATGTCTACTACGCAACCTTCTTCTTGTAGACGTTGTTGGGCCTCCAAGTGCAGAGGTTTGTAGGACAGTAGCAAATTTCCCTCAAGTGGATGACCTAAGCTTTATCAATCCGTGGGAGGCATAGGATGAAGATGGTCTCTGTCAAACAACCCTGCAACCAAATAACAAAGAGTCTCTTGTGTCCCCAGCACACCCAATACAATGGTAGATTGTATAGGTGCACTAGTTTGGCGAAGAGATGGTGATACAAGTGCAATATGGATGGTAGATATAGGTTTTTATAATCTGAAAATATAAAAATAGCAAGGTAACTAGTAACAAAAGTGAGAAAAAAAGGTATTGCAATGCTTCAAAACAAGGCCTAGTGTTCATACTTTCACTAGTGCAAGTTCTCTCAACAATGATAACATAATTGGATCATATAACAATCCCTCAACGTGCAACAAAGAGTCACTCCAAAGTCACTAATAGTGGAAAACAAATGAAGAGATTATTGTAGGGTACAAAACCACCTCAAAGTTATTCTTTCCGATCGATCTATTGGGTGATTCCTGTAAGTGTCACAAACAGCCCTAGAGTTCGTACTAAAATAACACCTTAAGACACACATCAACCAAAACCCTAATGTCACCTAGATACTCCAATGTCATCACAAGTATTCGCGGGTTTGATTATAAGATATGCATCATACAATCTCGGATTCATCTATTCAAACCAACACAAAGAACTTCAAAGAGTGCCCCAAAGTTTCTACCGGAGAGTCAAGACGAAAACGTGTGCCAACCCCTATGCATAAGGTCACAAGGTCACAAAACCCGCAAGTTGATCACCAAAACATACATCAAGTGGACCACGTGAATATCCCATTTTCACCACAGACAAGCACATGCAAGACATACATCAAGTGTTCTCAAACCCTTAAGAACTCAATTCGATAAAATAACTTCAAAGGGAAAACTCAATCCATTACAAGAAGGTAGAGGGGAAGAAACACCATTAGATCCAACTATAATAGCAAAGCTCACGGTACATCAAGATCATGCCAAATCAAGAAGACGAGAGAGAGAGAGAGAGAGAGAGAGAGAGAGAGAGAGAGAGAGAGAGAGAGAGAGAGAGATCAAACACATATCTACTGGTACATACCCTCAGCCCTGAGGGTGAATTACTCCCTCCTCGTCATGGAGAGCACCGAGATGATGGAGATGGCCACAGGTGATGGTTTCCCCCTCCGGCGGGGTGCCGGAATAGGGCCCCGATTGGTTTTTGGTGGCTATAGAGGCTTGCGGCGGCGGAACTCCCGATCTAGGTTCTGTTCTGGAAGTTTGGGGATATATAAGAGGTGTTGGCGTCGGGAACAAGTCAAGGGGGGGTCTCCGAGTCAGCCACGAGGTAGGGGGGCACGCCCAGGGGGGTAGGGAGCGCCCTCCATGCTCGTGGAGGCATCGGGACTCTTCTGGTCCATCTCTGATGCTCCGTGGGCTTCTTGTGGTCCAAAAATAATCTCCATAAATTTTCAAGTCAATTGGAGTCCGTTTGATATTCCTTTTCTGCGATACTCAAAAACAAGGAAAAAATTAGAAACTGGCACTGGGCTCTAGGTTAATAGGTTAGTCGCAAAAATAATATAAAATGGCATATATGCATATAAAACATCCAAAATACTCCCTCCGTCTCAAAATTCTTGTCTTAGATTTGTCTAGATATGGATCTATCTAACACTAAAATGTAACTAGATACATCCGTATTTAGACAAATCTAAGACAAGAATTTTGGGATGGGGGGAGTAGATAATATAATAGCATGGAACAATCAAAAATTATATATACGTTGGAGACGTATCAGTCTTCACTCATGTTCGGGGGTGTGTTCTCTTTTTCTTCTTCTTGCCCCTTGTCTCCCTGGCAAGTGGGTACAGGAGAGGTGAGACTAACGCCGGGTTGGTGGGGACCAGTCAGGCCAACTCCAACGCATGACCCCTAACGGACGTCCATTTCGTCTGCCTTTCATCCGTTTGGGGTGGCAATGGGGCCGTGTTCGTCCTGATTTGTGGATGCGCGGGTCGTGCACCCAACGTGCAGACGCATCTCGGCCGCATCTCGTCCGCTGTGCATGCGAAATATGAAAAGAACAAATGGTGTAGCTAAATTGCCATAGTTCACGCCGTGGCCGCGTTCTCCCAGTTCATGCCGGCTGGCAACAAAACCAGCAGCCTATAGAATGGTCACCCAAGATTCACGCCGGCAACAAAGCCAACGGCCGGCACATGAGCCAACCTTCAGAATGGACAAGTTTTTGTGGCTGGCAACAAACCAAACGGCCGGCACACAAGCCAGCCTTCAAAATGACAAGTTTTTGGTGCTGGAAACAAAGCCAGCGGCCGACACAGCAGCCAACCTTCGAAATGGACAACCATCATGGTCGTGGTCTCACCTAGTTCATGCTATCTGATAATCCCCAAGTGCAAGGAATCATCATAGCAATTTCCAAAGGTGGAAGTGATAAACATGGAGTGTCGAACCCACAAGGAGCTAACTGTAAGATCAATATTCTCTCAAGTGCTATCTGCCACTGATCTGACTCTACGTACACCGAATGTTTGCTTCCAACTAGAAACGAGAAATAAATCTATGTTGTGGGTATGAAGAGGATAACTTTGCTTGATATCGAAGAGCTAAAATATAAAAGTAGGTGCTGTTATCATAAAGTTAGAATATATTACTTAAGTATTATAAATAGCGAGTGTGGAATAACGATGGGTCGGTGTGCGGAATTGTCCTAAGCAATTGTTAACAAGATCGGTAATCATTATTGCGATTTCATATGAGGGAGATGCATAAGCTAACATACTTTCTCTTCTTAGATCATATGCACTTATGATTGGAACTCTAGCAAGCATCAGCAACTACTAAAGATCATTAAGGTAAAACCCACCCATAGCATTAAAGTATCAAGTCCCCTTTATTCCCATACGCCATGACCCACTTATCCGTGTTTGTGTTTCAGTCGCTCACGCAACACAGACAATAAGCAAACAATGAACATATTGCAAACCCTACATCGGGGATCCGTCACGCTTGCGCGACACGGAGGACACCATAGGACATCACCAATAATAAAACATGCAACTCAAACTAATCTAGATCATCAATCAACCCAAAGACAAAGGAAATCTACTCAAAACATCATAGGATGGCAACACATCATTGGATCATAATATGTGGCATAAAGCACCATGTTCAAGTAGGTGATTACAGCAGGGTGCGGGAGAGTGGACCGCGTAAAAGAGATGAGGATGGTGATGATGATGGTGATGTTCATGAAGACGATCACCGCGGCGATGATTCCCCTCCCGATGGCACTCCGGTGCCACTGAGAGAGAGGAGGAGTGGTTCTCCCACTTGTGCTTCCTCCTACATGCCCTCCTCCCGATGGGGAGAGGTTCTCCCTCTGGTCCCTGGCCTTCATGGCGATGATGGCCCCTCCGAGATCCTCCCCCATGGCCTCCGGTGATATGGCCCCCTCCGGCAGCATGCCGAAGAGGGCCTAGATTTATTTCTCGTGGTTCTGGAGGCTTGCGGTGGTGGAACTTCCGATCTCTCCTCTGTTCTAGGGTTTTTAGGATTTATAGGAGGGGCTGGCGTCGGTTTCACGTCAAGGGGGCCCATGGGGAGTCCATGAGGTAGGGGGCGCACCCTAGGAGGGGGCGCGCCCTCCACCCTCATGGTGGCCTCGGGACTCCCCACCGGTAGCTTTTCGTTCTAGTATTTTTATATTTTCCAAAAATATTCTCTGTTGATTTTGAGCGCATTCCGAGAACTTTTATTTCTGCACAAAAACAACACCACGGTAGTTATGCTGAAAATAGCGCCAGTCCAGGTTAGTTCTAATCAAATCATACCAAAATCATGTAAAAATATTATAAACAAGGCATGAATACTTCATAAATTATAGTTAAGTTGGAGACGTATCAGCATCCCCAAGCTTAATTCCTGCTTGTCCTCGAGTAGGTAAATGATAAAAGAAATAATTTATGAAGTGTGAATGCTAGCAAGTGCACATGTTTGATCAATGATAATTTCAGTCACCTTTTCTAGCATCATTATATATCATAACGGTAGCTCAACTTATAAAACTTTTCATGATCAAGTAACAAGCTATTCACATGTTAAAGTATAGATCATAAACTTTCTTGAAAACTAACAAACTATGTTCTCAGTCATCAAACAATTGCAATTCATCTTATTTTTAGGAAGGGTCTATGTAAGAGCTTTGATTTAGCAAATTCCACATACTCAACTATCATTTAATCTTTTGCAATTGCTAACACTCACGTGATATTTATGGGTTCAATGTTTTAATCGGACACAGAGAAAGATAGGGGCTTATAGTTTCACCTCCCAACCTTTTACCTCAAGGGTAATGTCAACAATAATACTTTACGAAAACCTACATCCAAGTGGATATATATATCCGGATCGCTCCAACACAAAGTGCTTGCCAAAGGAAAAAAGTGTAAAAAGGAAAGGTGATGATCACCAAGACTCTTGTATAAGGTTAGAAGACAAAAGTAAAAGATAGGCCCTTCGTAGAGGGAAGCAGTGGTTGTCATGCGCTTTTATGGTTGGATGCACAAAATCTTAATGCAAAAGAACGTCACTTTATATTGCCGCTTGTGATAAAGGCATTTATTATGCAGTCTGTCGCTTTTATTTCTTCCATATCACAAGTTCGTATAAAGCTTATTTTCTTCACACTAATAGATCATACATATTTAGAGAGCAATTTTTATTGCTTTCATAGATGACAACTTGAAGGATCTTACTCAATCCATAGGTAGGTATGGTGGACTCTCATGGTAAAACTGGTTTAAGGGATGTTTGGGATCACAAGTAGTATTTCTACTTGGTGCAAAGAACTTGGCTAGCATGAGAGGGAAAGGCAAGCTCAACATGTTGGATGATCCAAGACAATATAAATTCTATTCGGATATAAGAAAACATAACCCATTAAGTTGTATTCCTTGTCCAACATCAACTTTTTAGCATGTCATATTTTATTGAGTGCTCACAATTACAAAAGATGTCCAAGATAGTATATTTATATGTAAAATCTCTCTTCCTTCAACATTCTTTCATGAATTGTTCAAGTGACCAATACTGCGTTTGCTAACTTTCAATAAATTTACCACCTATACTTATTATGTGTGAAGTCATTACTCCCCATGGTATAAGCATATGAAACATATATAAATTAAGATTTATGATGTTCAATTCATTCAACCATTTAATCATAGGATATACGTGACGCACGTGAGTAAATGTCAAACTACTCCAAAAAGATATAAGTAAAGGACAATGAGTAGTCAAATAATTAATTAGCCATGGGAGGATTCTCTCTCAGTCAAGATTTCATATCCAATGGTTTTATTCAAACAGCAAGTAAAATTGAAAATACGCTCCAAGCAAAATATATATCATGTGACGAATAAAAATATAGCTTCGAGTAAGGTATACCGATAGTTTTGAAGATGAAAGAGGGGATGCCTTCTGGGGCATCCCCAAGCTTAAGCGCTTAAGTCTTCCTTGATTATTACCTTGGGGTTCCTTGGGCATCTCCAAGCTTAGGGTATTTCCACTCCTTATTCTCCTCATATCGATATCTCACCCAAAACTTGAAAACTTCAATCACACAAAACTTAACGGAACTTCGTGAGATGGGTCAGTATGATAAAGTGTAAATCATTCACTTTGGTACTGTCAAAGACAAGATTCATAATTGTTCTCACACAATTCCTACTGTACCATAACATTTCTACAATTTATATTGAGCAATATAAGCCATAGAAACTAGAAAACAAGAAAACTATGCATTGAAAACATAATCTGCCAGAAATAGAATAATCTGTAATGATCTGAACAGAAACCACACTTCTGCTACTCCAAAAATTCTAAAAAAATTGGACAACCTAGGCAGTTTTCCATATTGTGTAAAAATTTCAGATCAAAAGCACACTTCTGTGATTTTTTAAATTTTTGGCAATGAGTGCAAAAGTTTCTGTTTTTCAGCAAGATCAAATCAACTATCACCGTAAGCCACCCCAAAGGTCTTACTTGGCACTTTATTGAAACAAAAGCTATAAAACATTATTACGACAGTAGCTTAATCATGTGAATGCACAAAAACAGTAAGGGTAAATATTGGTTTGCCTCCCAACAAGAGCTTTTCTTTAATGCTTTTCTAGCTAAGCATGATGATGTCAATGATGCTCACATGAAAGATAAGAATGAAAACATAACGGGAGCATCATGATGCATATGACTAGCAAATTTAAGTCTAACTCACTTCCTATGCATGGGGATTTTATGAGCAAACAATTTATGGGAAAAAGGATCAACTAGCATAGGAAGGCAAAACAAGCATAATTTCATAACTTTAAGCACATAGAGAGGGAACTTGATATTATTGCAATTCCAACAAGCATATATTCCTCCCTCATAATAATTTTCAGTAGCATCATTAATGAAATCAACAATATAACTGTCACATATAGCATTGATAACCCACAAGAGTAGGGGATCGCAACAGCTTTCGAGGGTAGAGTATTCAACACAAATTTATTGATTCGACACAAGGGGAGCCAAAGAATATTCTTAAGTATTAGCAGTTGAGTTGTCAATTCAACCACACCTGGATAACTTAGTATCTGCAGCAAAGTATTTAGTAGCAAAGTAGTATGATAGTAATGGTAACAGTGGTAAAGGTAAAGATAGTAATGATAGCAAAAGTAATATTTTTGGGTTTTGTAGTGATTGTAACAGTAGCAACGGTAAAGTAAATAAGCGAAGCACAAGATGTGAAAAGCTCGTAGGCAATGGATCAGTGATGGATAATTATGTCGGATGCGATTCCTCATGTAATAGCTATAACATAGGGTGACACAGAACTAGCTCCAATTCATCAATGTAATGTAGGCATGTATTCCGAATATAGTCATACATGCTTATGGAAAAGAACTTGCATGACATCTTTTGTCCTACCCTCCCGTGGCAGCGGGGTCCTAGCAGAAATTAAGGGATATTAAGGCCTTGTTTTAATAGAGAACCAGACCAAAGCATTAACACATAGTGAATACATGAACTCCTCAAACTACGGTCATCACCGAGAAGTATCCCGATTATTGTCACTTCGGGGTTGTCGGATCATAACACATAATAGGTGACTATAGACTTGCAAGATAGGATCAAGAACACACATATACTGATGAAAACATAATAGGTTCAGATCTGAAATCATGGCACTCGGGCCCTAGTGACAAGCATTAAGCATAGCAAAGTCATAGCAACATCAATCTCAGAACATAGTGGATACTAGGGATCAAACCCTAACAAAACTAACTTGATTACATGATAAATATGATCCAACCCATCACCGTCCAGCAAGCCTACGATGGAATTACTCACGCACGGCAGTGAGCATCATGAAATTGGTGATGGAGGATGGTTGATGATGACGATGGCGACGAATCCCCCTCTCCAGAGCCCCGAACGGACTCCAGATCAGCCCTCCCGAGAGGTTTTAGGGCTTGGCGGGGGCTCCGTATCATAAAATGCGATGAAACTTCCTCTCTGATTTTTTTCTCCGCGAGACGGAATATATGGAGTTGGAGTTGTGGTCGGCGGAGCTGCAGGGGGCCCACGAGACAGGGGGGCGTGCCCCCCACCCTCGTGGACAGGGTGTGGGCCACCTGTTCTTCATCTTTTGCGAGCATTTTTTATATTTTCTGAAACTTGTCTCCAAGGCTTTTCAGGTCATTCCGAGAACTTTTGTTTTCTACACATAAAACAACATCATGGTAGTTCTGCTGAAAACAGCGTCAGTCCGGGTTAGTTTCATTCAAATCATGCAATTTAGAGTCCAAAACAAGGGCAAAAGTGTTTGGAAAAGTAGATATGTTGGAGACGTATCAACTCCCCCAAGCTTAAACCTTTGCTTGTCCTCAAGCAATTCAGTTGATAAACTGAAAGTGATAAAGAAAAACTTTTACAAACTCTGTTTGCTCTTGTTGTTGTAAACATGTAAAGCCAGCATTCAGGTTTCAACAAATATTATAAACTGATCCTACTCACAATAACACCTCGGTCTCACAATTACTCATACCAATGGCATAATCAGCTAGCGAGCCATAATAATAAAACTCAGATGACAACACTTTCTCAAAACTATCATAACATGATATAACAAAATGTTATCTCGCTAGCCCTTTCTGAGACCGCAAAACATAAATGTAGAGCACCTTTAGAGATCAAGGACTGACTAAACATTGTAATTCATGGTAAAAGAGACCCAGTCAAGTCATACCTAATATAAACAAATAGTAATACATGCAAATAACAGTGTGCTCTCCAGCGGGTGCTTTTTAATAAGAAGGTGATGACTCAACATAAAAGTAAATAGATAGGCCCTTCGCAGAGGGAAGCAGGGATTTGTAGAGGTGCCAGAGCTCGATTTTAAAATAGAGATTGAATAACATTTTGAGCAGCATACTTTCACTGTCAATGCAACAACTAGGAGATGGCGATATCTTCCATACTACATGCATTATAGGCAGTTCCCGCGCAGAATAGTAAAATTTTATACTCCCCACCACCAACAAGCATCAATCCATGGCTTGATCGAAACAACGAGTGCCTCCAACTAACAACAGCCCTGGGGGAGTTTTGTTTAATTATATTGATTTGCTTTGATCTTTTTGGATCATGGGACTGGGCATCTCGGTTACCGGCCCTTTCTCGTGAATGAGGAGCGGAGTCCACTCCTCTTGAGAATAACCCACCTAGCATGGAAGATATAGGTAGCCCTAGCTGAAACATGAGCCCTCGAGCATACAAAACAAAATTTCATTTGAAGGTTTGGAGTTTGGCACATACAAATTACTTGGAACGACAGGTAGATACCACATATAGGAAGGTATGGTGGACTCATATGGAACAACTTTGGGGTTTAAGGAGTTTGGATGCACAAGTAGTATTCCTGCTTAGTACAGGTGAAGGCTAGCAAAAGACTGGGAAGCGGCCAATTGAGAGAGCGACAACAGTCATGAACATGCATTAAAATTAATTCACACCAAGTACAAGCATGAGTAGGATATAATCCACCATGAACATAAATATCATGAAAGCTATGTCGATTTGTTTCAACTACATGCGTGAACATGTGCCAAGTCGAGTCACTCAATTCATTCAAAGGAGGATACCATCCCATCATACCACATCATAATCATTCTAATAGCATGTTGGCACGCAAGGTAAACCATTGTAACTCATAGCTAATCAAGCATGGCACAAGCAACTATAATCTCTACATGTCATTGCAAATATGTTTACTTCATAATAAGCTGAATCAGGAATGATGAACTCATCATATTTACAAAAACAAGAGAGGTCGAGTTCATACCAGCTTCTCTCATCTCAATCAGTCCATCATATATCGTCATTATTGCCTTTCACTTGCACGACCGAACAATGTGAATAATAATAAGAGTGTACATGCATTGGACTAAGCTGGAATCTGCAAGCATTCAACTCAAGAGAGAAGACAAAATAATATAGGCTCTAAGTTAAATAAACAATCATGCATATGTGAGCCACTAAACATTTTCAATATGGTCTTCTACTCTCAACCCCCAAAGGAAAGAAAAGAAAATAAAGCTATTTACACCGGAAAGCTCCCAACAAGTAATAAGAAGAACGAGAAATCTTTTTGGGTTTTCATTTTAATTCTACTACAAGCATGGAAATTAAACTAACTAATTTTTTTGGTTTTTCTTTAAGGTTTGTCAAACTCACAAGAAGAAAACTAGAAAAAGAAAATTAACTAGCATAGATAATACAATGAAAGAGTATGAGCACCAACGACTAGAATAGTGTGTGAACATGAATGTAAAGTCGGTGAGAAATACATGCTCCCCCAAGCTTAGGCTTTTGGCCTAAGTTGGTCTATGGCCAAGGATACCCTGGCTGATATCCGTAGTTGTAACTGGGGTCGTACTGAGATGTAGCAGCAAATGCCTCCTGGGCTGCGGCATGTTGACGAGCCGCCTTTGCTCTCCCTCGTGTTCAGCTGCTTCCTCCCTGGTAACAACATATCTTCCTTTTGCCTGGTAATCAAAAAGGGAAGGAGTAGGAAGAGTAACATGGACAACGCTACGTCTGTCAAGGATTAGTCGATACTAAAGGAATTGTTCATTCCCCCAAAAAAATGATGTTGGACCATAGCATCATAATCTAAATAAGTAGGAGGTAACATTATATCCCCCTCTCGTGGGGCTATGCCAAGATAATTTTCCACATGGGTTGCATAAATTCTTCCAAATAAATTTCCAGCTCTACTATTATTATACAACCTACGTGCAACTATTGCCCCCAAGTTATAATCTTTATAACCTAACACAGCACTCTTGAGGACACAAAGATCAGACACACACATATGACATGATTCATCTTTACCGTTAATGCATCTACCAATGAAGAGAGCAAAATAATGTATAGCAGGAAAATGATTGCTCCCTATGGTAGCTTGTGCAATATCCCTAGATTCTCCCACAGTAATACTAGCAAGGAAATCTCTAAATTCAGATTTGTGGGGATCATTAACACTTCCCCATTGCGGGAGTTTGCAAGCAGTAGTAAAATCTTCTAGGTCCATGGTATATGATTTGTCATAAATATCAAACAGGACACTATGAGAGTTGCGTGAAGATGTAAATGTAAAACTTCTCACAAATGAATCAGTTAAGTACTGGTACTGCGGGCACTTATCTTGCATGAACGCCTCAAGGTCGGCATTACACACATATGCATCAAATTCATCCTCGATACTCGCTGCAACCATAAATGGATCCGATGGCCATTCACAAGGCTGTACATAAGCTTCCCTTGGTAGTTTGTCATCGAGCTCACGTATTGCGAGCCGGGGTCCTTTCTTCCTTGAAGAACCACCTTGGTACATTTTCCTGAGCATATTTCTTTTTCTGCAATATTTCTGAAAATTTTAGTGACTTCAAAATAAAAGTGAATAAAACTAAACAAGATTGATAGCAACTACTCCTACAAGTTCCTAGAGCCTATATCATGCATTAGAATTACTTGGGACCTCATAAATTTAACATGCAAGCTCAAGAACAGGGTCACCAAGGCAGCAAGGATTTGCAATGAATAAAGCACTAGAACAAAAACTAATTGGATCAATGGAAGAGTCACATACCAAGCAACAATCTCCCAAAGCAGTTTTGTGAATGGAGCTTTGAGCAAGGAGATCGAAAATGACAGCAAAATGAGCTAGAACTCGTGCTTGAGCTGGATGGGGATTTTTTTGGGAAGAAGATGGAGTGTGTGGGTGCTGGCATAAGTGGAGGGGGTCCACTAGGGGCCCACGAGACAGGGGGCGCGCCCTCCACTCTCGTGGCCAGGTGGCAAACCCCCTGCAGTGTTTTCAGTGCCTAAAATCTTCAAATATTCCATAAAAAATCATACTAAATTTGCAGGGCATTTGGAGCACTTTTCTTTTTGGGATATTTTTTATTGCACGGATAATTCAGAAAACAGATAGATAATACTATTTTTGATTTATTTATTTTAAATAACAGAAAGTAAAAAGAGGGTACAGAAGGTTGTGCCTTCTAGTTTCATCCATCTCATGATCATCAAAATGGATCCACTAACAAGGTTGATCAAGCCTTGTTAACAAATTCATTCCAAATAACACGGAACCAGAGAAATTTCGAAGTGACACTAGGTTACCTCAACGGGGATAGGAACATCCCCAATAATAAGAATATCATACCTTTTCTTGACAGTAGGGAGAGGAAATTCAAAACCTCCAATAGTGATTGATGGAATTTTCTCAATAGAGTTTATGCTATGAACTTGAGGCTGTTTCCTCGGAAAATGTACCGTGTGCTCATTTCTATTAACATGAAAGGTGACATTGCCTTTGTTGCAATCAATGACAGCACCTGCATTATTTAAAAAGGGTCTACCGAGGATAATCGACATACTGTCGTCCTTAGGAATATCAAGAATGAAAAAGTCTGTTAAGATAGTAACATTCGCAATAACAACAGGCACGTCCTCACAAATGCCGACATGTATAACAGTTGATTTATCAGCCATTTGCAAGGATATCTCAGTGGGTGTCAGCTTACTTAATTCATGTCTACGGTACAAGGAAAGTGGCATAACACTAACACCGGCTCCTAAATCACATAAAGCAGTTTTAACATAATTTCTTTTTATGGATCAAGGTATAGTGGGTACTCCGGGATCACCAAGTTTCTCAGGTATTCCACCCTTAAAGGTATAGTTGGCAAGCATGGTGGAAATCTCAGCTGCAGGTATTTTCCTCTTATTAGTGATGATATCTTTCATATATTTAGAATAAGGGTTTGTTTTAAGCATATCAGTTAAGCGCATGCATAAGAAAATAGGTCTAATCATTTCAGCAAAACGCTCAAAGTCCTCATCATCCTTTGTCTTGGATGGTTTAGGAGGAAAGGGCATGGGTTTCTGAACCCATGGTTCTCTTTCTCTACCATGCTTCCTAGCAACAAAATCTCTCTTATCATAACGTTGGTTTCTTGATTGTGGGTTATCAAGACTTACAGTAGGTTCAATTTCTATATCATTGTTATTACTAGGTTGAGCATCTACATGAACATCATTATTAGCATTATCATCAGGTTCATGCTCATCTCCGGATTGTGTTTCAGCATCAGAGGTAGAAGTATTATTAGGATTCTCAGGTGTTTCTACATTAGGTTCACTAGAAGCATGCAAAGTCCTATCATTTTTCTTTTTCTTCTTCTTATAAGAACTAGGAGCATCTAAATTATTATTCTGAGAATCTTGTTCAATTCTCTTAGGGTGGCCTTCAGGATACAAAGGTTCCTGAGTCACTCTACTAGTTCTAGTAGCCACTCTAACAACAAAGTTATGTTTATTATTTAGTTCCTCTAGCAATTCATTCTGAGCCTTCAGTACTTGTTCAGCTTGAGTGGTGACCATAGAAACATGTTTACTAGTAAGCTTAAGTTCACCTTTAACTCTAGACATATAATCACTCAAGCGTCCCATCATATAAGCATTATTTTTCAATTGTCTACTAACATAATCATTGAAATTTGCTTGTTTATCCATAAAGTCATCAAATTCATCTAAGCATGGGCTATGAAATTTAGTAGAGGGAATTTCAACTTTATCATATCTATAGAGAGAATTTACCTTTACTACCTATGTCGGGTTATCAAGACAATGTGTTTCTTCAACAGGCGGTATATTAAGACCATGTATTTACTCAATAGGAGGTAAATTCTTAACGTCTTCAGCTTTAATACCTTTTTCTTTCATTGATTTCTTTGCCTCTTGCATATCATTAGGACTGAGAAATAGAACACCTCTCTTCTTCGGAGTGGGTTTAGAAATAGTCTGAAGAGTTGGCTCAATTGGTTCAGGAGTTGCCTCAGGAATTGGCTCAGGAAGAGTCCAATTATTTTCATTTGTCAACATATTGTTCAATAATAATTCAGCTTGGTCGACTGTTCTTTCCCTGAAAACACAAGCATCACAACTATCCAAGTGGTCCTTGGAAGCATCAGTTAGTCCATTATAAAAGATATCAAGTATTTCATTTTTCTTAAGAGGATGATCAGGAAAAGAATTAAGTAATCGGAGAAGCCTCCCCCAAGCTTGTGGGAGACTCTCTTCTTTGATTTGCACAAAATTATATATTTCCCGCAAGGCAGCTTGTTTCTTATGAGTAGGGAAATATTTAGCAGAGAAGTAATAAATCATATCCTGGAGACTACGCACACAACCAGGATCAAGAGAATTAAACCAAGTCTTAGCATCACCCTTTAATGAGAACGGAAATATATCAAGGATGTAATAATAGCGAGATGTCTCATCGTTAGTAAATAGGGTAGCTATATCATTTAACTTGGTGAGATGTGCCACAACAGTTTCAGATTCAGTGCCATAGAAAGGATCGGATTCAACTAAAGTAATAATCTCAGGATCAACACAGAATTCATAATCCTTATCAGTAACACAGATAGGTGAAGTAGCAAAAGCAGGGTCAGGTTTCATTCTAGCATTAAGGGATTGTTTCTTCCATTTAGCTAATAACTTTTTAAGATCATATCTATCTTTGCAAGCAAAAATAGCTCTAGCAGCTTCTTCGTCCATAACATAGCCCTCAGGAACAACAGGCAATTCATAATTAGGGGGAGAATGTTCATCATCACTTTTATCAATAATTTCATCTTCAATAATTTCATTCTCCCTAGCCCTAGTAAGTTGTTCATCAAGAAATTCACCTAATGGCACAATAGTATCAAGCATAGAAGTAGTTTCATCACAAGTATCATGCATAGCAGAAGTGGCATCATCAATAACATGCGACATATCAGAATTCATAGCTGTAACAAGTTTAGGTGTCGCAAGCTTATTCATAACAGAAGGAGAATCTAGTGCAGAGCTAGATGACAGTTCCTTACCTCCCCTCGTAGTTGAGGGATAAATTTTAGTTCTTTGATCTTTCAAGTTCTTCATAGTGATCAGTAGATATAAATCCCAAGTGACTCAGAGAATAGAGCTATGCTCCCTGGCAACGGCGCAAGAAATTAGTCTTGATAACCCACAAGTGTAGGGGATCACAACAGCTTTCGAGGGTAGAGTATTCAACCCAAATTTATTGATTCGACACAAGGGGAGCCAAAGAATATTCTTAAGTATTAGAAGTTGAGTTGTCAATTCAACCACACCTGGATAACTTAGTATCTGCAAGAAAGTATTTAGTAGAAAAGTAGTATGATAGTACAGTGGTAAAAGGTAAACATAGTAATGATAGCAAAAGTAACATTTTTGGGATTTGTAGTGATTGTAATAGTAGCAACGGTAAAGTAAATAAGCGAAGCACAAGATTGAAAAGCTCGTAGGCAATGGATCAGTGATGGATAATTATGTCGGATGTGATTCCTCATGTAATAGCTATAACATAGGGTGACACAGAACTAGATCCAATTCATCAATGTAATGTAGGCATGTAGTCCGAATATAGTCATACGTGCTTATGGAAAAGAACTTGCATGACATCTTTTGTCCTACCCTCCCGTGGCAGCGGGGTCCTAGCGGAAACTAAGGGATATTAAGGCCTCCTTTTAATAGATAACCGGACCAAAACATTAACACATAGTGAATACATGAACTCCTCAAACTATGGTTATCACCGAGAAGTATCCCGATTATTGTCACTTCGGGGTTGTTGGATCATAACATATAATAGGTGACTATAGACTTGCAAGATAGGATCAAGAACACACATATATTGATGAAAACATAATAGGTTCAGATCTGAAATCATGGCACTCGGGCCCTAGTGACAAGCATTAAGCATAGCAAAGTCATAGCAACATCAATCTCAGAACATAGTGGATACTACGGATCAAACCCTAACAAAACTAACTTGATTACATGATATATCTCATCCAACCCTTCACCGTCCAGCAAGCCTACGATGGAATTACTCACGCACGGCGGTGAGCATCATGAAATTGGTGATGGAGTATGGTTGATGATGACGATGGCGATGAATCCCCCTCTCCGGAGCCCCGAACGGACTCCAGATCAGCCCTCCCAAGAGGTTTTAGGGCTTGGCGGCGGCTCCGTATCGTAAAACGCGATGAAACTTCCTCTCTGAGTTTTTTCTCCGCGAGACGGAATATATGGAGTTGGAGTTGAGTTTGGCGGAGCTGCAGGGGGCCCACCAGACAGAGGGCATGCCCCCACCCTCGTGGATAGGGTGTGGGCCCCCTGGTCTTCATCTTTTGCGAGCATTTTTTATATTTTCTGAAACTTATCTCCAAGGATTTTCAGGTCATTCCGAGAACTTTTGTCTTCTACACATAAAACAACATCATGGTAGTTCTGGTGAAAACAGCGTCAGTCCGGGTTAGTTTCATTCAAATAATGCAAGTTAGAGTCCAAAACAAGGGCAAACGTGTTTGAAAAAGTAGATACGTTGGAGACATATCAAGCATTCTTTTCATGATCTACAAGCATAGAAATTTTAATACTCTCCGGAATTCTTCTCATTCGGAATTTTGGGAGCAAACTCAACAAAATAACTATCATGTGAGGCATAATCCAATTGAAAATTGAAATCATGATGGCAAGTTTCATGGTTAACAATATTCTTTATATCATACATGTCATCACAATAATCATCATAGATAGCAACTTTGTTCTCATAATCAATTCGAACCTCTTCCGAAATAGTCGAATCATTACTAAATAAAGTCAAGACCTCTCTAAATCCACTTTCATAAATATCACACTAAGATTCAACACCCTCCAAAATAGTGGGATCATTACTTCCTAAAGTTGACACTCTTCCAAACCCACTTTCAATGATAGTCTTATTCATACTCCAAAAGATATAAGTGAAGTTCATGGAGCATTCTACAATTAATATAGATTAACCAATATCCAAGCTCAAAATATATAAGTGAAGCACACGAAGCATTCTTTAAAACCATACTCAAAAGATTTAAGTGAAGCACAAAGAGAATTCTATAAATCAATGAAGGTCTATCTCACACTAGCATGGTTCATAAAGAAAAAGAAAAACACAAAAGACAGAAATGATGTGAACAAAACAAAAATCGAGATATACCGATAATTGATGAAGAAGAAAGATGGGATGCCAACCGGGGCATCCCCAAGCTTAGATGCTTCAGTATCCTTGAAATCTTTACTTGGGGTGCCTTGGGCATCCCCAAGCTTGAACTTTTGCCTCTCTTAATTCTTCTCACATCGGCAACTCCTTGTTCTTTGATCACTTCGTCCACACAAAACTTAACAAAAACTTTGTGAGATCCGTTACTATAATAAAGCAAATCACTACCTTTAGGTACTGTTGTAAACTCATTCCAATTTCATATTAGCATTATATCTACTGTATTCCAACTTCACGATGGTTCATACCCCCCAATACTACCCATAGATTCATCAAAATAAGCGAACAACACATAGAAAATAGAATCTGTCAAAAATAGGACAGTCTGTAATCTGGAAACTTCGTATAATTATGTAACTCCAAAAATTCTAAACAATTAGGACAATATAAACAAATTGTATAGAAGTACTGTGCAAGAAGTAAACAAGCAATCTAATGATCCTACAACCAAAGCTTGGCACATTATTTTTATAACCCAATGGATATATATACAAGGGGATAATTATTTGTGAGAAATTTCCATGAAAAATTCTACATTGTTTCCATGAGCATGAACACAAGTGTTCGAGGTTGACCCTCACTTCTCCAATGCATAACTTTCCAATCACTTCTCTTTTCGAAAAAACTTTTTAGGCATAAGAGGCAAGTAATTTTTTTTGTATTTTAATTTTTTAATTTTTTTTGTATGTTTCACCCACACTAAGAAAAACAAAAACTACTTAGTGAAGATAGCAAACAAGCACACACAAGAATATCAACCCCATGCTATTGCTCCCCGGCGACGGCACCAGAAAAGAGCTTGATAATCCCCAAATGCAGGGAATCATCATAGCAATTTCCAGAGGTGGAAGTGATAAGCATGGAGTGTCGAACCCACAAGGAGCTAAAGGTAAGATCAGTATTCTCTGAAGTCCTATCTGCCACTGATACGACTCTACGTACACCGAACATTTGCTTCCAACTAGAAACGAGAAATAAAACTATGTGGTGGGTATGAAGAGGATAACTTTGCTTGATATCGGAGAGCTAAAATATAAAAGTAGACATAGTTATCATAAAAGTATTATAAATAGCGAGTGTGGAATAATGATGGGTCGGTGTGCGGAATTGTCCTAAGCAATTGTTAACAAGATCGAAAATCAATATTGCAATTCCATATGAGGGAGAGGCATAAGCTAACATACTTTGTCTTCTTGGATCATATGCACTTATGATTGGAACTCTAGAAAGCATCTGCAACTACTAAAGATCATTAAGGTAAAACCCAACCATAGCATTAAAGTATCAAGTCCCCTTTATTCCCATACGCCATGACCCACTTATCCGTGTTTGTGTTTCAGTCACTCACGCAACATAGATTATAGGCAAACCATGAACATATTGCAAACCCTACAGCGGGGATCCCTCATGCTTGCGAGACCCGGAGGGCACCATAGGACAGCACCAATAATAAAACATGCAACTCAAACTAATCTAGATCATCAATCAACCGAGATACAAAGGAAATCTACTCAAAACATCATAGGATGGCAACGCATCATTGGATCATAATATGTGGCATAAAGCACCATGTTAAGGTAGGTGACTACAGCGGGGTGCAAGAGAGTGGACTGCGTAAAAGAGATGAGGATGGTGATGATGATGGTGATGTTGATGAAGATGATCACCGCGGCGATGATTTCCCTCCCGATGGCACGTCGACGCCACCGAGAGATATGAGGAGAGGTTCTCCCCCTTGTTCTTCCTCCTCCATGGCCTCCCCCTGGATGGGGAGAGGTTCTCCCTCTGGTCCCTGGCCTTCATGGTGATGATGGCCCCTCCGAGATCCTCCCCCATGGCTTCCAATGATGATGGCCCCCTCCGACAGGGTGCCGGAGATGGCCTAGATTGATTTCTCGTGGTTCTAGAGGCTTGCGGCGGCGGAACTTCCGATCTCTGCTCTGTTCTGTTTTTTAGGATTTATACGAGGGGTTGGCGTCAGTTTCACATCAAGGGGGCCCACAAGGAGTCCACGAGGTAGGGGCGCGCCCTAGGGGGCGCCCTCCACCCTCGTGGTGGCCTGGACACTCCCCTCCGGTAGCTTTTCGTTCCAGTATTTTTTATATTTTCCAAAAATATTCTCCGTTGATTTTCAGCACATTCCGAGAACTCTTATTTCTGCAAAAAAACAACACCACGGTAGATCTGCTGAAAACATCATCAGTCCGGCTTAATTCTAATCAAACTCATACCAAAATCATGTAAAATATTATAAACATGGCATGACTACTTCATAAATTATAGATACATTGGAGACGTATCACTATCGCGAGCGAACATCTTCTGTTGGTTCATGAACCACGCCTTCCTCTCCGGTGACATGTTGTTCTTGTCCACCCTCATGAACGTGAGTGTCACCTCTTTGGCTTTGGTCTCAACATTGGTGGCCTTGATCTCGACCTTCTTGAGTTGAGAGGCCTCTGTCGGTGTCAAAACTGGCAGATCTCAGGTAGGGGGTCCCGAACTGTGCGTCTAAGGATCAAAGGTTCATGGGGTTTACCCAGGTTCAGGCCCTCTTAATGGAGGTAATACCCTACTTCCTGCTTCATTGACTATGATAAATATAGGGGTTACAAGAGTTGATCTACCTCGAGATCGTAATGGCTAAACCCTAGATGTCTAGCCTGTATGATTGTGATCTTTGCCCTACGGACTAAACCCTCAGGTTTATATAGACATCGGAGGGATCTAGGGTTCTACAGAGTCGGTTACAGAGGAAACAAAGTACGTGATCCGAACGCCAAGATTGCCATCCACACCAAGGAGAGTCCCACCCAGACACGGGGAAGATTCCTCTATCTTATATCTTTATGGCCCATCAGTCCGGCCCATGTCACATAGCACAGATGCCCGAGGACCCCCTAGTTCAGGACTCCCTCAGTAGCCTATGAACCAAGCTTCAATGACGATGTATCCGGCGCGCAGATTGTCTTCGGCATTGCAAGGCGGGTTCTCTTTTGAGAATACTACAACGCAGTTTTCCGCACACAAGAGCTCTGTCCGGCCTCGCTTAACATGTACAACCCTAAGCTGTAAAAAGTAACAATAATTGAAAATAAATCACGTTCATGGGAAATTTTTCCGGCAAGGCGTTATGTCCTGGTCGGGTTAGAATTCTGAACCGTTTCACAACCTCGCTTCGTATTTTGAGGCATGGCCGTTGACACGTCTTGTCAAAGCAGAGATTGTGTCCCCTTATCACGGGATTTTCATAACAAGGGTTTGGGCTATCCAACCATGCCGTTCACACGTTCCCTTCGGAATAGGCAAGATTTAAGGCTATTGAGGGGGCGCTTGACATTCGCTGCCTTTATAAGAGGATAAGGATCCGTCTTTTTATCCCACGCCTTCTTCCTCCTCTGCCCATCCGTCGTCTCGAGCTCCAACACCCAAGTCTAAATCCTTCCCTTCGCCGCCAAGCAATCCTAGCCATGTCCGGATCTGGAGCGCATGGCAAGTGGATGGCCTCTTCTATCACAAAGGAGAACATCACGGAGCTCCGAGAACCTGGATACCTAGCTGCGGACATAGTCCATCGGCTTCCTGCCAAAAAGCGGATTGTTCCCACTCCGGATCCCAACAAAAGGGTAGTGTTCATCCCCCATTTTCTTTGCAGACTAGGGTTTACCCTTCATCCTTTTGTCTGCGGTCTCATGTTCTACTATGGGCTGGATTTTAATGATCTAGCCCCAAATTCCTTCCTCAATCTCTCGGCGTTTATCATTATGTGTGAGGCATTCCTCCGCATCCCTCCCCACTTCATTCTATGGCTCAAGGTCTTATTTCTCTATTGCTAAGTTCAACTTGACCACTAGACTGAGGATGATAAGGTGATGCAATTCTATGATTAACATCATAATTAGCAAGCATTTTACGGAAAGCACCATGAATAAAGTGTGAACAACCATCAGTCATTAAATATCTAGGGACTCCAAACCTTGGGAAAATAACTTCCTTAAGCAGTTTAATAGAGGTGTTGTGATCAGCACTACTGGTTGGAATAGCTTCTACCCACTTAGTAACATAATCAACAACAACCAAAATATGTGTATACCCATTAGAGGAAGGAAAAGGTCCCATGAAATCAAATCCCCAAACATCAAATGGTTCAACAACAAGTGAATAATTCATAGGCATTTCTTGACACTTACTGATATTACCTATTCTTTGACATTCATCACAAGACGAGACAAACCTATGGGCATCCTTGAAGAGAGTAGGCCAATAAAAACCATATTGCAATACCTTATGAGCGGTTCTGTCTCCCGCATGATGTCCTCCATAAGCTTCAGAGTGACATTTCCATAGGATTTGTTCCTATTCATGGTCAGGTACACAATGTCTAATAATACCATCTACTCCTTCTTTATAAACATGTGGGTCATCCCAAAAGTAATGTCTTAAATCATAGAAGAACTTTTTTCTTTTGTTGATATGTAAAACTAGGTGGTATGTATTTAGCAACAATATAATTAGCATAGTCAGCATACCAAGGTGTACTATTAGAAACATTTATTGCAGCTAATTGTTCATCAGGAAAGCTATCATTAGTAGGTTGTGGGTCATCAAGAATATTTTCAAGCCTAGACAAGTTATCGGCTACGGGTTTCTCTGCTCCTTTCCAATTAGTAATATGCAAATCAAATTCTTGTAGCAACAGAACCCATCTAATGAGTCTAGGTTTAGCTAATATAATTTAAAAATCAAAAGAAAAAATTCTTCTATGATTTAAGACATTACTTTTGGGATGACCCACATCTTTATAAAGAAGGAGTATATGGTATTATTAGACGTTGTGTACCTGACCATGAACAAGAACAAATCCTATGGAAATGTCACTCTGAAGCTTATGGAGGACATCACGCGAGAGACAAAACCGCTCATAAGGTATTGCAATATGGTTTTTATTGGCCTACTCTCTTCAAGGATGCCCGTAAGTTTGTCTCGTCTTGTGATGAATGTCAAAGAATAGGTAATATCAGTAAGTGTCAAGAAATGCCTATGAATTATTCACTTGCTCTTGAACCATTTGATGTTTTAAGATTTGATTTCATGGGACCTTTTCCTTCCTCTAATGGGTATACACATATTTTGGTTGCTGTTGATTATGTTACTAAGTGGGTAGAAGCTATTCCAACCAGTAGTGCTGATCACAACACCTCTATTAAAATGCTTAAGGAAGTTATTTTCCCAAGGTTTGGAGTCCCTAGATATTTAATGACTCATGGTGGTTCACACATTATTCATGGTGCTTTCGGTAAAATGCTTGCTAAGTATGATGTTAACCATAGAATTGCATCACCTTATCATCCTGAGTCTAGTGGTCAAGTTGAACTTAGCAATAGAGAAATAAAACTACTGATGGCCGAGGGCCAACACGCGGAGTGCGGAGGTGCCATGGTGAGCAAGCTCCCCAACGTCAACTGGCCAACATGGACCTTTGTGGAGAGCATCAAAGGATGGTAGCAGGGGTGATTCTACACCACGGAACCACGCGACACCACATGGGCCGCCGCACCTGAGTTCAAATCTGGGCCTCCAATGCGACTTACCTCCTGGCTTAATAAGGGCCTAGATTGGGAGTCGCCTGACGAATTGAAGAGCCGCATTAAGGGCATGAAAAACAAGAAAACCAGCCTCCCCAGCGTGATTCAGGTATCTTACTTCCACAGGGCTGGACAAAGAAGGCGGAGCAGATCAACTGTCCGGCTCCGCTGCCCGAGGACCAGGCCACTCCCTTGCTGGCCAAGATGCTGGTTCCGGTGCCCCATCAGGCACCGGAGAAGAAGGCCAAGAAGAAGGGTAAGGAGACCAGAGGTGGTCTCCGTCGTAAGGGTTCTTTGGACGCTATGTCCGAAGACTCCGAAGACTCCTCCTCCCATGACGAAGCTGTAGAGGAGGAAAAGAGTAACTCTCCCCCCAAGGGGGGGGGAGAAAAGGGGGGCTCCCAACGATCTGGAGGCGGAGGCGGCCAAGAAGGGAAAACCCTAATTTTTGGACGATTCCGAAGCGGACGCCGATGCCACCCCAAAGCGGCGCCCCAGGTCAAAACCCTCTACTAAATCATAAGTATCTGAAGACATCGTATCCTATTTTCATGCCTTATTATTTTACCATACTGAAGTGCGCATTTACATCCCGGCCCGCGATCTCCCCCAACGATCATCATCATCTAGGAACTCGCTAGGGACAAATGCGATGGAGAGTGAGTCGCCTCCGCAGATCTCTCTACCCACTGCCCACGATAACACCGAAGTGTTGTCTCGGGAGGCCGTGAAGGTGGCGGCGGAGGGTAATACCTCTGTTGCCGAAGAGAGGGGGAAATCAATGTCACATCCCTAGTTCTGGTATGCGCTAGGCTAGCCCTTCATGTGTGCATCATGTTTAAATTTTATTTAAGTTGAAATGGGGATTGCTCAAACCCTAGCACCAGATCAAATCAACTAGGTTCAAATAAAAATATTCTCAATGAACCCAAAATGCCCTCTGAAAATGTTCATGATTTCTGGTAAAGGTGAAAACCTCTGCCAAAAATGATGCACATATTTTTAGGTCATTTATGGATTTTTGAGTTAATTCATAAGTATTTGAATTTGGACATTTAAATCGTATAAATATTTTTAAGTGTCCAAATAATCCTGGAAGTACTTGGGGGCTGTTGGAAATAATTAAACAGTGCCTATAAATTTATTTCAGGATTTTATGAAGTGATTTAGTATTTTTCTAAATCCAAAAACAAATTAGCAGAATAGAAAACAGAAGAAAATTAGAAAACAAAGGAAACCTCACCTGACTTACCGCAGCCCACCTGGCCGGCCTAGTCGGCGAGCCCAGCCACCTGGCCCAGCCCACCTCCTCCTGTCGTCTTCCTCTTGCCAGAGGGACGGGCGCGCATGGCCGACGCACGCAGGCGCGCCCCTGCCACCTCCTGCTTCATCGTGTCGACGCCTCCTTCTCCCCGACCCCGCGCCAGGAGACATGGACAAGGCCGTGCCGACCTCCCCTTCTTCCCTGGCTATTTTCCCCTCTCCCTCTTCGTTCTTCGCCCGAACAGAGAGCCGCCGCCGTCGTTCGCTGCCACCACGCCCACCATGCTCCTCTCGCCTCCCCGTGTAGTCTGCAAGCTCCGCCACTGCCCATTACGCCGCCTCGAGCAAGCCGCGAGCGCTCGGACGCCCCGCATCACCGGCTACTTCGTCTTCTGCATCCTCTGCCGCCGGAGATTGCTCTCGTCGCCCCGCTCGCTCCGATGCCTCCCCCGAGCTGCTGACCTGCTCCTCGACCCCGCTGTGAGATTCTGCTCCGGACCCCTCTTCTCCCTCTCTCGTTTGCGCCTGCTAGCCTCATCCCCAACCATGGCCGAAGCTCGCCTCCGCCCGAGCTCGTCGCCGGCGCTATTCCAACGACCTTTTGGTCACACCATCGTGTCCAACGGATTCGTGAGCACGCGTACGTCATGCGCATGCCATTAGCTAGTCGATCTGCACACTGTAGCAACGAAACCGCCGCCAACCGAACCACGGCAGCCGCAAACCTCGTCGTCGGCGTCGATTCCGGCGACCCCCGCGTCCAACTCCACTGCTCCTTGAAGTGGCGGAGCAAGGGCTATGCCCTGGTGCCCTCAGCGCCTAAACCTGCCGCCTGTAGCGCGTTCCCGAGGGACGCCGCCGCGTTGGTGTGCTTGCCGGCGTTCAACTCCGGCGTGCTGACGTGGGAACATTATTAGCCGCTAAGATCCCCGCTAATTAATACTAGTGACACTGACAGCTGGGCCCAACTGCCTAACTAACCATTGTTTATTTCCTGTTTAGTTTTAGTTAACCATTGTGGCCCCACACGTCACTTTGACCGTGTCCGTTGACCCGACCCCACCTGTCTGTGGCACTAACTGACTCTGGGTCACTGACCAGTGGACCCCACTGGTCAGGTCTGACCCTGGTCAGCCTCGGTTGACTTGCTGACGTCATGCTTACGCAGTAGTTGATTTTCTGGTTTTAAAATAAATCAGAAAATCCAGAAAAAGGCCTGAACTTCTAAAAATCATATAAAATCAACTGTAACTCCAAATGAAATAAATTATATATTAAAAATGATCAGAAAAATCCAATCTATCCATCTGTATCATTTTGATGCATGTTAAAACAACTTATGGCTGCTGTTTAGGACAAATCATATAAATGGCATTTGAATTTCACATATGGAGTTTGGATTTGAACTTAGGGTTCAAACCAACTTCATTTAACTTTGTTGCTAGCTGCATTAGCTCAAAACACCAGCATGTTGCCATGTCATGATCATGCATCATAATGTGCATTGCATTGATTGTGTTTCTTCTCTGTTGCCGGTAATTGTTCCCTCTCAGTAGGCGTGGTTCCGACGATGAGATCGATGACACCGACGAAGAGCTATATTATGTTCAGAAGTGCCAGGCAAGCAAAAACCCCTTGTTCATTCCGATAAACTCCCACTCTCTCACTCCTGCTCTCTTTTACTGCATTAGGACAACAATGATTCATCTATTACTTGCTGCGGTAGCTGAACCCCTTTCCTCTGCATGACCTGTCATTGCCACAGTAAATAGATGAAACCCACTAGCATGAGTAGGAGTTGTTTGAGCCCTGATGTGCCTACTCATTCATGCTTGTTTGTCATGCCTGCTACTGCTTAGAGTTGAGTCAGGTCTGATTCATCGGGGATGAATCAGAGGTGTGTGAACATGTCCTACTGTGTGTGATCTAAATGTGTGAACATGATTTGGTAAAGGTAGCGGTGAGAGGCCATGTAGGAGTACATGGTGGGTTGTCTCATTGCAGCCGTCCTCAGGAACTGAGTTATGTGTTTGTGATCCATGAACAGTTACTACCACACATTGGGTCCGGGCGCTCCAAGCTCTCTCGACTTATTAATCAACCTGATCTCTGTCCAGGAGTTGCAACTAGTTTCTGGTGTTTGTAGGTAGTGTTAGTAGTCTACCAAATGGCACCCGGTACAGGTGGGCTTGGGACAGACTAGGCACAGTGGCACGGTGTACCAAGTGGCACCCGGATGGTGGGCTTGGGAACCCTGCTCACATCGTTTGGGGCCGTGAGCGACACCCCGGCCGGATCTCCTTGCGGATGGAACCCGAATAGGCGATAAACCTGGACAAGAGACTTGTGTGGTTAGTCAGGTCGTGGCCGACACCCTCGCTGGGCTTCCGCTTGAAGGTTGTCGAGTACATGTCGTGTAAATGGTGGTAAGTGGTGAGAGCGTGTGTGAAGAAGTACACCCCTGCAGGGTTAATATGATATATTGGAATAGCCGTGTCCGCCGTAAAGGACTTCTGGGTTGCCTATATAGTTCATAGACAAGTGAAACTGGATACTCTAAAATACGCAAGATAAGCGTGAGTGCTATGGATGGCGTTCTCGTAGGGAGACGGGAGCGGATCCATAGTGGTGTATTGACATGGTGAATATGTGGACTCGTGTGCGCCACCTCAAAAGAGTTACTTGCACTCGTAGTTCAGGATAGCCACCGAGTCAAAGCTGGCTTGCTGCAGTTAAACCCCACCATCCCTTTGTTGATAATGATGCATATGTAGATAGTTCTGATGTAAGTCTTGCTGGGTACATTTGTACTCACATTGCTTAATTTATGTTTTTGCAGAGAGACTTCAGTCTCGCTAGTAGTTCCACGTGGACTTCGTGTTGGGGAACGCAGTACTTTCAAAAAATTTCCTACGTACACGCAAGATCATGGTGATGGCATACCCTCGTAGACCGTAAGCGGAAGCGTTATGACAACACGGTTGATGTAGTCGTACGTCTTCACGATCCGACCGATCCAAGTACCGAACGTACGGCACCTCCGAGTTCAGCACACGTTCAGCTCGATGACGATCCCCGGACTCCGATCCAGCAAAGTGTCGGGGATGAGTTCCGTCAGCACGATGGCGTGGTGACAATGATGATGCTCTACCGGCGCAGGGCTTCGCCTAAACTCTGCGACGATATGACCGAGGTGGAATATGGTGGAGGGGGGCACCGCACATGGCTAAGGAACAATCCGTAGATCAACTTGTGTGTCTATGGGGTGCCCCCTGCCCCCGTATATAAAGGAGCCAAGGGGGAGGAGGCGGCCGGCCAAGGAGGGCGCGCCAAGGGGGAGTCCTACTCCCACCGGGAGTAGGACTCCCTTCTTTCCTAGTTGGAATAGGAGAAGGGGGAAAGAGGAGGAAGAGGGGAAGGAAAGGGGGGGGGGGCGCCGCCCCCCTTCCCTTGTCCTATTCGGACTAGGAAGGGGAGGGGCGCGCGGCCCCCTCCTGCCTCCTTCCCTCTTCTCCCTCGAGGCCCATGTAGGCCAAATAACCCCCCGGGGGGTTCCGGTAACCTCCCGGTACTCCGGTAAAATGCCGATTTCACCCGGAACGATTCCGATGTCCAAATATAGGCTTCCAATATATCGATCTTTATGTCTCGACCATTTTGAGACTCCTCGTTACGTCCGTGATCACATACGGGACTCCGAACAAACTTCAGTACATCAAAACTTATAAACTCATAATAAAACTGTCATCGTAACGTTAAGCATGCAGACCCTACGGGTTCAAGAACTATGTAGACATGACCTAGAACTATTCTCGATCAATAACCAATAGCGGAACCTGGATGCCCATATTGGTTCCTACATATTCTACGAAGATCTTTATCAGTCAAACCGCATAACAACATATGTTGTTCCCTTTGTCATCAGTATGTTACTTGCCCGAGATTTGATCGTCGGTATCCAATACCTAGTTCAATCTCGTTACTGGCAAGTCTCTTTACTCATTCTGTAATGCATCATTCCGTAACCAACTCATTTGGTCACATTGCTTGCAAGGCTTATAAAGATGTGCATTACCGAGAGGGCCCAGAGATACCTCTCCGACAATCGGAGTGACAAAACCTAATCTCGAAATACGCCAACTCAACATGTACCTTCGGAGACACCTGTAGTACTCCTTTATAATCATCCAGTTACGTTGTGACGTTTGGTAGTACCCAAAGTGTTCCTCCGGTAAACGGGAGTTGCATATTTCTCATAGTTACAGGAACATGTATAAGTCATGAAGAAAGCAATAGCAATATACTAAACGATCAAGTGCTAAGCTAACGGAATGGGTCTAGTCAATCACATCATTCTCCTAATGATGTGATCCCATTAATCAAATGACAACTCATGTCTATGGTTAGGAAACTTAACCATCTTTGATTAACGAGCTAGTCAAGTAGAGGCATACTAGTGACACTATGTTTGTCTATGTATTCACAATAGTATTATGTTTCCGGTTAATACAATTCTAGCATGAATAATAAACATTTATCATGAAATAAGGAAATAAATAATAACTTTATTATTGCCTCTAGGGCATATTTCCTTCAGTCTCCCACTTGCACTAGAGTCAATAATCTAGTTCACATCGCCAGGTGATTTAACACCAATATTCATATCTGTATATGATTAACACCCATAGTTCACATCATCATCTGACCAACACCCAAAGGGTTTACTAGAGTCAATAATCTAGTTCACATCGCTATGTGATTAACACCCAAAGAGTACTAAGGTGTGATCATGTTTTGCTCATGAGAGAAGCTTAGTCAACGGGTCTGTCACATTCAGGGCCGTATGTACTTTGCAAATATTCTATGTCTACAATGCTCTGCGCAGAGCTACTCTAGCTAATTGCTTCCACTTTCAATATGTATCCAGATTGAGACTTAGAGTCATCTGGATCGGTGTGAAAGCTTGCACCGATGTAACTCTTTACGATGGGCTCTTTTATCACCTCCATAATCGAGAAATATTTCCTTAGTCCTCACTAAGGATATTCTTGACCGCTGTCCAATGATCTACTATTAGATCAAAATTGTATTCCTTTGGCAAACTCAGAGCAAGGTATACAATAGGTCTGGTACACAGCATAACATACTTTATAGAACCTATGACTGAGGCATAGGGAATGACTTTTCATTCTCTTTTCTATTTTCTGCCATGGTCGGGTCTTGAGTCTTACTCAACTTCACACCTTTGCATCACATGCAAGAACTCCTTCTTTGACTGTTCTATTTTGAACTATTTCAAAAATTTATCAAGGTATGTACTTATTGAAAAAATCTTATCAAGCGTCTTGATCTATCTATATAGATCTTGATGCTCAATGTGTAAGCAGCTTCACCGAGGTGTTTCTTTGAAAAACTCCTGTCGAACACTCCTTTATGCTTTGCAGAATAATTCTACATTATTTCCGGTCAACAATATGTCATTCACATATACTTATCAGAAATGCTGTAGTGCTCCCACTAACTTTCTTGTAAATACAGGCCTTTCCAAAAGTCTGTATAAAACCATATGCTTTGATCAACTCATCAAAGCGTATATTCCAACTCCGAGATGCTTGCACCAGTCCATTGATGGATTGCTGGAGCTTGCACACTTTGTTAGCATCTTTAGGATTGACAAAACCTTCTGGTTGCATCATATACAACTCTTCTTTAATAAATCCATTAAGGAATGCAGTTTTGACATCCATTTGCCAGATTTCATAAAATGTGGCAATTGTCAACATGATTCGGACAGACTTAAGCATCGATACGAGTGAGAAAATCTCATTTTATTCAACATCTTGAACTTGTCGAAAAACCTTTTTGTGACAAGTCGAGCTTTGTAGATAGTAACACTACTATCAACGTCCATCTTCCTCTTGAAGATCCATTTATTTTCTATGGCTTGCCGATCATCGGGCAAGTCCACCAAAGTCCACACTTTGTTCTCATACATGGATCCTATCTCAGATTTCATGGCCTCCAGCCAGTTCGCGGAATCTGGGCTCATCATCGCTTCCTCATAGTTCGAAGGTTTATCATGGTCTAGTCACACGACTTTCAGAACAGGATTACCGTACCACTCTGGTGCGGACCGTACTCTGGAAGACCTACGAGGTTCTGTAGTAACTTGATCTGAAGTTTCATGATCATCATCATTAGCTTCCTCACTAATTGGTGTAGGAATCACTGGAACTGATTTCTATGATGAACTACTTTCCAATTCGGGAGAAGTACAAATTACCTTATCAAGCTCTACTTTCCTCCCACTCACTTCTTTCGAGAGAAAATCCTTCTCTAGAAAGGATCCATTTTTAGCAACGAATATCTTGCCTTCGAATCTGTGATAGAAGGTGTACCCAATAGTTTCCTTTGGGTATTCTATGAAGACGCATTTCTCCGATTTGGGTTTGAGCTTATCAGGATGAAACTTTTCACATAAGCATCGCAGCCCCAAACTTTAAGAAACGACAACTTGGATTTCTTGCTAAACCACAGTTCATTTGGTGTCGTCTCAACGGATTTAGATGGTCCCCTATTAAATGTGAATGCAGCTGTCTCTAATGCATAACCCCAAAACAATAATGGTAAATCAATAAGAGACATCATAGATCGCACCATATCCAATAAAGTGCGGTTACGACGTTCGGACACACCATAACGTTGTGGTGTTCCAGGTGGCGTGAGCTGTGAAACTATCTCACATTGTTTTAATTTGAAGACCAAACTCGTAACTCAAATATTCGTCTCCGCGATCAGATCGCAGAAACTTTATTTTCTTGTTACGATGATTTTTCCACTTCACTCTGAAATTCTTTGAACCTTTCAACTATTTCAGACTTATGTTTCATCAAGTAGATATACCATATCTGCTCAAATCATCTTGTGAAGGTCAGAAAATAACGATACTTGCCACGAGCATCAATACTCATTGGTCTGCATACATCAGTATGTATTATTTCCAACAAGTTTGTTGCTCGTTCCATTGTTCCGAAGAACGGAGTTTTAGTCATCTTGCCCAAAAGGCACGGTTTGCAAGCATCAAATGATTCATAACCAAGTGATTCCGAAAATCCATCTTTATGCAGTTTCTTCATGCGCTTTACACCGATATGACCCAAACGGCAGTGCCACAAATAAGTTGCACTATCATTATTAACTTTGCATCTTTTGGCATAAATATTATGAATATGTGTATCACTACGATCGAGATCCAATAAACTATTTTCATTGGGTGTATGACCATTGAAGGTTTTATTCATGTAAACAGAACAACAATTATTCTCTGACTTTAAATGAATAACCGTATTGCAATAAACATGATCAAATCATATTCATGCTCAACGCAAACGCTAAATAACATTTATTTAGGTTTAACACTTATCCCGAAAGTTTAGGGAGTGTGTGATGATGATCATATCAATCTTGGAACTACTTCCAACACTCATCGTCACTTCCCCTTCAACTAGTCTCTGTTTATTCTGTAACTCCTGTTTTGAGTTACTAATCTTAGCAACCGAACAAGTATCAAATACTCAGGGGCTACTATAAACACTAGTAAGGCACATATCAAGAACCTGTATATCAAATATACCTTTGTTCACTTTGCCATCCTTCTTATCCACCAAATGTTCAGGGCAATTCCGCTTCCAGTGACCATTTCCTTTGCAGTGTAAGCACTCAGTGTTTGTAGGTAGTGTTTGTTGGAAATATGCCCTAGAGGCAATAATAAAAGTGTTATTATTATATTTCCTTGTTCATGATAATTGTCTTTTATTCATGCTATAACTGTATTATCCGGAAATCGTAATACACGTGTGAATACATAGACCACAATATGTCCCTAGTGAGCCTCTAGTTGACTAGCTCGTTGTGATCAACAGATAGTCATGGTTTCCTGGCTATGGACATTGGATGTCGTTGATAACGGGATCACATCATTAGGAGAATGATGTGATGGACAAGACCCAATCCTAAGACTAGCACAAAAGATCGTGTAGTTCGTTTGCTAGAGCTTTGCCAATGTCAAGTATCTCTTCCTTTGACCATGAGATCGTGTAACTCCTGGATACCGTAGGAGTGCTTTGGGTGTATCAAACGTCACAACGTAACTGGGTGACTATAAAGGTGCACTACAGGTATCTCCGAAAGTATCTATTGTTTTATACGGATCGAGACTGGGATTTGTCACTCCGTGTAAACGGAGAGGTATCTCTGGGCCCACTCGGTAAGACATCATCATATGCGCAATGTGACCAAGGAGTTGATCACGGGATGATGTGTTACGGAACGAGTAAAGTGACTTGCCGGTAACGAGATTGAACAAGGTATCGGTATACCGACGATCGAATCTCGGGCAAGTAAAATACCGCTAGACAAAGGGAATTGTATACGGGATCGATTGAGTCCTTGACATCGTGGTTCATCCGATGAGATCATCGTGGAACATGTGGGAGCCAACATGGGTATCCAGATCCCGCTGTTGGTTATTGACCGGATAACGTCTCGGTCATGTCTGCATGTCTCCCGAACCCGTAGGGTCTACACACTTAAGGTTCGATGACGCTAGGGTTATAAAGGAAGCTTGTATGTGGTTACCGAATGTTGTTCGGAGTCCCGGATGAGATCCCGGACGTCACGAGGAGTTCCGGAATGGTCCGGAGGTAAAGATTTATATATAGGAAGTCCTGTTTCGGCCATCGGGACAAGTTTCGGGGTCATCGGTATTGTACCGGGACCACCGGAAGGGTCCCGGGGGCCCACCGGGTGGGGCCACCTGCCCCGGGGGGCCACATGGGCTGTAGGGGGTGCGCCTTGGCCTACATGGGCCAAGGGCACCAGCCCCAAGAGGCCCATGCGCCTAGGGAACCCTAGAGGGAAGAATCCTCAAGGGGGAAGGCACCTCCGAGGTGCCTTGGGGAGGATGGACTCCTCCCCCCCCTCTTGGCCGCACCCTTTTCTTGGAGTAAGGGGCAAGGCTGCGCCTCCCCCTTCTCCCTTGCCCCTATATATAGTGGAGGGGTGGGAGGGCATCCATACCTGAGCCCTTGGCGCCTCCCTCCCTCCCGTGACACCTCCTCCTCTCCCGTAGGTGCTTGGCGAAGCCCTGCAGGATTGCCACGCTCCTCCACCACCACCACGCCGTTGTGCTGCTGCTGGATGGAGTCTTCCTCAACCTCTCCCTCTCTCCTTGCTGGATCAAGGCGTGGGAGACGTCACCGGGCTGTACGTGTGTTGAACGCGGAGGTGCCGTCCGTTCGGCACTTGGTCATCGGTGATTTGAATCACGACGAGTACGACTCCATC
The DNA here is from genome assembly GCF_002162155.2 of Triticum dicoccoides. Taxonomy (NCBI): domain Eukaryota; kingdom Viridiplantae; phylum Streptophyta; class Magnoliopsida; order Poales; family Poaceae; genus Triticum; species Triticum dicoccoides. The sequence continues at coordinate 147,802,150 of NC_041385.1, forward strand.
AACCCCGTTCACTTGAACGCTTCCGCTTAGCAATCTACAAGGGTATGTAGATGCACTCTCCTTCTACTCGTAGCTAGTTTCTCCATAGATAGATCTTGGTGACACGTAGGAAAATTTTGAATTTCTGCTACGTTCCCCAACAGTGGCATCATGAGCTAGGTCTATTGCGTAGATTCTTTGCACGAGTAGAACACAAAGTAGTTGTGGGCGTTGATGTTGTACAATATGCTTACCGTTACTAGTCCAATCTTGTTTCGACGGTATTGTGGGATGAAGCGGCCCGGACCGACCTTACACGTACTCTTACGTGAGACAGGTTCCACCGATTGACATGCACTTGGTGCATAAGGTGGCTAGCGGGTGCCAGTCTCTCCCACTTTAGTCGGAATGGATTCGATGAAAAGGGTCCTTATGAAGGGTAAATAGCAATTGGCATATCACGTTGTGGTCTTGCGTAGGTAAGAAACGTTCTTGCTAGAAACCCATAGCAGCCACGTAAAACATGCAACAACAATTAGAGGACGTCTAACTTGTTTTTGCAGGGTATGCTTTGTGATGTGATATGGCCAAAAGGATGTGACGAATGATATATGTGATGTATGAGATTGATCATGTTCTTGTAATAGGATTCACGACTTGCATGTCGATGAGTATGACAACCGGCAGGAGCCATAGGAGTTGTCTTTATTTTTTGTATGACCTGCGTGTCATTGAAGAACGCCATGTAAACTACTTTACTTTATTGCTAAACGCGTTAGTCATAGAAGTAGAAGTAGTCGTTGGCGTGACAACTTCATGAAGACACGATGATGGAGATCATGATGATGGAGATCATGGTGTCATGCCGGTGACAAGATGATCATGGAGCCCCGAAGATGAAGATCAAAGGAGCTATATGATATTGGCCATATCATGTCACTACTCTATTTGATTGCATGTGATGTTTATCATGTTTATGCATCTTGTTTGCTTAGAACGACGGTAGTAAATAAGATGATCCCTTACAACAATTTCAAGAAGTGTTCTCCCCTAACTGTGCACCGTTGCTACAGTTCGTCGCTTCTAAGCACCACGTGATGATCGGGTGTGATGGATTCTTACGTTCACATACAACGGGTGTAAGACCGTTTTACACAGCGAAAACACTTAGGGTTAACTTGACGAGCCTAGCATGTGCAGACATGGCCTCGGAACACGGAGACCGAAAGGTCGAGCATGAGTCGTATAGTAGATACGATCGACATGAAGATGTTCACCGATGATGACTAGTCCGTCTCACGTGATGATCGGACACGACCTAGTTGACTCGGATCATGTGATCACTTAGATGACCAGAGGGATGTCTATCTAAGTGGGAGTTCATAAGATGAACTTAATTATCCTGAACATAGTCAAAAGGATTTTGCAAATCATGTCGTAGCTCGCGCTTTAGTTCTACTGTTTAGATATGTTCCTAGAGAAAATATAGTTGAAAGTTGAAAGTAGCGATTATGCGGACAGTAGATAGCTTATGTCCTTAATGCACTGCTCAGTGTGCTGAACCCCAAACGTCGTTTGTGGATGTTTCGAACATCGAACATACACGTTTTGATAACTACGTGATAGTTCAGTTAAATGGTTTAAGTAGAGGCACCAAAGACGTTTTCGAAACGTCGCGGAACATATGAGATGTTTTGAGGGCTGAAATTGGGATTTCAGGCTCGTGCCCATGTCAAGGGGTATAAGACCTCCGACGATTTTCTTAGCCTGCAAACTAAGGGAGAAAAGCTCAATCGTTGAGCTTGTGCTCAGATTGTCTGAGCACAACAATCACTTGAATCGAGTGGGAGTTGATCCTCCAGATGAGATAGTGATGTTTCCCCAAAGTCATTGCCACCAAGCTGCTAGAGCTTCGTGATTAACTATAACATATCAGGGATAGATATGATGATCCTTGAAATATTCATGATGTTTGACACCGCGAAAGTAGAAATCAAGAAGGAGCATCAATTGTTGATGGTTGGTGAAACCACTAGTTTCAAGAAGGGCAAGGGAACAAAGGGATACTTCATGAAACGGCAATTCAGCTGCTGCTCTAGTGAAGAAACCCAAGGTTGAACCGAAACCCGAGACTAAGTGCTTCTGTAATAAGGGGAACAACCACTGGAGCAGCATTACCCTAGATACTTGGTAGATGAGAAGGCTGGCAAGGTCGATAAAAGTATATTGGATATACATTGTGTTGATGTGTACTTTACTAGTACTCCTAGTAGCACCAGGGTATTAGATACCGGTTCGGTTGCTAAAGTGTTAGTAACTCGAATAAAAGCTACGAAATAAAAGGAGACTAGCTAAAGGTGAGCTGACGATATGTGTTGGAAGTGTTTCCAAGGTTGATGTGATCAAGCATCGCACGCTCCCTCTACCACCGAGATTGGTGTTTGCGTTGAGCTTAGACATGATTGGATTATGTCTATCGCAATACGGTTATTCATTTAAGGAGAATAATGGTTACTCTGTTTATTTGAATAATACCTTCAATGGTCTTACACCTAAAATAAATGGTTTATTGAATCTCGATCGTAGTGATACACATGTTCATGCCAAAAGATATAAGATAGTAATGATAGTACCACTTACTTGTGGCACTGCCATGTAAGTCATAATGGTATAAAACGCATGAAGAAGCTCCATGTTGATGGATCTTTGGACTCACTCGTTTTAGAAAAGTTTGAGACATGCGAACCATGTCTATTGGTGTATACGCATGTAGAAACTCCATGCAGATGGATCGTTTGGACTCACTTGATTTTGAATCACTTGAGATATGCAAATCATACCACATGGGCAAGATGACTGAAAAGCCTCGTTTTCAGTAAGATGGAACAAGATAGCAACTTGTTGGAAGTAACACATTTTGATGTGTGCAGTCCAATGAGTGCTGAGGCATGCAGTGAATATCGTTATGTTCTTACTTCACAGATGATTCGAGTTAGATGTTGAGAATATTTACTTGATGAAACACAAGTCTGAATTATTGAATGGTTCAAATAATTTCAGAGTGAAGTAGAAGATCATTGTGACAAGAGGATAAAATGTCTATGATATGATCACAGAGATGAATATCTGAGTTACGAGTTTTGGCACACAATTAAGACATTGTGGAAATTATTTCGCAATTAATACCGCCTGGAACACCATAATGTGATGGTGTGTCCGAACATCATAGTTGCACCCTATTGGATATGGTGCGTACCATGATGTCTCTTATCGAATTACCACTATCGTTCATGGGTTAGGCATTAGAGACAACCACATTCACTTTAAATAGGGCACCACGTAATTCCGATGAGATGACACCGTATGAATTATGGTTTAGAGAAACCTAAGTTGACGTTTCTTAAAAGTTTGGGGCTGCGACGCTTATATGAAAAAGTTTCAGGTTGATAAGCTCGAACCCAAAGCGGATAAAATGCATCTTCATAGGAAACCCAAAACAGTTGGGTATACCTCCTAATTCAGATCCGAAAGCAATATGGATTGTTTCTAGAATCGGGTCCTTTCTCGAGGAAAAGTTTCTCTCGAAAGAATTGAGTGGGAGGATGGTGGAGACTTGATGAGGTTATTGAACCGTCTCTTCAACTAGTGTGTGACAGGGCGCAGGGAGTTGTTCCTATGGCACCTACACCAATTGAAGTGGAAGCTTATGATATTGATCATGAAACTTCGGATCAAGTCACTCCCAAACCTCGTAGGATGACAAGGATGCGTACTACTTCAGAGTGGTACGTAATCCTGTCTTGGAAGTCATGTTGCTGGACAACAATGAACCTACGAGCTATGGAGAAGCGATGGTGGGCCCGGATTCCGATAAATGTCTTGAGGCCATAAAATCCGAGAGAGGATCCATGTATAAAAACAGAGTGTAGACTTTGGCATAACGGCTCGATGGTCGTAAGGCTAATGAGTACAGATGGATTTCAAAAGGAAGACGGACAATGATGGTAAATGTCACCATTAAGAAAGCTCGACTTGTCGTTAAGATGTTTTCCGACAAGTTCAAGGAGTTGACTACGATGAGATTTTCTCACTCGTAGCGATGCTAAGAGTCTGTTGGAATTATATTAGCTATTACTGCATTATTTATGAAATCTTGCAGATAGGATGTCAAAACATTGTTTCCTCGACGATTTTATTGAGGAAAGGTTGTATGTGATACAACCGGAAGGTTTTGTCAATCCCGAAAGATGCTAATAAGTATGCAAAGCTCCAGCGATCCTTCTAAGGACTGGAGTAAGCATCTCGGAGTTGGAATGTACGCTTTGATGAGATGATCAAAGATTTTGGATTTATACAAAGTTTATAAGAAATTGTATTTCCAAAGAAGTGAGTGGGAGCACTATAGAATTTCTGATGAGTATTTGTTGATCAGAAATGATGTAGAATTTCTAGAAAGCATATAGGGTTATTTGAAAGGTGTTTTTCAATAGAAAACCTGGATTAAGCTACTTGAACATTGAGCATCAAGATCTATAAGGATAGATCAAAACGCTTAATAATACTTTCAAATGAGCACATACCTTGACATGATCTTGAAGGTGTTCAAGATGGATCAGTCAAAGAAGAAGTTCTTGCCTGAGTTGTAAGGTACGAAGTTAAGACTTAAAGCTCGACCACGGCAGAATAGAGAGAAAGGACGAAGGTCGTCCCTATGCTTAAAACATAGGCTCTTCAGTATGCTATGCTGTGTACCGCACCTGAAGTGTGCCTTGCCATGAGTCAGTCAAGGGGTACAAGAGTGATCCAAGAATGGCTCACACACAGCGGTCAAACTTATCCTTAGTAACTAGTGGACTAAGGAATTTTCTCGATTATGGAGGTGGTAAAAGAGTTCGTCGTAAAGGTTACGTCGATGCAAGCTTAACACCTATCCGGATAGCTCTAAGTAGAGATACTGGATACGTATTATGGGGCAATAATTTAGAATAGCTCCAAGTAGAACAGTTGTTTGGAATAGCTCCAAATAGAGCGTGGTAGCTGCATCTAGGAGATGACATAGAGATTTGTAAAGCATACACGGATCTGAAAGGTTCAGACCTGTTGACTAAAACCTCTCTCACAAGCAACATGATCAAACATAAAACTCATTGAGTGTTAATCACATAGGGATGTGAACTAGACTACTGACTCTAGTAAACTCTTGGGTATTAGTCACATGGCAATGTGACCTGTGAGTGTTAATCACATGGTGATGTGAACTAGATTATTGACTCTAGTGCAAGTGGGAGACTGTTGGAAATATGCCCTAGGGGCAATAATAAAAGTGTTATTATTATATTTCCTTGTTCATGATAATTGTCTTTTATTCATGCTATAACTGTATTATCCGGAAATCGTAATACACGTGTGAATACATAGACCACAATATGTCCCTAGTGAGCCTCTAGTTGACTAGCTCGTTGTGATCAACAGATAGTCATGGTTTCCTGGCTATGGACATTGGATGTCGTTGATAACGGGATCACATCATTAGGAGAATGATGTGATGGACAAGACCCAATCCTAAGACTAGCACAAAAGATCGTGTAGTTTGTTTGCTAGAGCTTTGCCAATGTCAAGTATCTCTTCCTTTGACCATGAGATCGTGTAACTCCTGGATACCGTAGGAGTGCTTTGGGTGTATCAAACGTCACAACGTAACTGGGTGACTATAAAGGTGCACTACAGGTATCTCCGAAAGTATCTATTGTTTTATGCGGATCGAGACTGGGATTTGTCACTCCGTGTAAACGGAGAGGTATCTCTGGGCCCACTCGGTAGGACATCATCATATGCGCAATGTGACCAAGGAGTTGATCACGGGATGATGTGTTACGGAACGAGTAAAGTGACTTGCCGGTAACGAGATTGAACAAGGTATTGGATACCGACGATCGAATCTCGGGCAAGTAAAATACCGCTAGACAAAGGGAATTGAATACGGGATTGATTAAGTCCTTGACATCGTGGTTCATACGATGAGATCATCGTGGAACATGTGGGAGCCAACATGGGTATCCAGATCCCGCTGTTGGTTATTGACCGGAGAACGTCTCGGTCATGTCTACATGTCTCCCGAACCCGTAGGGTCTACACACTTAAGGTTCGATGACGCTAGGGTTATAAAGGAAGCTTGTATGTGGTTACCGAATGTTGTTCGGAGTCCCGGATGAGATCCCGGACGTCACGAGGAGTTCCGGAATGGTCCGGAGGTAAAGATTTATATATAGGAAGTCCTGTTTCGGCCATCGGGACAAGTTTCGGGGTCATCGGTATTGTACCGGGACCACCGGAAGGGTCCCGGGGGCCCACCGGGTGGGGCCACCTGCCCCGGGGGGCCACATGGGCTGTAGGGGGTGCGCCTTGGCCTACATGGGCCAAGGGCACCAGCCCCAAGAGGCCCATGCGCCTAGGGAACCCTAGAGGGAAGAGTCCTCAAGGGGGAAGGCACCTCCGAGGTGCCTTGGGGAGGATGGACTCCTCCCCCCCTCTTGGCCGCACCCTTTTCTTGGAGTAAGGGGCAAGTCTGCGCCTCCCCCTTCTCCCTTGCCCCTATATATAGTGGAGGGGTGGGAGGGCATCCATACCTGAGCCCTTGGCGCCTCCCTCCCTCCCGTGACACCTCCTCCTCTCCCGTAGGTGCTTGGCGAAGCCCTGCAGGATTGCCACGCTCCTCCACCACCACCACGCCGTTGTGCTGCTGCTGGATGGAGTCTTCCTCAACCTCTCCCTCTCTCCTTGCTGGATCAAGGCGTGGGAGACGTCACCGGGCTGTACGTGTGTTGAACGCGGAGGTGCCGTCCGTTCGGCACTTGGTCATCGGTGATTTGAATCACGACGAGTACGACTCCATCAACCCCGTTCACTTGAACGCTTCCGCTTAGCGATCTACAAGGGTATGTAGATGCACTCTCCTTCTACTCGTAGCTAGTTTCTCCATAGATAGATCTTGGTGACACGTAGGAAAATTTTGAATTTCTGCTACGTTCCCCAACAGTGTTAGTAGTCTACCAAGTGGCACCCGGTACAGGTGGGATTGGGACAGACTAGGCACAGTGGCACGGTGTACCAAGTGGCACCCGGATGGTGGGCTTGGGAACCCTGCTCACATCGTTTGGGGCCGTGAGCGACACCCCAGCCGGATCTCCTTGCGGATGGAACCCGAATAGGCGATAAACCTGGACGAGAGACTTGTGTGGTTAGTCAGGTTGTGGCCGACACCCTCGCTGGGCTTCCGCTTGAAGGTTGCCGAGTACATGTCGTGTAAATGGCGGTAAGTGGTGAGAGCGTGTGTGAAGAAGTACACCCCTGCAGGGTTAATATGATCTATTCGAATAGTCGTGTCCGCGGTAAAGGACTTCTGGGTTGCCTATACAGTTCATAGACAAGTGAAAGTGGATACTCTAAAATACGCAAGATAAGCGTGAGTGCTATGGATGGCGTTCTCGTAGGGAGACAAGAGCGGATCCATAGTGGCGTATTGACATGGTGAATATGTGGACTCGTGTGCGCCACCTCAAAAGAGTTACTTGCAGTCGTAGATCAGGATAGCCACCGAGTCAAAGCTGGCTTGCTGCAGTTAAACCCCACCATCCCTTTGTTGATAATGATGCATATGTAGATAGTTCTGATGTAAGTCTTCCTGGGTACATTTGTACTCACGTTGCTTAATTTATGTTTTTGCAGAGAGACTTCAGTCTCGCTAGTAGTTCCACGTGGACTTCATGTTGGGGAACGTAGTAATTTCAAAAAAATTCCTACGTACACGCAAGATCATGGTGATGGCATAGCAACGAGAGGGGAGAGTGTAGTACACGTACCCTCGTAGACCGTAAGCGGAAGCGTTATGACAACGTGGTTGATGTAGTCGTACGTCTTCACGATCCGACCGATCCAAGTACCGAACGTACGGCACCTCCGAGTTCAGCACACGTTCAGCTCGATGACGACCCCCGGACTCCGATCCAGCAAAGTGTCGGGGATGAGTTCTGTCAGCACGACGGCGTGGTGACGATGATGATGCTCTACCGGAGCAGGGCTTCGCCTAAACTCCGTGACGATATGACCGAGGTGGAATATGGTGGAGGGGGGCACCGCACACGTCTAAGGAACAATCCGTAGATCAACTTGTGTGTCTATGGGGTGCCCCCCGCCCCCGTATATAAAGGAGCCAAGGGGGAGGAGGCGGCCGGCCAAGGAGGGCGCGCCAAGGGGGGAGTCCTACTCCCACCAGGAGTAGGACTCCCTTCTTTCCTAGTTGGAATAAGAGAAGGGGGGAAAGAGGAGGAAGAGGGGCAGGAAAGGGGGGGGGGCGCCGCCCCCCTTCCCTTGTCCTATTCGGACTAGGAAGGGAAGGGGCACGCGGCCCCCTCCTGCCTCCTTCCCTCTTCTCCCTCGAGGCCCATGTAGGCCCAATAACCCCCCGGGGGGTTCCGGTAACCTCCCGGTACTCCGGTAAAATGCTGATTTCACCCGGAATGATTCCGATGTCTAAATATAGGCTTCCAATATATCTATCTTTATGTCTCGACCATTTCGTGACTCCTCGTTACGTCCGTGATCACATCCGGGACTCCAAACAAACTTCGGTACATCAAAACATATAAACTCATAATAAAACTGTCATCGTAATGTTCAGCGTGCGGACCCTACGGGTTTGAGAACTATGTAGACATGACCTAGAACTATTCTCGGTCAATAACCAATAGCGGAACCTGGATGCCCAGATTGGTTCCTACATATTCTATGAAGATCTTTATCGGTCAAACTGCATAACAACATACGTTGTTCCCTTTATCATCGGTATGTTACTTGCCCGAGATTTGATCGTCGGTATCCAATACCTAGTTCAATCTCGTTACCGGCAAGTCTCTTTACTCGTTCCATAATGCATCATTCCGTAACCAACTCATTTTGTCACATTGCTTGCAAGGCTTATAAAGATGTGCATTACCGAGAGGGCCCAGAGATACCTCTCCGACAACCGGAGTGACAAAACCTAATCTCGAAATACGCCAACTCAACATGTACCTTCGGAGACACCTGTAGTACTCCTTTATAATCACCCAGTTACATTGTGATGTTTGGTAGTACCCAAAGTGTTCCTCCGGTAAACGGGAGTTGCATATTTCTCATAGTTACAGGAACATGTATAAGTCATGAAGAAAGCAATAACAATATACTAAACGATCAAGTGCTAAGCTAACGGAATGGGTCTAGTCAATCACATCATTCTCCTAATGATGTGATCCCATTAATCAAATGACAACTCATGTCTATGGTTAGGAAACTTAACCATCTTTGATTAACGAGCTAGTCAAGTAGAGGCATACTAGTGACACTATGTTTGTCTATGTATTCACACATGTATTATGTTTCCGGTTAATACAATTCTAGCATGAATAATAAACATTTATCATGAAATAAGGAAATAAATAATAACTTTATTATTGCCTCTAGGGCATATTTCCTTCACTTCGATGTTTAGCTTGTTTCCTCAGCTACGATCTTGTGCCCTCGGCAGGATCTGGTAGATAGACAGGCATCTCAGCCTTTTTCATTTGTAGATGTCTGTACTCAGACATGTTAAGCTTCCGCTTGTGCTTGATTTGTATGCTCTGAATGTTGGGTCATGAGACCCATGTTTGTAATATCTCGCTCCTCGGAGCCTATTGAATAAAATACTTGAGTTGTAGAGTCATGTTGTGATGCCATGTTGTATTTGCACATATCGAGCATATTGTGTGTATGTTATTGAAATGCTTGGTATGTGTGGGATCTGGCTATCTAGTTGTTTATCCTTAGTAGCCTCTCTTACCGGGAAATGTCTCCTAGTGCTTCCACTGAGCCATGGTAGCTTGCTACTGCTCCGGAACAGTTAGGCTGGTCGACATGTGTCCTTCTTCGTTTCTGTGTCTGTCCCTTCGGGGAAATGTCACGCGATGAATACTGGAGTCCTGTTAGCCCGCTACAGCCTGGTTCACCGGAGTCCTGCTAGCCCAGTGCTACAGCCTGGATTCACTCGCTGATGACCGACGCGTTCGATGCTGGGTCATGGATGCCCGTCCCTGTAAGTTTGTGCCACTTTGGGTTTACGACTATCCATGTCAGCCCGGGCTCCTTATCATATGGATGTTAGCGACACTGTCATATACGTGTGCCAAAAGGCGCAGACGGTCCCGGGCATAGGTAAGGTGACACCCGTGGGGATACCGTGCGTGAGGCCGCAAAGTGATATGAGGTGTTACATGCTAGATCGATGTGGCATTGAGTCGGGGTCCTGACAGCTTTGGTATCAGAGCTTGACTGCCTGTAGGATTACCAAGCCAAACTGGTCGAAGTTGAGTCTAGAAATTCTTTAGTTATATAAGGGAATTGATTGTGGTTGGGAACGTAAGGCTCTTTTTACTCCTCATACCTTATGCCCTTCTGATCTGAGTCATCTTATCCTTCCTATGGGGTTAAGGAACTAGGCTCTCTCCTTTTTCTATCAGGATCACGTGTTACTAATCCGTAGACTTATAGAATTGTTGGACTTAAGCCTTGGTTCAGTTCCTACTACTTCCGTATGTTAATTGTCGATCCCGGAACCTTGATATTGTGCTTCCAAGTGGTTATGCCACCATTTTTGTAGCATGTCTCAAATCTTTTCGAGCATCTACAACCGTTATGCTGTCCGAGTCACCCCAGGTTTCTAAATAGTCTGATGCATTTGCAAATCCCTTCCTCCTGTTCCCGATGTCCCGTTGGGTCAGATTAACCACACTAATTGTTGAGTTGAGGTATTCTATTGCCTCGACATATATGTTGGAATTATTATTATGACCCTAGGTGTCTTAGGGGATCACCTAGTAATCTAGCCATGTTCCATGTTCCAGTGTGATGATTCTGGTCACCATTATCGAAAGCATCCCGTGATGCAATTTAGTTAATAGGTATTCTACTCCTGGGTTTTGAACCCGATATTCACCCTACTTACCTCGTGTTGTTAGTACTTGCTAGTTCCTTTAAGATATTAGTAACCTTTGCGATAGTCCTCGAGGTCCGTGGTATTTCCTTCTTCCAACACCATGAACTATTTATGGCAGAAGTTCCTCGTTGAACCGAAAGATCATAACCAGAGTGCTCTTGATGAGTTCTCCATTCTATATCGTGACTCCGCCAGTTCTACCTTTCTGCATGGGTTATCCGGAAGAAATATGTTGAATTTGACTCGACATACTAACCTATGCATCCACAACTCAGAAAGTCATATGTTCCTTTGAGTTGTCCCTCTTTAGTTGTATTCTGACCCTCGTCTATCAGTTGATAGTCAAGAGTATGCGTGCATTTGTTCATCGATGCCTATCACTCTTGTGGTCCGTCAAGCCATTCTATTCCGAAATGACTAGGAGAAACAAACTCCAGTACCTCATCCATATCCAGGATTGGATCAAAGCAGTTGTATCCCGTAGATCAAATGCAATCCAGCTTCTGGTCTGTTCTACCTTGAAGTATTACCTTCTTTATGTCAGGATTTTAATGAGAATTGCACCACCTCTTGTGAATTCTTGACGTAGTGATACTTCTCGCCATCCTTTTTCATTCCTCGGTTCCGTGTTGTTGCAGCCGGAGTGCCGACAAGTGAATCATGATGTGTGAACTCAATACTCCTAGCAACCCCGTTGCTTGGTAGTTAATGGACAATAATTATCCTTACCGTGTTGATTATTGAATCATCACCGTAGGGTTTATCGTGCTACCTAGTCCATCTTCCAAGGTGCACTCTTCGATCAATGAGTTAGGATTGTGCTAATCCCTCACTCTTTTGATCATATCGTCTTGCCCTGAAAAGCAAGATTGTTCTTGAGCTTAGTAACATATCGGTGGTTCGTGATTTTCCGAATATCTTCTCGGAAGTATTACCAGGTTGTCCCCTGACCTTTATGTTGAGCTCGTGATCAAGTTGGTTTATTCTTGTAAACCACCCTTTCTCCAAGAATCCGTGTTGGATACCCCTGAGCTAGTTGGTTAAGCTAAACAACAACTTGGAGAGTTGAAAGATAAAGGCTTCTCCGAGTTAGTTCATATTAAGGGATATCTTGTATGTATGTTGAAGAAAGATGATGTCTTCATCGATTGGTCCCTGTGATTCGTTGTTGGACCTATTATCTTGTCAAAACTTTGATTTGAGTGTGGGCTATCCCCAAATCAAATCAGAACCAACAATATTCGTAATGTTGTCTTACTCGTGGTTGTTTCCTCGAGCATACACCATTATATCTTTGAGTCTAACCAATGCTATTACCTGTTCACATAATTGTGGTATTCCACTTATATGGAAACCTAGATGAATTGTTGTTGAGCCCATCAATAGCATTTTATCTCCTCCATAATTCATGATGAACATCAGGCTAGTGTTGGAAACTTGTGTAAGCATTATCTTTGTGTTCCGTTCATGAAGGATATGCTTGGATGAAAGAAGTGAATTACTCTAATTCATATGCAATTGGTGCAAGTTGTCGCCGTGAATTCGAGAAAGTTAGTTTTGCTTCCTCCGGAATCATCCCAAGTCAGTCATGCATGTGCAAAGTATTCTATGGTCTGATAGACTGATCATCTTCATTCCTTATGTATCCCTAGCACACCAAGCCACTGATTGATTTGTTCAGGGAGAAGAGGCTCCTTCTTAAGAATCATGACTTATGTTAGGACTTCGTTATCCTCGATGATGGTTCCCTACCAGAACTTGGTAGTGTTTTATTACAAGACTACTATGTGGTCATGCTTGTCTCAGATAATGTGTTCACATGTTTGTAGCAGAACCAGCTCATGTTTTGGAGCTTGCTATCGTAGTCCATTTCCCGAGAATCTCGCAACATCGTCTCGTCGATTGTGTTGCAAACTTTCATTTTTCTTTGTAGACTGGATGAGTCTGGAATATCCTGACGCCAACCAGATCTGAATCTCAGGCAGATATGATGGTTGGAACGTTTCCCAAGAGCTATAATATTGGTCTCTCTGTAACCCGGTAAGTGGATGTCGTGGCCAACACACCCAGCCAGAAGACCTATAATTGTAGTATCTTGATTGAAGAAGTTGGCCACCTTCACATAAGGATTTTGCAGGATTTACTTCCGTAGTTATTTCTTATGGATTCTTGAGCTTCTGAAGTCCGACCTGTTACTTGATGTTCCGGATACCAAACCATTTCAATAAATGGGTATGCTAGCACATCAAGGAGACCATTAGAAGCGGAGTGCTAAATGTCTCTCGGTCGATCATCCAGATTTTGTTTCCTTGGCCCCGCCAAGGTGAAATATGAGACGGTGTTATCTTCCTTTGCATCTGCATCTCTTCCACCGGTATTCATCATGGTAGTACATTGTGTTGCCAGGATCCTTGACCCGGATATTGGTAAAACCTTGATGAATATGGAAATGCTCAAGTTCTTGAGAGCACGCGCAAGCGCTAGGTGTTATCATCGGCACTAACTGGGCTTGCTCTCAGTTTCCTCGGTTATGCTATAACTTTTCAAACAAGTGGACTCACTATCTACTGTTGAGCTTCTCCCAAGTTACTAAAATCATCCCTTGTGTTGTTTTCAACAAGGTAATCCACATCATCCATTCTAGTCAGAGTATGTTATTCTACCGAACTCCTCCAAATGATCGATTGTGATTTGCCTTAAGCTGGTATAAAGAGTTTCAATGATCTCTAAATCAAAGGTAATTCTTTTTGCCACTTAAGGGGATATATCTACGAGTCACCATCCCTAAGGTGTCTTGTTATGGTACCATGGCAACTCAACTCCTCGATACGTTAACAATCGTTTACCACCTTCTTAAGTGTGGAATTGTTGTCTACCTAGTGAACCCTCGTCATCTGTTTCACTCCATCCCTTCGGGCGTATGTTTCGTGTCTCAGCTCAAGAGATGTTGCTATGTCTCATTCCGTGAGTTAATCCTGAGTTGTTCAACCTTCAAAAAGATCGATCCTTCTAGGGTCTCCTTCCCCTCTCATTGTCATGTTGGCTGGAGTTCTCAGAGCAAGACGATGATACAAGATGGTGGTCGAATCAACGTTCTTATGAAGTACAACCTGGATCGTGAAGATTATACTAGTTTGCGCTCCCCCTTCATCTTACCCTATGCTTGAATCTCGGGACAAGATTCTTGTTTAGTGGGGGTGAATTGTCACATCCCTAGTTCTCGTATGCACTAGGCTACCCCTTCATGTGTGCATCATGTTTAAATTTTATTTAAGTTGAAATGGGGATTTCTCAAACCCTAGCACCAGATCAAATCAACTAGGTTCAAATACAAATATTCTCAATGAACCCAAAATGCCCTCTGAAAATGTTCATGATTTCTGGTAAAGGTGAAAACCTCTGCCAAAAATGATGCACATCTTTTTAGGTCATTTATGGATTTTTGAGTTAATTCATAAGTATTTGAATTTGGACATTTAAATCCTATAAATATTTTTAAGTGTCCAAATAATCCTGGAAGTACTTGGGGGCTGTTGGAAATAATTAAACAGTGCCTCTAAATTTATTTCAGGATTTTATGAAGTGATTTAGTATTTTTCTAAATCCAGAAACAAATTAGCAGAATAGAAAACAGAAGAAAATTAGAAAAGAAAGGAAAGCTCACCTGACTTACCGCAGCCCACCTGGCCGGCCCAATCGGCCATCCCAGCCACCTGGCCCAGCCCACCTCCTCCTGTTGTCTTCCTCTTGCCAGAGGGACAGGCGCGCGTGGCCGACGCACGCAGGCGCGCCCCTTCCACCTCCTGCTTCGTCGTGTCGACGCCTCCTTCTCCCCAACCCCGCGCCAGGAGACGTGGACGAGGCCGTGCCGACCTCCCCTTCTTCCCTGGCTATTTCCCCTCTCCCTCTTCGTTCTTCGCCCGAACATAGAGCCGTCATCATCGTTCGCTGCCACCATGCCCACCATGCTCCTCTTGCCTCCCCGTGTAGTCTGCAAGCTCCGCCACCGCCCGTTACGCCGCCTCGAGCAAGCCCCGAGCGCTCGGACACCCCGCATCACCGGCTACCTCGTCTTCTGCATCCTCTGCCGCCGGAGATTGCTCTCGTCGCCCCGCTCGCTCTGACGCCTCCCCCGAGCTGCTGACCTACTCCTCGACCCTGCAGTGAGATTCTGCTCCGGACCCCTCTTCTCCCTCTCTCGTTTGCGCCCGCTAACCTCATCCCCAACCATGGCCGAAGCTCGCCTCCGCCCGAGCTCCTCGCTGGTGCTATTTCACACCATCGTGTCCAACGGATTCGTGAGCACGCGTACGTCATGCGTATGTCGTTAGCTAGTCGATCTGCACGCTGTAGCAACGAAACCGCCGCCAACCGAACCACGGCAGCCGCAAACCTCGTCGCCGGCGTCGATTCCGGCGACCCCCGCGTCCAACTCCACTGCTCCTTGAAGCGGCAGAGCAAGGGCTATGCCCTGGTGCCCTCAGCGCCTAAACCTGCCGCCTGTAGCGCGTTCCCGAGGGACGCCGCCGCGTTGGTGTGCTCGTCGGTGTTCAACTCCGGCGTGCTGACGTGGGAACATCATTAGCCGCTAAGAGCCCCGCTAATTAATACTAGTGACACTGACAGCTGGGCCCAACTGCCTAACTAACCACTGTTTATTTCCTGTTTAGTTTTAATTAACCATTGTGGCCCCACACGTCACTTTGACCGTGTCCGTTGACCCGACCCCACCTGTCTGTGGCACTAACTGACTCTGGGTCACTAACCAGTGGACCCCACTGGTCAGGTTTGACCCTGGTCAGCCTCGGTTGACTTGCTGACGTCATGCTTACGCAGTGCTGATGCAGTAGTTGATTTTCTGGTTTTAAAATAAATCAGAAAATCCAGAAAAAGGCCTAAACGTCTAAAAATCATATAAAATCAACCGTAACTCCAAATGAAATAAATTATATATGAAAATGATCAAAAAAATCCAATCTATCCATCTGTATCATTTTCATGCATGTTAGAACAACTTATGGCTGCTGTTTAGGACAAATCATATAAATGGCATTTGAATTTCACATATGGAGTTTGGATTTGAACTTAGGGTTCAAACCAACTTCATTTAACTTTGTTGCTAGCTGCATTAGCTCAAAACACCAGCATGTTGCCATGTCATGATCATGCATCATAATGTGCATTGCATTGATTGTGTTTCTTCTCTGTTGCCGGTAATTGTTCCCTCTCAGTAGACGTGGTTTCGACGATGAGATCGATGACACCGATGAAGAGCTATATTATCTTCAGAAGTGCCAGGCAAGCAAAACCCCCTTGTTCATTCCGATAAAATCCCACTCTCTCCCTCTTGCTCTCTTTTACTGCATTAGGACAACAACGATACATCTGTTACTTGCTGCGGTAGCTGAACCCCTTTCCTCTGCATGACCTGTCATTGCCACAGTAAATAGATGAAACCCACTAGCATGAGTAGGAGTTGTTTGAGCCCTAATGTGCCTACTCATTCATGCTTCTTTGTCATGCCTGCTACTGCTTAGAGTTGAGTCAGGTCTGATTCATCGGGGATGAATCAGAGGTGTGTGAACATGTCCTACTGTGTGTGAGCTAAATGTGTGAACACGATTTGGTAAAGGTAGCGGTGACAGGCCATGTAGGAGTACATGGTGGGTTGTCTCATTGCAGCCGTCCTCAGGAACTGAGTTCTGTGTTTGTGATCCATGAACAGTTACTACCACACATTGGGCTCCGGGCGCTCCAAGCTCTCTCGACTTATTAATCAACCTGATCTCTGTCCAGGAGTTGCAACTAGTTTCTGGTGTTTGTAGGTAGTGTTAGTAGTCTACCAAGTGGCACCCGGTACAGGTGGGCTTGGGACAGACTAGGCACAGTGGCACGGTGTACCAAGTGGCACCCGGATGGTGGGCTTGGGAACCCTGCTCACATCGTTTGGGGCCGTGAGCGACACCCCGGCCAGATCTCCTTGCGGATGGAACCCGAATAGGCGATAAACCTGGACGAGAGACTTGTGTGGTTAGTCAGGTCGTGGCCGACACCCTCGCTGGGCTTCCGCTTGAAGGTTGCCGAGTACATGTCGTGTAAACGGCGGTAAGGGGTGGGAGCGTGTGTGAAGAAGTACACCCCTGCAGGGTTAATATGATCTATTCGAATAGCCGTGTCCGCGGTAAAGGACTTCTGAGTTTCCTATACAGTTCATAGACAAGTGAAAGTGGATACTCTAAAATACGCAAGATAAGCGTGAGTGCTATGGATGGCGTTCTCGTAGGGAGACGGGAGCGGATCCATAGTGGTGTATTGACATGGTGAATATGCGGACTCGTGTGCGCCACCTCAAAAGAGTTACTTGCAGTCGTAGTTCAGGACAGCCACCGAGTCAAAGCTGGTTTGCTGCAGTTAAACCCCACCATCCCTTTGTTGATAATGATGCATATGTAGATAGTTCTGATGTAAGTCTTGCTGGGTACATTTGTACTCACGTTGCTTAATTTATGTTTTTGCAGAGAGACTTCAGTCTCGCTAGTAGTTCCACGTGGACTTCGATGTTTAGCTTATTTCCTCAGCTATGATCTTGTGCCCTCGGCTGGATCTGGTAGATAGACAGGCATCTCAACCTTTTTCATTTGTAGATGTCTGTACTCAGACATGTTAAGCTTCCGCTTGTGCTTGATTTGTATGCTCTGAATGTTGGGTTATGAGACCCATGTTTGTAATATCTCGTTCCTCGGAGCCTATTGAATAAAATACTTGAGTTGTAGAGTCATGTTGTGATGCCATGTTGTATTTCCACATATCGAGCATATTGTGTGTATGTTATTGAAATGCTTGGTATGTGTGGGATCTGGCTATCTAGTTGTTTATCCTTAGTAGCCTCTCTTACCGGGAAATGTCTCCTAGTGCTTCCACTGAGCCATGGTAGCTTGCTACTGCTCCGGAACACTTAGGCTGGCCGGCATGTGTCCTTCTTCGTTCCTGTGTCTGTCCCTTCGGGGAAATGTCACGCGATGAATACTGGAGTCCTGTTAGCCCGCTACAGCCCGGTTCACCGGAGTCCTGCAAGCCCAGTGCTACAGCCTGGATTCACTTGCTGATGACCGACACGTTCGATGCTGGGTCATGGATGCCTGTCCCTATAAGTTTGTGCCACTTTGGGTTTACGACTAGCCATGTCAGCCCGGGATCCTTATCATATGGATGCTAGCGACACTGTCATATACGTGTGCCAAAAGGCGCAAACGGTCCCGGGCATAGGTAAGGTGACACCCGTGGGGATACCGTGCGTGAGGCCGCAAAGTGATATGAGGTGTTACATGCTAGATCGATGTGGCATTGAGTCGGGGTCCTGACAATCAACCTCCATGGAGACCGGCAATGGGGGCAACGCTCAAATTGGCCCCCGACCGAATATTATCCCGGAGACCCATACGGCTCCGCGATCGGGCCAGCAGTCTTCTTCAAGGGAAGGGGGTATGCCGTCTCCACCGGCACCCTATGTCAATCCACAGGTGTCAGACACTCTGGTGGAAGTGCTTCAAGGTGCTTCCAATGTGGAGGAGCACTGTACCCTTATGGGTACGGTTGAAAAGGTTTGGTCCATTAAAAGCAGATTGAACCAAGCCTATAACAGCCTTCTATCATGCTTTGAGGTGAAGTAGTATATTTTTAGTTATGTCTAGAAGGAACAACTGTATATAGATAGTAGCCCCTGAGACTCTATTCGGCGTTTCCCGAAGAAGGGCCGAGCAGAGGATCGAATAATATATCACAAGAGCTAACATATATGTCTATGTTGGTGAGCAGGTTGTGAAGTTGGCGGCAGCCTCGCATGCATTTGAAGTCTCCGAACTAAAGCGGAGGCTGGAGGAAAAACAAGGTATGTTATACCGAAGCATACCTGAACTGATATGAGTTCCAATTTGTTATCTAACTGAGCTTTATATTTATGCTCATACCTGACTCGTCTGAGGTCGAAGCCCTCAAGAGTGCACTAGCCGCAGCCAAGAACAAGGCGGACGAGGAACGCACCGCTCGCCAAAAGCATCACGCGAGGTTGGATGAAGTCCAACAAGAGCTCTCAGACACCATAAAGATATGTGAGTCTTTGGAATGCAAGGTGACAGATCAAGAATCCGATCTTACTGCGGTGCTCCAAAGTGCAAAGGAGGCTTGGGTTGAAGCCCAAGGTGCCTATCAGGAGATCCGCGAGGCCAAGAAGATCACGGCTGGTAAGAATTTTAATATGCAGAGAAAATATGTAAGGAGAAAGTATAACTTCTTGACACGCATTTGGAGTTCTCCTGGAGCATTTGAGGATTTGCCCTGAAGTGTTGCAGATGCTACTGATTTCTTCCGAGCCGAGGAGGAGAGCTCAACAGAGAAACTGTTCTGGTCACAATACCATGAGCCAGAGCAGCCCTTGCCCCTCAACAATCAGCTGAAATAGTTGACCGAGCTGCATAGGATGGTCGAGCTGGCCATGAAGGATGTCATAATCCGTTTTTGGCCAGCCGAACCAATACCTAGTAGCTACTTCGGGCTTGTGAAGCGGATGGTCGATGCCTTCCCAAGGCTAGATGCTATTAAGCGGTCGGTCTGCATCAAAGGTGCCAGGATGGCCTTCGCCCGTGTCAAGGTACAATGGGCAAAGATGAATGCCACTAGTCTTGCAACTGAAGGACCGCTCGCAGGCAAGGAGCATCGTACGCCGGAGAAGTACTTCAACGACGTCCTTGAAGGATCCCGCATTATAGAGGGCCTGTGCTCAAAGGACGTGATGTTTGAATGATTGTATCCGCAATGCCCAGACTATGTGATGAAAACAAAACGTTCGTATAAAGTTAGTCTTGTTTCACCTTAATTTATTAATCCTCCATTGCGGACGTTTATTAAATCTGACAGTTGGCCAGTCGTCGGCTTCAACCCCTCACATAGATATTATTGGGGGTGTTCGGTACAGCACAGAAACACACTTAACCCTACGATTTGGTCCTTGAAGGAGGTGCTAGTGCGGCGAACCAGGCAATCAGACTATGCGTCTTTACCACTCTCACTTAGCCATAGGAGTTTGACAATAGAATTATAGGCGCAACCCCTGGTATTGATCGGCGATCTGAAATCGGGCGCTGTAAACACCTGACCAGGTTAAACTAGTCCTTCGTGTGACACAAAAAAATCGGAAGATATTTATAATGAGTCACCGAATAACTGACCAGCTCTCGCCGCATCATGATAGTTAGTTTTTGGCTTTCTCTACTGAGGTGTTTGTCCGGCCAACCAGAAACACAATCGCAGTAGTTCTCCCTTTACTTCCTTAGCAGAACAATCGAAATGTAAGGTAGTAACCATAGGAGCCGGGCAACCCAACTATTGACCCAAGATATGATTCAGAGCTGATGCATATAATGCTAGATTCAGGACATCAAATTGCACTTGTGAAAGTGTTCGGACTTATAATAAATCTAATAGATGTACGCGGCTGAATGGAGCCCCTGGCGATTTAGGTCAGGCCGAAGTGAACATGGCATTTAGATGATAAAAAAGAATAATGAAGAAGGAATAAGCCAGTACCAAGTAATTTGGGCGAAAAACTATTTCCATTATATTCTTATTAATACGTCAAACATATTTGTACAGATAATGCTATAAGCACCGAGGCTATTTTACATGCCGAGTGCAAGAGAAAGAGGTGTACAACTATTTAAGAACATTGGGGGAGGTGATCTTGAAAGATCTTTTAGGTACTCCACCGTACATCTGTGCTTCTTTTCGCCTTGGTGTGTGATCCTTTGAGAGGAGTAATGAAATAAGTTTTCATAAGGGGCCGAAAAAGGGGCCCTTTGACACCATAAAAAGGGCGATGTAGGTTGTAACGATCCTAAAAAGGAAAACAAAATTAAGAAAAAGATAGATGGGGGTCCGGACGCGGTTGAGCCGTATTGTGGACCTCATCCTCAAAATGCCTTTATCGTCGCCCATGGTATTTTGAGTGCGTAATTGTGAGCACGCGGTACTTACGCCGCTGTTTGGTTGGGGCGAAGACATAGGCCGGATTGCTAGTCGAGCTCCTGGTGGGCTGGACTATCATTCTGTGGGTAGTTCGGACTCGTTTGACAGGGTCCGGTGGCTTGGATGCCAATGTGGAATTCGGCTTGATAAGGCTGACCTATACCTCCGCTGTGAGGGCCGCGGTGTGTTCCTCGGTATAGAGGGAACGATCCATGTTTCCATGAACTGTTATAACACCGCGCGGGCCCAACATTTTGAGATTTAGATAAGCGTAGTGCGGAACCACATTGAAGCGGGCAAATGCGGTTCGTCTGAGCAGTGCGTGATAGCCACTGCGGAAAGGGACGATGTCGAAGATCAAGTCTTCGCTTCGGAAGTTGTCCGGCGAACTGAATACAACCTCCAAGGTGATTGAGCCCGTGCAGCGGGCCTCTACACTAGGTATTACTCCTTTAAAGGTAGTTTTAGTGGGTTTGATTCTTGACGAGTCAATACCAATTTTCCGGACTATGTCCTGATAGACCAGATTAAGACTGCTGCCGCCGTCCATGAGGACTCTCGTGAGGTGGCATCCATCGATAATTGGATCGAGGACTAATGCGGTTGAACCTCCATGACGGATACTGGTCAGATGATCCCTGCGATCGAAGGTGATCGGGCATGCTGACCACGGGTTGAATTTTGGGGCGACTGGCTCTATCGCATAGACGTCGCTTAGCGCGCGTTTGCGCTCCCTTTTGGGGATGTGGGTAGTGTATATCATGTTCACCGTCTTGACTTGGGGGGGGGGTGGATTTCTTTTGTCCCCCTATGTTCGGTGGGCAAGGCTCCTCATCGTTATCCTTGCTGGGCGACCCTTTCCCCGTGTGTTCGGTGTTTAACTTGCCGGCCTATTTGAAGACCCAACAACTTCTGTTGGTATAGTTAGCAGGCTTGTCAGGGGTGTCGTGAATCTGGGAAGGTCGATCAAGTATTTGGTCCAAGCTAGATGAATCGTCCTTGTTTCTTTTGAATGACCTCTTCCGTTGATCGGGCTTGGAGCCACTGAATCCGGCGTTGACCACCGTGTCTTCGGTATTGTCGGTGTTGCTTCGACGCTTGTTTTTGTTGCGTCGGGGCATGCCGTTTCTGTTCTTTGCTTCGGAAGTGCCAGGATCGCTGGAACTGTTGCTGCTGCGCGCCAACCAGCTATCTTCGCCCATGCAAAAGCGGGTCATGAGCGATGTGAGGGCTGCCATAGACTTCGGCTTTTCTTGGCCGAGGTGTCGGGCAAGCCATTCGTCACGGATGCTGTGTTTGAAGGCTGCTAGAGCCTCGGCGTCCGGACAGTCAACAATTTGGTTCTTTTTGACTAGGAACTGGGTCCAGAATTTTCTGGCTGACTCTCCGGGCTGCTGGACTATGTGACTAAGGTCATCAGCGTCCAGGGGCCGGATATAGGTGCCCTGGAAGTTGTCTCTAAAGGCACCCTCCAGGTCTTCCCAACTCCCAATAGAATTTCTGGGAGGTTGTTTAACCAATGCTGAGCTGGTCCCTTAAGCTTGATAGAGAGGTATTTGATGGCATGTAGATCATCACCGCGAGCCATGTGAATGTTGAGAAGGAAATCTTTGATCCACACTGCAGGATCCGTTGTACCATTGTATGATTCGATGTTCACGGGTTTAAACCCTTCTAGGAACTAGTGTTCCATCACCTCATCAGTGAAGCATAGGGGGTGCGCGGCGCCTCTATATCGGGCCACGTCACGGCGTAGTTTGAATCGAGTCTGTATGTGGTTTTCAGCTCGGGTGAAGTTATGCTTGTCGCGCCAGGATTGATGGCCGTCTTCTCACGTTGGGGCTGGGCCCCTTGATCCGTATATTGATCCGGTCTAACTAGCTCTATTATCCAGGTAGTGTCGTAGGTCATAAGTGTATCCTGCAGCCGCTGTCTCTTTACCTTTACGGCGGGGTGGTGCAGGTGGGTGTTCGGCTTGAGTTGCTGCTCTATCTCGGCCACGTGGTGGTCGGTCAGGTCCGTCAATAGCATTACGCTTGGGCGGTATAGGTTCTGGGGCCTCGTCGTTGAATTGAGGTAGCAGTTTGCGCTTTGGGTAACTCTTGGTTGGGCGTCCGAGGCCATATTCCTCGGCTGCTAGGACATCAATCCATCTGTCATTGAGCAGATCCTGATCATCTTGAAGCCGCTACTGCTTCTTTTTCAAGCTTCTTGCAGTGGCTATTAGTCGTCGCTTAAAGCGCTCTTGTTCGAAGGGTTCCTCTGACACGATGAATTCTTTGTTGCCGAGGCTCTCGTCTTCTTCGGAGATTGGTATGTAATCATCATCCTCCGAACCCTTGTTTCCGCTTGGATTGTCGGGGTTGACTTGCCCCTCCTCCCAATCATCATGTTCGGATGTTGGTTCGACTGGGGCTTCTTGGTATTTGGCATTATCCGGAGTATTGTTGTCTTCGGTGCCGGTATTGCTGTCTTTTTCTTGGCGCGGTTTAGAGCGGCGCCACTGATGACGATGCTTTGGTGGTGCCTTAGGAGACTTATTCTCGACTGGGTCTTTCCCACCTTCGTCGTCATCCTCTTTAGGTGTATCCACCATATACACGCCATATGTGGAGGTAGCCGTCCAGCGTCCGGTAAGCGGCGGGTTCTGGCCTTGTTCTTCTCTGGCATCGTCGTCCATGTCATCGATGTCCTCGGAAGCATAATCAAGCATGTCGGTTAAGTCCTCGACAGTGGCTATGAAGTGGGTGGTGGGTGGGACGTAAAATTCCCTGCTCTCAGCCTCTAGTGCAGGTTGGGCATAGTTCGGCAGCGATTCTTCCATAATGGCGAGAGATCGCATTAGGTCCAGAGCCTCGTGTAAGGGTGAGGTATGGACAAGGAAGCGAGAATCCGTGGAGTGGGGCGGTACAAGATTTCCCTGGTCGAGCTCATGCAACACAGATCTCGAGAGTTCAGAGCTGGTGCACGGAGGTGAGTCCGGCTCGGTGAGGATAAAGGGAGCTGGGAGTGATTCTGGGCCGGTCGATGAGGCGATTACCTCCATATTTCCAGTGTTGAGCTCTATGGTTGTGAAGAGCCCGGCGGGTTCTAAACTCCCGTCTTCGGACTCGGTGAGGAGTTCGGGATCTGAGGCCGGAACATCGGTTGAGGCCGCGAGCCCTTGGAAGATCAAGTCTCCTTGGACATCAGCGACGTAGTTTAGGTTTCCGAAACTGATCTGATGACCAGGGGCGTAGCTGTCGATCTTCTCTAGATGTCCAATCAAATTGGCACGCAGTGCGAAGCCTCCGAATACGAAGATTTGGCTGGGGAGAAAAGTCTCCCTCGGGGTAGTGTTGATGTGGATGGTTGATGGAGCCATCGAGCCTTCTGGTGACGGCATAGTGGAACTCTCAATGAAAGCACCAATGTCGGTGTCAATGAGGGAAATATGCCCTAAAGGCAATAATAAAGTTATTATTTATTTCCTTATTTCATGGTAAATGTTTATTATTCATGCTCTAATTGTATTAACCGGTAACTTAGTACATGTGTGAATACATAGACAAAACATAGTGTCCCTAGTATGCCTCTACTTGACTAGCTCATTAATCAAACATGGTTATGTTTCCTAACCATAGACATGTGTTGTCATTTGATGAACGGGATCACATCATTAGGAGAATGATGTGATGGACAAGACATATCCGATAGCTTAGCATCATGATCGTTACAGTTTCATTGCTACTGCTTTCTTCATGACTTATAAATGTTCCTCGGACTATGCGATTATGCAACTCCCGAATACCGGAGGAACACTTTATGTGCTACCAAACGTCACAACATAGAAAGGTGATTATAAAGGTGCTCTACAGGTGTCTCAGAAGGTGTTTGTTGGGTTGGCATAGATCAAGATTAGGATTTGTCACTCCATGTTTCGAAGAGGTATCTCTGGGCCCTCTCGATACTCATCACTATAAGCCTTGCAAGCAATGTGATTAATGAGTTAGTTGCGGGATGAAGTATTACGGAACAAGTAAAGAGACTTGCCGGTAACGAGATTGAACTAGGAATGATGATACCGATGATCGAATCTCGGGCAAGTAACATAGCGATGACAATGGGAACAACGTATGTTGTTATGCGGTTTGACCGATAATGATCTTCGTAGAATATATACGAACCAATACGAGCATCCGGGTTCCGCTATTGGTTATTGACCGGAGACGTGGCTCGGTCATGTCTACATAGTTCTCGAACCCGTAGGGTCCGCATGCTTAACGTTTGATGATGATTGGTATTATGAGTTTATGTGATTTGATGTACCAAAGGTCGTTCGGAGTCCTGGATGTGATCACGGACATGACGAGGAGTCTCCAAATGGTCGAGACATAAAGATTGATATATTGGACGATTATATTCGGACTCCAGAAGTGTTCCAGAAAAGTTTCAGATAAAACAGGAGTGCTGGAGGGTCACCGGAACCCCCGGGGGGAACTAGTAGGCCTCGATGGGCCTTAGTGGAGAGAGAGGAGGGCTTGCCGCGCGCCCCCCTTGAGCCCGAATAGGAAAAGGGAAGGGGGGCGGCACCCCCCCCCCCTTTCCTTCTCCCTCTCTCCCTCTCCTTCCTTCCACCTCTCTCCTTGGTGGAAACCTACTAGGACATGGAGTCCTAGTAGGATTCCCCCTTTGGGGGTGCACCAAGGAGGGTTGGCCGGCCTCCCCTCTCCTCCTTTATATACGGGGGAGGGGGCACCCCATAGACACACAAGTAGAACAAGTTGATCTTTAGCCCTGTGCGGTGCCCCCCTCCATAGTTTTCCACCTTGGTCATATCATCGTAGTGCTTAGGCGAAGCCCTGCGCCAGTAACTTCATCATCACTGTCACCATGCCGTCATGCTGACGGAACTCTCCCTCGGCCTCAGATGGATCTAGAGGTCGAGGGACATCACCGAGTTGAACGTGTGCAGATCACGGAGGTGGCAAGCATTTGGTACTTGATCGGTTGAATCGCGAAGACGTTCGACTACATCAACCGTGTTAGATAACGCTTCCGCTTTTGGTCTACGAGGGTACGTGGACACACTCTCCCCCTCGTTGCTATGCATCACCTCGTTAGATCTTGCATGATCGTAGGAAGTTTTTGAAATTACTGCGTTCCCCAACAGTGGCATCCGAGCCAGGTCTATGCGTAGATGTTATATGCACGAGTAGAACACAAAGATTTGTGGGCGATAATAGTCATACTGCTTACCTGCATATCATACTTTGATTTGGCGGTATTGTTGGATGAAGCGGCCCAGACCGACATTACATGACCACGTTCATGAGACTGGTTCTATCGACGTGCTTATGCACATAGGTGGCTGGCGGATGTCTTTTTCTCCAACTTTAGTTGAATCGAGTGTGGTTACGCCCGGTCTTTGTTGAAGGTTAAAACAACACACTTGACGAAAAATCGTTGTGGTTTTGATGCGTAGGTAAGAACGGTTCTTGCTAGAAGCCCATAGCAGTCACGTAAAACTTGCAACAACAAAGTAGTGGATGTCTAACTTGTTTTTGCAGAGCTTGCTGTGATGTGGTATGGTCAAGGCAAGATGTGATATAAATTGTTGTATGAGATGATCATGTTTTGTAACAAAGTTATCGGCAACTGGCAGGAGCCATATGGTTATCGCTTTATTGTATGCAATGCAGTCGCCATGTAACTATTTTACTTTATCACTAAGCGGTAGCGATAGTCGTAGTAACAATAGTTGGCGAGACGACAACGATGCTACGATGGAGATCAAGGTGTTGCGCCGGTGACGATGGAGATCATGATGATGCTTTGGTGATGGAGATCATGATCACAAGATGATGATGTTAATATCATGTCACATATTTTGGTTGCATGTGATGTTTATATTTTATGCATCTTATTTTGCTTAGTACGGCGGTAGCTTTATAAGATGATCCCTTACTAAATTTCAAGGTATAAGTGTTCTCCCTGTGTATGCACCATTGCGACAGTTATTCATGCTGCGACACCACGTGATGATCAGGTGTGATAGGATCTACATTCACATACAACGGGTGCAAGCCAGTTTTGCACACGTAGAATACTCGGGTTAAACTTGACGAGCCTAGCATATGCAGATATGGCCTTGGAACACTGGAGACCGAAAGGTCGAGCGTGAATCATATAGTAGATATGATCAACATAGTGATGTTCACCATTGAAAACTACTCCATCTCACATGATGATCGGACATGGTTTAGTTCATTTGGATCATGTGATCATTTAGATGACTAGAGGGATGTCTATCTAAGTGGGAGTTCTTAAGTAATATGATTAATTGAACTTTAATTAATCATGAACTTAGTCCTGATAGTATTTTTCAAATTATGTTGTAGATCAATAGCTCACGTTGTAGCTTCCCTATGTTTTTATATGTTCCTAGAGAAAACTAAGTTGAAAGATGATAGTAGCAATGATGCGACTGGGTCCGTAATCTGAGGTTTATCCTCATTGCTGCACAGAAAAATTATGTCCTTGATGCATCGCTAGGTGACAGACCTATTGCAGGAGCAGATGCAGACGTTATGAATGTTTGGCTAGCTCAATATGATGACTACTTGATAGTTTAGTGCACCATGCTTTACGACTTAGAACCGGGACTTCAAAAACGTTTTTGAAACATCACGGGGCATATGAGATGTTCCAAGAGCTGAAATTGGTATTTCAGACTTATGCTCGTGTCAAGAGGCATGAGACCTCTGACAAGTACTTTTCCTAAAAGATGGAGGAGAATTTCTCAACTAGTGAGCACGTGCTCAGAATGTCTGGGTACTACAATCACTTGAATCAAGCAGGAGTTAATCTTCTAGATAAGATAGTGATTGACAGAGTTCTCTAGTCGCCACCACCAAGTTACTGGAACTTCATGATGAACTATAGTATGCAAGGGATGACGAAAACTATTCCCGAGCTCTTCATGATGCTGAAATCGACAAAGGTAGAAATCAAGAAAAGTATCAAGTGTTGATTGACAAGACCACTAGTTTCAAGAAAAAGGGCAAAGGGAAAGAAAGGGAACTTCAAGAAGAATGGAAAGCAAGTTGCCAGTCCCGTGAAGAAGCCCAAAGCTGGATCTAAGCCTGAAACTAAGTGATTTTGCTGTAAAGGAAATGGTCACTGGAAGCGAAACTACCCCAAATACTTGGTGGATAAGAAGGATGGCAAAGTAAACAAGGGTATATTTGATATACATGTTATTGATGTGTACCTTACTAGTGTTTATAGTAGCCCCTGGGTATTTGGTACTTGTTCGGTTGCTAAGATTAGTAACTCGAAACAGGAGTTACAGAATAAACAAGACTAGTTGAGGGTGAAGTGACGATGTGTGTTGGAAGTGGTTCCAAGATTGATATGATCATCATTGCACACTCCCTATACTTTCAAGATTAGTGTTCAACCTAAATAAATGTTATTTGGTGTTTGCATTGAGCATAAATATGATTAGATCATGTTTATTGCGATATGATTATTCATCTAAGACAGAGAATAAATTGTTATTCTATTTACATGAATAAAAACTTCGATGGTCATACACCCAATGCTTATGGTTTATTGAATCTTGATCGTAGTGATACACATATTCATAATAGTGATGCCAAAAGATGCAAAGTTGATAATGATAGTCCAACATATTTGTGGCACTGCTGTTTGGGTCATATCTGTGTAAAGCGCATGAAGAAACTCCATAAAGATGGACTTTTGGAATCACTTGATTATGAATCATTTGATGCTTGCGAATCGTGCCTTATGGGCAAGATGACTAAAACTCTTTTCTCCGGAATAATGGAATGAGCTAGTGACTTATTGGAAATAATACATACCGATGTATGTGATCCAGTGAGTGTTGATGCTTGTGGCGGGTATCATTATTTTTTGACCTTCACAAATGATTTGAGAAAATATGGGTATATCTACTTAATGAAACACAAGTCTGAAACATTTGAAAAGTTCAAAGAATTTCAGAGTGAAGTGGAGAATCTTCGTAACAAGAAAATAAAGTTTCTATGATCTGATCACAGAGGAGAATATTTGAGTTACGAGTTTGGCCTTCATTTAAAACAATGTGGAATAGTTTCACAGCTCACGGCACATAGAACACCACAGCGTAATGGTGTGTCCGAACATCAAAACCGCACTTTATTGGATATGGTGCGATCTATGATGTCTCTTACCGGGTTACCTCTATATTTTTGGGGTTGTGCATTAGAGACAGCTGCATTCACTTTAAAAATGGGCACCATCAAAATCCGTTGAGATGATGCCTTATGAACTGTAGTTTGGCAAGAAACCAAAGTTGTCGTCGTTTCTTAAAGTTTGCGGCTGCGATGCTTATGTGAAAAAGCTTCAACCTGATAAGCTCGAACCCAAATCAGAGAAATGTGTCTTCAAAGGATACCCAAAGGAAACTATTGGGTAGACCTTCTATCACAGATCCGAAGGCAAGATCATTGCTAAAAATGGATCCTTTCTAGAGAAGGAGTTTCTCTCGAAAGAAGTGAGTGGAGGAAAGTAGAACTTGATGAGGTAATTGTACCTTCTCCCAAATTGGAAAGTAGTTCATCACAGAAATTAGTTCTAGTGATTCCTACACCAATTAGTCAGGAAGCTAATGATGATGATCATGAAACTTCAGATCAAGTTAGTACAGAACATCGTAGGTCTTCTAGAGTATGGTCCACACCGGAATGGTATGGTAATCCTATTCTGGAAGTCATGTTACTAGAGCATGATGAACCTACGAACTATGAGGAAGCGATGATGAGCCTAGATTCCGCGAAATGGCTTGAGGCCATGAAATCTGAGATGGGATCCATGTATGAGAACAAAGTGTGGACTTTGGTGGATTTGCCCGATGATCGGCAAGCCATAGAATATAAATGGATCTTCAAGTGGAAGACGAACGCTGATAGTTGTGTTACTATCTACAAAGCTCGACTTGTCGCAAAAGGTTTTCAACAAGTTCAAGGAGTTAACTACGATGAGACTTTCTCACCCGTAGCGATACTTAAGTCTATCTCAATCATGTTAGCAATTGCCGCATTTTATGATTATGAAATTTGGCAGATGGATGTCAAAATTGTATTCCTGAATGGATTTCTTGAAGAAGAGTTGTATATGACGCAACCAGAAGGTTTTTTCAATCCAAAGGGTGCTAACAAAGTGTGCAATCTCCAGCGATCCCTTTATGGACTGGTGCAAGCTTCTCGGAGTTGGGATAAACGCTTTGACAGTGTGATCAAAGCATATGGTTTTATACAGGCTTTTGGAGAAGCCTGTATTTACAAGAAAGTGAGTGGGAGCTCTGTAGAATTTCTAATATTGTATGTGGATGACATATTTTTGATTGGAAATGATATAAAATTTCTGGATAGCATAAAGGGATACTTGAAATAAGAGTTTTTCAATGAAAGACCTTGGTGAAGCTGCTTACATATTGGGCATCAAGATCTATAGAGATAGATCAAGACGCTTGATAAGATTTTTCAATGACTAAATACCTTGACAAGTTTTAGAAAGTGTTCAGAATGGATCATTCAAAGAAGGAGTTCTTGTCTGTATTACAAGGTGTAAATTTGAGTAAAGACTCAAAGCCCGACCATGGCAGAAGATAGAAAGAGAATGAAAGTCATTCCCTATGCCAGAGTCATAGGTTCTATAAAGTATGATGTACTGTGTACTAGACCTATTGTGTACCTTGCCATGAGTTTGGCAAAGGGGTACAATAGTGATCTAAGAGTAGATCACTGGATAGTGGTCAAAATTATCCTTAGTGAGTACTAAGGAAATGTTTCTCGGTGATGGGGGTGATAAAGAGTTCGTCGTAAAGAGTTACGTTGATACAAACTTTTACACCGATCCAGATGACCCTAAGTCTCAATCTGGATACATATTGAAAGTGGGAGAAATTAGCTAGAGTAGCTCTATGCAGAGCATTGTAGACATAGAATATTTGCAAAATATATACGGCTCTGATTGTGACAGACCCGTTAACTAAACTTCTCTCACGAACAAAACATGATTGATGTCTACTACACAACCTTCTTCTTGTAGACGTTGTTGGGCCTGCAAGCGCACAGGTTTGTAGGACAGTAGCAAATTTCCCTCAAGTGGATGACCTAAGGTTTATCAATCCATGGGAGGCGTAGGATGAAGATGGTCTCTCTCAAGCAACCCTGCAACCAAATAACAAAGAGTATCTTGTGTCCCCAACACACCCAATACAATGGTAGATTGTATAGGTGCACTAGTTCGGCGAAGAGATGGTGATACAAGTGCAATATGGATGGTAGATATAGGTATTTGTAATCTGAAATTATAAAAACAGCAAGGTAACTAATGATAAAAGTGAGCGTAAACGGTATTGCAATGATAGGAAACAAGGCCTAGGGTTCATACTTTCACTAGTGCAAGTTCTCTCAACAATAATAACATAGATAGATCATATAACAATCCCTCAACATGCAACAAAGAGTCACTCCAAAGCCACTAATAGAGGAGAACAAATCAAGAGATTATGGTAGGGTACGAAACCACCTCAAAGTTATTCTTTCGGATCGATCTATTCAACAGTTCGTAGTAAAATAACATGAAGCTATTCTTTCCGCTCAATCTATCATAGAGTTCATACTAGAATAACACCTTAAGACACAAATCAACCAAAACCCTAATGTCACCTAGATATTCCATTGTCACCTCAAGTATCCGTGGGCATGATTATACGATATGCATCACACAATCTCAGATTCATCTATTCAACCAACACAAAGTACTTCAAAGAGTGCCCCAAAGTTTCTACCGGAGAGTCAAGGCAAGAACGTGTGCCCACCCCTATGCATAGGTTCATGGGCGGAACCCGCAAGTTGGTCACCAAAACATACATCAAGTGGCACATGATATCCCATTGTCACCACAGATAAGCACGGCAAGACATACATCAAGTGTTCTCAAATCATTAAAGACTCAATCCGATAAGATAACTTCAAAGGGAAAACTCAATTCATCACAAGAGAGTAGAGGGGGCAGAAACATCATAAGAACCAACTATAATAGCAAAGCTCACGATACATCAACATCGTGCCATAGAGGGAACACGAGAGAGAACACGAGAGAGAGAGATCAAACACATAGCTACTGGTACATGCCCTCAGCCCCGAGGGTGAACTACTCCCTCCTTGTCATGGAGAGCGCCGGGATGATGAAGATGGCCACCGGTGAAGGATCCCCCTCCGGCAGGGTGCCGGAACGGGCTCCCGAGAGGTTTTTGGTGGCTATAGAGGCTTGCGGCGGTGGAACTCCCGATCTATCTTTATATTCGATGTTTTTAGGGTACATAGCTTATATAGGCGAAAGAAGTCGGTCGGGGGAGCCTTGAGGGGCCCACGAGAGGGTAGGGCACACCCAGGGGGTGGGCGCCCCCTATCTCGTGGCTTCCTCGATGACCCCCCGACTTGCACTCCAAGTCTCCTGGATCATAATCTTTCCAAAAATCACGCTGCCGAAGGTTTCATTCCGTTTGGACTCCGTTTGATATTCCTTTTCTTCGAAATACTGAAACAGGCAATAAAACAACAATATGGGTTGGGCCTCCAGTTAATAGGTTAGTCCCAAAAGTGATATAAAAGTGTATAATAAAGCCCATAATCATTAAAAATAGATAATATAATAGCATGGAACAATCAAAAATTATAGATACGTTGGAGACGTATCAAGCATCCCCAAGCTTAATTCCTGCCCGTCCTCGAGTAGGTAAATGATAAAAAACAGAATTTTTGATGTGGAATGCTACCTAGCATAATTCTTAATGTATTTCTCTTTATTGTGGCATGAATGTTCAGATCCAAATGATTCAAAATAAAAGTTCATATTGATAAAAGAAATAGTAATACTTCAAGCATACTAATAAAAGCAATCATGTCTTCTCAAA
This sequence comes from Triticum dicoccoides, assembly GCF_002162155.2. Lineage (NCBI taxonomy): Eukaryota > Viridiplantae > Streptophyta > Magnoliopsida > Poales > Poaceae > Triticum > Triticum dicoccoides. Next base: position 147,835,125 of record NC_041385.1, read on the forward strand.
ATAACATGCCTAAAGAAAGTTCATCTCTATAAAATCATATAGTTAGGCTATGCTTCATTTTTGTCACACAAAGATGTTCCCAACTTCTATACCCCCAATGGCAAGCCAAGCAATCGTTTCGTACTTAAATAATCTCAAACTTTTTCAACCTTCACGCAATACATGAGCGTGAGCGATGGATATAGCACTATGGGTGGAATATAATAATGATTGGGGATTGTGTGGAGAAGACAAAAAAGGAGAAAGTCTCACATTGACGAGGATAATCAACGGTCTATGGAGATGCCCATCAATTGATGTCAACATGAGGAGTAGGGATTGCCATGCAATGAATGCACTAGAGCTATAAATGAATGAAAGCTCAACAAAGGAAAACTAGTGGGTGTGCATCCAAATTGCTTGCTCACGAAGACCTAGGGCATTTGAGGAAGCCCATCGTAGCAATATACATGCCAAGTTCTATAATGAAAAATTCCCACTAGTATATGAAAGTGACAACCTATGAGACTCTCTACATGAAAAACATGGTGCTACTTTGAAGCACAATATATGAGACTCACTACATGAAGAACAAGGTTCTACTTTGAAGCACAAGTGTGGAAAAAAGATAGTAACATTGACCCTTTTTATTTATTTTCTCTCTTTTTTTCTTCTTTTTTTTGGCCTTTCTTTTTTATCTTTAGGCCTTTTTTTTGGGCAATGCTCTAATAATGATGATCATCACACTTTTATTGATTACAACACATGAATTACAACTCAAAACTAGAACAAGATATGACTCTATATGAATGCCTCCGGCGGTGTACCGGGATGGTGCAATGAATCAAGAGTGACATGTATGAAAAATTATGCATGGTGGCTTTGCCACAAATACGATGTCAACTACACTATCATGCAATGGCAATATGACTAAAGTAATGTATGTCATGATAAATGATGAACGGAATGGTGGAAAGTTGCATGGCAATATATCTCGGAATGGTTATGGAAATGCCATAAATAGGTAGGTATGGTGGCTGTTTTGAGGAAGATATAAGGAGGTTTATGTGTGATAGAGCGTATCATATCACGGGGTTTGGATGCACTGGCGAAGTTTGAACCAACTCTCAAGGTGAGAAAGGGCAATGCACGGTACCGAAGAGGCTAGCAATGATGGAAATGTAAAAGTGCGTATAATCCATGGACTCAACATTAGTCAAAAGAACTCATATACTTATTGCAAAAATTTAGAAGTCATAAAAAACCAAGCACTACGCGCATGCTCCTAGGGGGATAGATTGGTAGGAAAAGACCATCGCTCGTCCCCGACCGCCACTCATAAGGATGCACAAGCCAGGTACACTTCATGCTTCAAATTTGTTACACAACTTTAACCATACGTGCATTCTACGGGACTTGCTAACTTCAACACAAGCATTCTTTAAATTCATAATCACCCAACTAGCATGACTTTAATATCACTACCTCCATATCTCAAAACAATTATCAAGTATCAAGTTGATCATAGCATCCAATTCACTTCCTATGATAATTTTCATTCAAAATACTATGCTGTTTAAGACTCTCAAAATAATATAAGTGAATTATGAGAGTTCATTAATTTCTACAAAATAGAACCACCGCCGTGCTCTAAAAAGATATAAGTGAAGCACTAGAGCAAACGACAAACTACTCCAACAAGATATAAGTGAAGATCAATGAGTAGATAAATAATTATGCAACTATGCGAAGACTCTCTCTCTCATTTAAGAATTTCAGATCTGGTTATTTTATTCAAACATCAAGCAAAGCAAAACAAAATGACATTGCAAGGATAGCACAACTCATGTGAAGAAGCAAAAAACTTAGGTTCAACCGATACTAACCGATAGTTGTTGAAGAAGAAAGGTGGGATGCCTACCAGGGCATCCGCAAGCTTAGATGCTTGAGACTTCTTAGAATATTATCTTGTGGTGCCTTGTTCATGCCCAATCTTGAGCTTTTGGGTCTCCTTAATTCCTTCCATATCACGGTTTCTCTTTTTATCAAAAGCTTCATCCACACCAAACTCAACAAGAACTCATGAGATAGGTTAGTATAAACCAATGCAACACATTATCATTTTCTACTGTAAAAAATTACTAAGACTATTATTCAACATTGAATACTAAATGTCTCTGCATATTTAACACTCCTATCATCAAATAGAATCATTAAACAAGCAAACATATGCAAACAATGCAAACATAACAGCAATCTGCCAAAACAGTATAGTCTGTAAAGAATGCAAGATTCATCATACTTACCTAACTCCAAAAATTATAACAAAAATACTAAGCTGTAAAATATTTATCAGATCCCATTGTTCAAAAAGATTCAACATTATATCACTCTCTGACTTTTCTAGGGAATTTTTGCAACAGCGGTAAACTTTCTGTTTTCAAACAGCAACATGTATACTAGCAAAATAACCATGGTAACGGCTATCCTTGACATTTTTATTGAAAATAAAGATGAAAACATTAATCTAAATAACAGAAAGAAAATACTAACAAAACAAAATGATGCTCCAAGCAAAACACATATCATGTGGCGAATAAAAATATAGCTCCAAGTAAAATTACCGATGAACGAAGACGAAAGAGGGGATGCCTTCCGGGGCATCCCCAAGCTTAGTTGCTTGGTTGTCCTTGAATATTACCTTGGGGTTCCTTGGGAATCCCCAAGCTTAGGCTCTTGCCACTCCTTATTCCATAGTCCATCGAATCTTTACTAAAAACTTGAAAACTTCAACCACACAAAACTCAAAACAAAACTCGTAAGCTTCGTTAGTATAAGAAAATAATTCACCACTTAGGTACTGTAATGAACTCATTATAAATTCATATTGGTGTTAAACCTATTGTATTCCAACTTCTCTATGGTTCATACCCTTACATACTAGCCATATATTCATCAAAATAAGCAAACAACACATAGAAAACAGAATCTGTCAAAAACAGAACAGTCTGTATTAATCTGTATCAAACGTATACTTATGGAACCCCAAAAATTATGAAATAAATTGGTGTACTTGAGGAATTTTTCTATTAATCATATTCAAAAAGAATCAACCTAAAACCACACTCCAGTAAATAATTAAAGCTAATCTCGTGAGCGCAAAGTTTCTGTTTTTTACAGCAAGATCATAAAGACTTCACCCAAGTCTTCACAAAGGCTCTACTTGGCACTTTATTGAAACAAAAGCTATAAAACATGATTACTAAAGTAGAATAATCATGTGGACACCCAAAAACATTAAGGGTAAATATTGGGTTGTCTCCCAACAAGCGCTTTTCTTTAATGTCTTTCTAGCTAGGCATGATGATGGCAATGATGCTCACATAAAAGATAAGAATTGAAACGTAAAGAGAGAATCATGAATAATATGACTAGCACATTTAAGTCTAACCCACTTCCTATGCATAGGGATTTTGTGAGCAAACAACCTTTGGGAACAATAATCAATTAGCATAGGAAGGCAAAACAAGCATAACTTCAAGATTTTAAGCACATAGAGAGGAAACTTGATATTATTGCAATATGTAGAAGCATATGATCCTCTCTCATAATAATTTTCAGTAGCATCATGAATGAACTCAACAATATAACCAGCACCTAAAGCATTCTTTTCATGATCTACAAGCATAGAACATTTATTACTCTCCACATAAGCAAAATTCTTCTCATTCGGAATGGTGGGAGTATCATAAGAGAGTTGAACACTAAAAATTGTTTCCACATTAAAAGAGTAATGTTCAGAAAAAGGGTAATCATAATCATGGCCAGTTTTATAAATATAATCATCACTACTTTTTATAGCATAAGTTTCATCACAATAATCATCATAAGTAGCAAGTTCGTTCTCATCATAATCGATTGAAACCTCTCCCAAGATAGTGGAATCACTAAATAAATTTGACACTCTTCCAAATCCACTTTCATATTCATCACAATAAGATTCAACATCGTCCAAAATAGTGGGATCACTACTTCCTAAAGTTGACACTCTTCCAAACCCACTTTCGTCAATATAATCATAAAAAAGAGGAATGCTATCATCATAACAACTTTGGATATCAAAACATGGGATGCTAAAAATATCATCTTCATTAAAAGTAGCATCCCCAAGCTTGGTACGAGCATTAATTCCAGCAAATATATTCTCAAATATTTCATCCTCATCAAACATAGCTTCCCCAAGCTTGGGCCTTTTCATATCATAATCATTCTCATCATTGATAGTATGGATAACACCAATAGTATAGCAATTATCATCATCACAATGAGTAGTAGGAGCAACATAATTTGAGAGGGATACATTTTTACCTTTGCTGCCCCTTCTCTTCCTTTTCTTCTTCACATTATGTGTGGGTTCAACTTTCTTTATTGATGGGATTGGTTGAATAGAAAGCTCCTCCTCGTTACCTGATTCATCATAAGAAATAATAGGAGGAGATTGGGAAGTCTCTTACCTTTGATTAGTATTATCATCATCTTCTATTTGCTTTCTTTTCTTTATGTAATTGGCAATATATGGATTTTCAATGCAATTCACCGCACAATACAAATAAATCTTCTCTAGATCAAAATCAAGAACTTTCTTAAGGGCAAAACCTGGAAGATCCTTAGTTAAACGTTTCCATTCTTCATAACCTTAAAGAAAACTAAGTTTATTATAGTGTGCAAGGGAAATCAAATCATCACAATTTGTTGACAAGATTCGATCATGAAATAATCTGCATAGGTGATGTAGATGACCACGTTCATTGCATAGTTCACAAGTACGGCAAAGGAAATGTAAATTTCAGCACCCCTATTTAACTTTTCTTGCAACAATTTAGTTTTTACATGCTTATGCCTCTTGCAATATATATCTTCTCTATTCGGTGTGCTCATGCAAACATGCATTCCACAAAAGTTGACATGCTCATAAGAGACATTTTCATCATGACTAGTGCAATCATCATTAGTACTATGGATATTAAAAGAGTTCATACTAACAACATTGCAATCATGCTCATCAATCAAAGATTTAGTGCAATTTTTTTATAGATTTCTTCTTCTAGCACTTGAGCACAATTTTCCTTACCATCATTCTCACGAAAGATATTAAAAAGACGAAGCGTATGAGACAAACTAAATTCCATTTTTTTGTAGTTTTCTTTTATAGACTAAACTAGTGATAAAATAAGAAACAAAAAGATTCGATTGCAAGATCTAAAGATATACCTTCAAGCACTCACCTCCCTGGCAACGGCGCCAGAAAAGAGCTTGATGTCTACTACACAACCTTCTTATTGTAGACGTTGTTGGGCCTGCAAGTGCACAGGTTTATAGGACAGTAGCAAATTTCCCTCAAGTGGATGACCTAAGGTTTATCAATCTGTGGGAGGCGTAGGATGAAGATGGTCTCTCTCAAGCAACCCTGCAACCAAATAACAAAGAGTCTCTTGTGTCCCCAACACACCCAATACAATGGTAGATTGTATAGGTGCACTAGTTCGGCGAAGAGATGGTGATACAAGTGCAATATGGATGGTAGATATAGGTATTTGTAATCTGAAATTATAAAAACAGCAAGGTAACTAATGATAAAAGTGAGCGTAAACGGTATTGCAATGATAGGAAACAAGGCATAGGGTTCATACTTTCACTAGTGCAAGTTCTCTCAACAATAATAACATAGATAGATCATATAACAAGCCCTCAACATGCAACAAAGAGTCACTCCAAAGCCACTAATAGATGAGAACAAATCAAGAGATTATGGTAGGGTACGAAACCACCTCAAAGTTATTCTTTCGGATCGATCTATTCAAGAGTTCGTAGTAAAATAACATGAAGCTATTCTTTCCGCTCAATCTATCATAGAGTTCATACTAGAATAACACCTTAAGACACAAATCAACCAAAACCCTAATGTCACCTAGATACTCCATTGTCACCTCAAGTATCCATGGGCATGATTATACGATATGCATCACACAATCTCAGATTCATCTATTCAACCAACACAAAGTACTTCAAAGAGTGCCCCAAAGTTTCTACCGGAGAGTCAAGGCAAGAACGTGTGCCAACCCCTATGCATAGGTTCATGGGCGGAACCCGCAAGTTGGTCACCAAAACATACATCAAGTGGCACATGATATCCCATTGTCACCACAGATAAGCACGGCAAGACATACATCAAGTGTTCTCAAATCATTAAAGACTCAATCCGATAAGATAACTTCAAAGGGAAAACTCAATTCATCACAAGAGAGTAGAGGGGGGAGAAACATCATAAGATCCAACTATAATAGCAAAGCTCGTGATACATCAAGATCGTGCCATAGAGGGAACATGAGAGAGAACACGAGAGAGAGAGAGAGAGATCAAACACATAGCTACTGGTACATGCCCTCAGCCCCGAGGGTGAACTACTCCCTCCTTGTCATGGAGAGCGCCGGGATGATGAAGATGGCCACCGGTGAAGGAACCCCCTCTGGCAGGGTGCTGGAACGGGCTCCCGAGAGGTTTTTGGTGGCTATAGAGGCTTGCGGCCGCGGAACTCCCAATCTATCTTTATATTCGATGTTTTTAGGGTATGTAGGCTTATATAGGCGAAAGAAGTTGGTCGGGGGAGCCTCGAGGGGCCCACGAGAGGGTAGGGCGCGCGCCCCTATCTCGTGGCTTCCTCGATGACCCCCCGGCTTGCACTCCAAGTCTCCTGGATCATAATCTTTCCAAAAATCACGCTGCCAAAGGTTTCATTCCGTTTGGACTCCGTTTGATATTCCTTTTCTTCGAAATACTGAAACAGGAAATAAAAGAGCGATATGGGTTGGGCCTCCGGTTAATAGGTTAGTCCCAAAAGTGATATAAAAGTGTATAATAAAGCCCATAATCATTCAAAGCAGATAATAAAATAGCATGGAACAATCAAAAATTATAGATACGTTGGAGACGTATCAATGATCACACCTTAGTACTCTTTGGGTGCTAATCACATAGCGATGTGAACTGGATTATTGACTCTAGTAAAGCCTTTGGGTGTTGGTCACATGGCGATGTGAACTATGGGTGTTAATCACATACAGATGTGAACTATTGGTGTTAAATCACATGGCGATGTGAACTAGAATATTGACTCTAGTGCAAGTGGGAGAGTGAAGGAAATATGCCCTAGAGGCAATAATAAAGTTATTATTTATTTCCTTATTTCATGATAAATGTTTATTATTCATGCTAGAATTGTATTAACCGGAAACTTAGTACATGTGTGAATACATAGACAAAACATAGTGTCCCTAGTATGCCTCTACTTGACTAGCTCATTAACCAAAGATGGTTATTTTTCCTAACCATAGACATGTGTTGTCATTTGATGAACGGGGTCACATCATTAGGAGAATTATGTGATGGACAAGACCCATCGTTAGCTTAGCATCGTGATTGTTATAGTTGCATTGCTACTGCTTTCTTCATGACTTATACATGTTCCTCAGACTATGCGATTATGCAACTCCCCAATACCGAAGGAACACTTTGTGTGCTACCAAATGTCACAACATAAAAGGGTGATTATAAAGGTGCTCTACAGGTGTCTCCGAAGGTGTTCGTTGGGTTGGCATAGATCAAGATTAGGATTTGTCACTCCGTGTTTCGAAGAGGTATCTCTGGGCCCTCTTGGTAATGCTCATCACTATAAGCCTTGCAAGCATTGTAACTAATGAGTTAGTTGCATGATGAAGTATTACAGAACGATTAAAGAGACTTGCCAGTAATGAGATTGAACTAGGTATGATGATACCGACGATCGAATCTCGGGCAAGTAACATACCGATGACAAAGGGAACAACGTATGTTGTTATGCGGTTTGACCGATAAAGATCTTCGTAGCATATGTAGGAACCAATATGAGCATCCAGGTTCCGCTATTGGTTATTGACCGAAGACGTGTCTCGGTCATGTCTACATAGTTCTCGAACCCGTAGGGTCCGCATGCTTAACATTTGATGACGATTGGTATTATGAGTTTATGTGATTCGATGTACTGAAGGTTGTTCGGAGTCCCGGATGTGATCACGGACATGACGAGGAGTCTCAAAATGGTCGAGACATAAAGATTGATATATTGGACGACTATATTCGGACTCCGGAAGTGTTCCAGAGAAGTTTCGGATAAAACCATAGTGCTGGAGGGTTACCAGAACCCCCCGGGGGAACTAGTGGGCATCGATGGGCCTTAGTGGAGAGAGAGGAGGGCCACAGGAGGGATGCCCCCCCTTGAGTCTGAATAGGACAAGGGAAGGGGGGCGGTGCCCCCACTTTCCTTCTCCCTCTCTCCTTCTTGGTGGAAACCTACTAGGACTTGGAGTCCTAGTAGGATTCCCCCTTTGGGGGTGCACCAAGGAGGGTTGGCCGGCCTCCCCTCTCCTCCTTTATATACGGGGTAGGGGGCACCCCATAGACACACAAGTAGAACAAGTTGATCTTTAGCCGTGTGCGGTGCCCCCCTCCATAGTTTTCCACCTTGGTCATATCGTCGTAGTGCTTAGGCGAAGCCCTGCGCCGGTAATTTCATCATTACCGTCACCACGCCATCGTGATGACGGAACTCTCCCTCGGCCTCAGCTGGATCTAGAGTTCGAGGCACGTCACCGAGCTAAACTTGTGCAAATTACAAAGGTGGCAAGCGTTTGGTACTTGATCGGTTGAATCGCGAAGACGTTCAACTACATCAACCGCATTACATAACGCTTGCGCTTTTGGTCTAGGAGGGTACGTGGACACACTCTCCCCCTTGTTGCTATGCATCACCTAGATAGATCTTGCATGATAGTAGGATGTTTTTGAAATTACTGCGTTCCCCAACAGTCAAAACCGCCAGATCTCTGGTAGGGGGTCCCGAACTGTGCGTCTAAGGATCGAAGGTAACAAGGAGGCAGGGGACACGGGGTTTACCCAGGTTCAGGCCCTCTTAATGGAGGTGATACCCTACTTCCTGCTTGATTGACTATGATAAATATAGGGGTCACAAGAGTTGATCTACCTCGAGATCTTAATGGCTAAACCCTAGATGTCTAGCCTGTATGATTGTGATCTTGCCCTATGGACTAAACCCTCCAGTTTATATAGACATCGGAGGGATCTAGGGTTGTACAGAGTTGGTTAAAGAGGAAATAAAGTACGTGATCTGAATGCCAAGGTTGCCTTCCATGCCAAGAGAGTCCCATTCGGACACAGGGAAGGTTCCTCTATCTTGTATCTTCATGGCCCATCAGTCCGGCCCATGTCACATAGCACGGACGCCCGAGGACCCCCTATTCCAGGACTCCCTCAGCCTCCTCAATGTCAAGCTTCCTCCTCTTCATGGTCTCCTCCATGTCAAGCTTCTTCGTTTGAGATCTAGGTATATCTTCATTTGCTCCTCCTTCCCTTTGCTCCTCCTCTCTTCTCGCACTTCCTTTTGGCTCATTATATTCTCCAAAGTTCTTTCCAAGGCTATAGAAGAAGCATCACGCTTCTCGTCGGCCTTCGAGCTTGTCTTGCCCCTCGGCCTGTTGAGTAATTCTCCCTCATGAGCCAGGGCCTCCTTCCCTCCTTTCTTCTTACGAGCGGCATATTGGTCTTTGAACTTGGGGAAATCTTTGATGAGCACCCAACAATGTGTGAGAGTAAATTGCTTGTTCTTGTGTCAGGCCTTGAAGGCCTCCAAAGATTGGAATGCCTACACAATCAAGGATGCAGCTACAATTGTAACATGAAACGGCACAAAATGCATCAAACATAAATGGCATGCCAACATGAAAGGACATAAATGGCATACCAAGTCACCAAGCCCTAGGCCACTAACGGGACGGGCATGTGATAACCTACAAGTATATGGGATCGTTTGTAGCCTTCTTCGATAAATAAGAGTGTCTAACCCAACGAGGAGCTAAAGGTAGAACCAATATTCCCTCGAGTTCTATCGACCACCGATACAACTCTACGCACACTTGATGTTTGCTTTACCTAAAACAAGTATGAAACTATTTCGTAAGAATAAAACTATTAGTACTTTGCCAGAATAATACTACGAATAAGTTAGAAGGTAATAAAAGTGGATAGCTTTTGTCAACAAGAAAGTCATTTGTCCCTAGGCAATCAATAACAAGTACCGGTAATCATTCTTGTAATTATATATGTGGGAGAGGCATGAGCTAACATACTTTCTCTACTTGGATCGTATGCACTTATGATTGGAAATCTAGCAAGCATCCGCAACTACTAAAGATCATTAAGGTCATGAAATCCAACCATAGCATTAAGTATCAAGTCCTCTTTATCCCATGCTCAACAACCCACCTACTCGGGTTTAAGCTTTTGTCACTCTCGCAACCCACCATAAGCGAATCATGAACGTATTGCAACACCCTACAATAGGGGGCCCTCATGTTTGCGTGAGACGGAGGGCACCGTAGGACAGCACCATAAATAAAATATATAATCATACCAACCAAGATCATGATTAACCCATAGGACAAAACAGATCTACTCAAACATCATAGGATAGCCAAATATCATTGGGAAATAATATATGGAGTTGAGCACCATGTTTAAGTAGAGATTACAGCAGGGAGAAGGGGTGTTACACCGCTGCATAGAGGGGGGAGAAATTTGATGTTGACGGTAGCTAGGTTGTTGATGTAGATCGTCGTCCTGATTCTTGCCCTGGCGGCACTCCAGCGCCACCGAGAGAGAGGGGGAGAGAGCCCCCTCCTTCTTCTTCTTGCTTGCCCACCACCTATATGGGAGGAGAGTTCCCCCTCTGGTCCTTATCCTCCATGGTGGCGGAGGGGCGGGAGCCCCTACGAGATTGGATCTCCCTCTCTGTTCTCTTCTCTTCCGGGTTCCCCAGATCTGGCCCTTCACGATTTCTTAAATTCCCGGAGATCCGTAACTCCGATTGCGCTGAATTTTTACATGATTTTTTTTTCATAAATTATCATTGTTTCGCCAGAAGAACGTCTCCAACCGACGTTCGAGGAGGGCACAAGACACCAGGGTGAGCCTGGTGGGTTGTGGGCACTGTGGGCCCCCGTTTGCGTTGATTCCACCTCATAAAAATCAAATAAATTCCAAAATAGTTCTCCGTAAATTTTTATCATGTTTGGACTTTGTTTGATATGGATTTTCTGTGATACAAAAAACTTGCAAAAAAACAGGAACTGTCACTAGGCACTGGATCAATAGGTTAGTCCAATAAATCATATAAAAAGTTGCCAAAAATACGTGAAAGTTGTATAATATTGGCATGAAACAATCAAAAATTATAGATACGACGGAGACGTATCAGCATCCCCAAGCTTAATTCCTGCCCGTCCTCGAGTAGGTAAATGATAAAAAAAGATAATTTTTGGTGTGGAATGCTACCTAGCATAAACTTGGACATATATCTAATCATGGCATGAATATTAAGACATAAGTGATTCAAAGCAATAGTCTATAATTTGACATGAAGACATCAATACTCAGGCATCCCAATAAGCAATCATGTCTTTCAAAATATCAATGCTAATGAACGTTATCCCTACAAAATCATATAGCTTTGTCATGCTCTGTCTTCTTAACACAAAGTATAAATCATGTACTACCCCGGTGTCAGCTAAGCAATTGGTTCATACTTTTTAACGCACTTCAACCTTTTCAACCCTCACACAATACATGAGCGCGAGCCATGGATATAGCACTATGGGTGGAATAGAGTATGATGATAGGGGTAAATATAGAGAAGACAAAAAAGTAAGAAAGTCTCACATCGATGCGTCTAACCAACTGGATATGGAGATGCCCATCAATTTATATCAATGCAAGGAGTAGGGATTTCCATGCAACGAATGCACTAAGAGCTACAAGTGTATGAAAGCTCCATATGAAAACTAAGTGGGTGTGCATCTAACCCTATAATGAAAAATCCCCACTAGTATATGAAAGTGACAACATAGGAGACTCTCCATATGAAAAACATGGTGCTACTTTGAAGCACAAGTGTGGAACTAGCATGCCCCTTCTCTCTCTTTTTTTTCTTTTCTTTCTTTTTCTTTTTATTTTTTATTATATATATGTATATATATACATATATGTATGTATGTGTGTGTGTGTGTGTGTGTATATATATACTCTCTCATTGTTCGGAGTCTCATCCCAACTTGTGGGGAACAATAGTATCCATCATCCTTTCCTCACTGGGGCAATGCTCTAATAATGAAAGTTGATTTTCATCACACTTCTATTTACTTATAACTCAAAAGAAATAAAAATTACAACTTGATACCCGTAACAAAATATGACTCTATATGAATGCCTCTGGCAGTGTACCAGGATGTGCAATGATCTAGCATAACATGTATAAAAAATGATGAATGGTGGCTGAGCCACAAACACTATGTCAGCTATATGATCATGCAAAGCAATATGACAGTGAATGCTTAACTCATCAAAATGGAAGTGGTGGAAGTTGCATGTCAATATATCTTGAAATGGCTGTGAAAAGGCCATAACAGGTAGGTATGGTGGTTGTTTTAAGGAAGATATAATAATGCTTATGTGTGATAGAGCGTATCATATCATGGGGTTTGGATGCACTTGCGAAGTTTGCACCATGCCTCGAGGTGAGAAAGGGCAATGCACGGTTGTCGGTGTCAAAACTGGCGGATATCGGGTAGGGGGTCCCAAACTGTGCGTCTAAGGCTAATGGTAACAAGAGGCGGGGGACACAATGTTTACCTAGGTTCGGGCCCTCTCAATGGAGGTAATATCCTACTTCCTGCTTGATTGATCTTGATGATATGAGTATTACAAGAGTTGATCTACCACGAGATCGTAGAGGCTAAACCTAGAAGCTAGCCTATGATTATGATTATTGTTATCCTACAGATTAAACCCTCCGGTTTAGATAGACACTGGAGGGGGCTAGGGTTACACAGAGTCGGTTACAGAGAATGGAATATCCGAATCGCCAAGCTTGCCTTCCACGCAAAGGAGAGTCCCATCCGGACACAGGACGAAGTCTTCTATCTTGTATCTTCATGGCCCAACAGTTTGGCATATGCATATAGTCCGGCTGTCTGAGGACCCCTTAATCCAGGACTCCCTTAGTAGCCCATGAACCAGGCTTCAATGACGATGAGTCCGGCGCGCATATTGTCTTCGGCATTGCAAGGAGGGTTCCTTCTCCGAATACTCCAAAGTAGATCTTGAACATAAGAATCGTGTTCGACTCTGCAAAATAAATTCCATATACCACCGTAGAGAGTATAATATCCCATGAGTCCAATCTGCTGACAATCTTTCATAGCTTGACATCACGCCACTGCCCGGTCATTATTTGAACCGTTTCTTTGCCTGTTGCTCTGTATTTCGAGGTGCGGTTTCATTGGCACGTCTTGGCGAAGCAGAGATCGTGTCCCCTTATCATGGGATTCTCATCAATACGGGCATGGGTAACCCAACCGCGCCATCTGCATGACGTTTGGGGAATAAGTGACTTTTGGGGCAAGTGGGGAGGCACATGATTTTACTGCCTTTATAAAGGGACAAGGATTCCCCTCTTTCACCCACGCCTTCTTCTTCCTCTGTTCATTCATTCTTGAGCTCCAACGCCCAAGCTTTTGCCTTCTCCGCCAAAAAAGCATCCCGAACATGTCCGAATCTGGAGCGGGAGGCAAGTGGATGGCTTCCTCCGTCAAGAAGGAGGACATCAAGAAGCTCCGGGAGGCCGGGTACCTGGCCAAAGACATCGCTCATCGGCTTCCGACCCAGGGGCAGATCATCCCCACCACGGAGCCCTGGGAAAGGGTAGTGTTCCTCTCCCACTTCGTGCGCGGGCTGGGATTCCCCCTCCACCTATTTGTCCGCGGACTGATGTTCTACTATGGGCTAGACTTCCATGATTTAGCTCCCAACTCCATCCTCAACATCTCGGCATTCATTGTCATGTGCGAGGCCTTTCTCCGCATCACACCTCACTTCGGCCTATGGCTGAAGACCTTCAATGTGAAGCCAAAGGTGGTGAGTGGCCAACAAGCGGAGTGCGGAGTCGCCATGGTGGGCAATATGCCCAATGTCACCTGGCCCGAAGGCTCCTTTGTGGAGACCGTAAAGGGGTGGCGATCGGGGTGGTTCTATATCACCGAGCCGCGCGACTCCAACTAGGCAGCAACGCCCGAATTCCAATCCGGCATCGCCATGCGGCTCACCTCCTGGCAAGAGAAGGGCTTAGCCTGGGGCTCAGAGGAAGAACTGACCAGGCTCCAAACATGTGTCCAGAACATGATAAGCAAGAAGATCAAGCTTGTCAACATGGTCCAGGTTATGCTCCTGCGCCGGATTCTTCCGTGCCAGAGCTGGATTTCTAATTTGTGGGAGTTCAACCCGGCCAAGCACCAGACGCTACTAGAGCTCTTCGGCATGACGCACGAAGACATCTGGAAGGTGCTTTTTAAGGCCAGCGAGGTACCACCGCCCACGACCGAAGATCGTGGGCTCAGCGCAAAATGTCGGGCTAATCCGGTAAGTTTTTATGTTTCCAAGGTATACCTTTTACTTGCATATCCGCGGGAGGAACCTAAGCCTCCATGCCAATCTTTCAGGCCGGGGTAACGATAGCAGAGCAGATTAACTGTCCAGCTCCGCTACCCGAAGATCCAGAAACGCCTCTTCTGACGAAGATGTTGTTTCTGGCGCCCTATGAGGTGCCGTAGAAGAAGGCCAAGAATACAACCAAGGGGACCAGAGATGGTCTCCGATGCATGGTGCTTCGGATTTACGTCCGAAGACACCGTGACACACTCCTCTATCGAAGACGAGGAGGAGGAGGAGGAAATCCGCACTCCTCCCCCACTTGGGGAGAAAGAAGAGGAAGGCCTCCATTTACAGGGAGGCCGAGGCATCCAAGAAGGGAAAAACCTCCCTTCCGGACTACTCCACCGCGGCCACCAACAGCGGCGAGGAGTGGGAGCCCAGGGTCAAGCCCCTGGCCAAATCATAAGTATCCGGACATGATAGTATTTCCGGACTTTTCACTTTATCGTTTTTTAATGTGCTAGACACACACCTGCAGTCCGGCCAAGTCCAACATCGAGCTATCCTCCTCTTCGGATGGATCGCTGGACCCGTCGGCGATGGACAGCGGGTCCCTTCCGAGGGCCTCCTCCCCCAAGGTCGCGGACAACACCGTGGTGTTGTCTTGAAGGACACCAGGCCAGGAGGGACCATTCCGGTGATGCCAGAGGATAAAACCCCGGCTGCCGAACACATGGGGGGAAAGACCCCCCATGGACACTGACGATGGGTGCCGCATCCAATTTGGCCCCCATCCGTACAGCTCCGGAGACCCAAGTGGCTCCGGATTCAGGCAGGCCGCCTCTCCGAACGAGGAGGGTGAGCTGCCTCCACCGGTGACCTCTGTCCATCCAGAGGCACCGAACAGATTGCTGGAAGCGCTTCGAAGCGCTTCCATTGTTGAAGAACACCGTACTCTTATGAGTATGGTGATCGAGAAGATCCAGTCCGCCAAGAGCGGACTGGCCGAAGCCTGCACTAGCCTTCTAACAGGCTTTGAGGTAAGTAATAAAATTGCGAAAGAATATCACAATGTAGACAGTAGCCCCTGATGTTTCGTTTGGTGTTCGGAAAGAAAAGCCAAACAGAGGATCAAATAATATTCACAGGAGTCCAACATAAAATGTCTATGTGAATAAGCAGGCGTCGCTGCTCGCTGCTGCCACCCATACTGCGGAGGTCTCTGGACTGAAGCAGGACCTGGAGCGGGCCAAGGGAGAGCTCGGCCTCGTGAAGAAGCAGCTCGAAGAAAGTAAAGGTATGTAGTAACCTGCGTGTATATTTATGAAGGATGAATGGTTCGTGGTGATTAAAGCGTCATAAACGTTGTTAGGGCCACGATCGAGGTGGTGGCCCTCAAGAAGGTGTTAGCCGAAGCCGATGACAAAGTGGCCAAGGAACGCGCCGCATGAGGGAGTCCTGGATAAGGGGGTATCCGGACAGCCGGACTATGTACTTTGGCCAGACTATTGGACTATGAAGATACAAGATTGCAGACTTCGTCCCGTGTCCGGATGGGACTCTCCTTGGCGTGGAAGGCAAGCTTGGCGATTCAGATGTAGATCACCTTTTCTGTAACCGACTCTATGTAACCCTAGCCCCCTCCGGTGTTTATATAAACCGGAGGGTTTAGTCCGTAGGACACAACAACAACAACAATCATACCATAGGCTAGCTTCTAGGGTTTAGCCTCTCTGATCTCATGGTAGGTCAACTCTTGTAATACTCATATCATCAAGATCAATCAAGCAGGAAGTAGGGTATTACCTCCATCGAGAGGGCCCGAACCTGGGTAAACATCGTGTCCCTAGTCTCCTGTTACCATTAGCCTTAGACGCATAGTTCGGGACCCCCTACCCGAGATCCACCGGTTTTGACACTGACATTGGTGCTTTCATTGAGAGTTCCACTGTGTCGTCGCGATAAGGCTTGATGTCTCGTCTCGTTGTCAAGGACAACATCACCTCCGGGGGAGCCTTGGCTCTAGGCCAAACTCTCCGGCTGGGCGGCTTCGTCATGACCACCCGATCGGCTGTCGCTCCGACAATGACTTCTGAGGTCATCAAAAACAACCTCCGCGTTGATTCAGAATTCACGAAACATATGGACCCAATGGAGCTCTCTTCCCTCAATGAGCTCTTGGATCGCATTGCCGCCCTGGGCGTCGCTACGGACTATGACCGGATCGGGCTTAAACCCGACCAAAGGGAGATTTACTCTCCGCCGGTCACCCATGAGATAGCGGTAGTGGAAGAGCATCATCCTAATTTTCCCTCTGTTTTGTGGATGAACTATGTATGGATTTCCGAGCTCCCTGAGCCGGACACCCGCTCGCGGGAGGACATAGCCCAAACCTTGAATTCAGAGTCGGGCGGCGGGCCGAAGAAATTGGGCGACATCTCGGAGCCCGCGCCGTTAAGCTCGGAAGCATCTTGGCCCCTGGGTTTTGGATTGGGTCAGGATTCAGAATCAAAGCAACCCACCCACCCACATTTATTCAATATTCTGCATATCAGACAAGAGCCACAAGAGATAGTACATCATTACTGGGCCAGATTCCTCCTTGTGTTAAACAAGGTTAAGGACTGTCGCGAGGAAGACGCAATCTCCCTCTTATGCAACAATTGCATGGACATAGGGATCCTCAACGCTATAAGTCGCCGTGACATAGTACACTTTGCTGACTTAGCGGCCATAGTGCAGAAATACTGCGCGATGGAAAGCACCTGGAAAACCCAAACGAACTTTTGGGACAATGCGGCTCTCACTAAACCCTTCGTCCGATCTAAAAGGGAAAGCTCTCGTAAGTTGCCCGATCAAATTACCGAAAAATCAAAGCCTGATACAAGGCACGGAACCGTATTGGAAGAATGGCTTAGTGGACCATGCAAAATTCACAGCACACCGGATACTACACCAACTCATAGCCTTAGAGCATGTTGGATACTCCGGCAGGTAGCAAAGAGCGGTGAGGATCTCCTCTTAAATAATACAGCAGAACAACATCCCGCCAGAAACAACAATACGGTATTTATAGTCTTCAAGACTTTCGCCTCAAACAATAGGCGCAAGCCAGCTCAGCGCAGCCTCGCTGAAGTTTGCCACGTGGCAACAATAAATCCATGGAACGACACGGCTATAACTTACAATGCCAGTGACGAACCTCAATTCCGAACAGTCCGAGCACCAGCCGCTTTGGTCCTTAGTCCAATCGTGGACGGCTTCAGGCTCACTAAAGTGCTCATGGACGGTGGAAGCGGACTAATCCTCATTTATGAGGAAACCCTTAACAAGATGTAAATTGACAAGAGCCGCATTGAGCGAAGAAGCACGACCTTCAGGGGAATCATCCCTAGTCGGGAGGCGCGGGAAAAATCACACTGGATGTGGTATTCGGCACACCGGAGAATTACAGGTCCGAAGAAATTACATTCCAAGTGGCCCCGTTCAGCAGTGGATACCACGCCCTCTTGGGGTGGGACACATTCACGAGTTTTCAGGCTATACCCCATTATGAGTACATGAAGCTCAAAATGCCCTGGCCCAATGGAATCATCACTCTAGCTAGTGATCCGGACGTTGCACTCCACGCCGAAAATAAAACCGCCGCCCTCGCCTTGGAGGCATTATTAGAAGCCCTCGCGGCTGAAGAACTGACAACGCTGCGAGCAACAGTGGACAGAGACGACGTGATACTCGACAAGCGACCTAAATCCACCTCCTTCAAACTCGCGGACGAGATAGTCAAATTCCAGGTCCACCCAATGGACCCTACAAAGACAGCTTCCATTGGGACATAGTTGAACCCAACAATAGACATCGCACTGCGAGATTTCATGCGTGAGAATTGGGATATCTTCGCCTGGCACCCTTCAGACATGCCGGGCATCCCACGCAGGCTGGCCGAACACACCCTCAATATACTGAAAGGATACAGCCAGTCAAGCAGACTCTTAGGCGCTTCTCAGAGCCTAAGTGGCAAACCATGGGAGAAGAGCTAGCCAAGCTACTCAAGGCCGGATTCATCAGAGACATCAAACATCCGGATTGGCTAGCAAACTTGGTAATGGTACCAAAAAAGGACAAATCCTGGTGCTTATGTGTCGATTTCAAGGACCTCGATAAAGCTTACCCTAAGGATCCCTTCCCCCTCCCCCGCATTGATCAAATCATCGACACCACTACAGGATACGACTCATTGTGTTTCCTCGACGCATACTCCAGATACCATCAGATCAAGATGGCAGAGTCCGACCAGGCCACAACGGCCTTCATTACACCGTACGACCCC
Organism: Triticum dicoccoides; assembly: GCF_002162155.2. NCBI lineage: Eukaryota > Viridiplantae > Streptophyta > Magnoliopsida > Poales > Poaceae > Triticum > Triticum dicoccoides. Next base: position 147,854,026 of record NC_041385.1, read on the forward strand.
TTCTGTTTTAACACCATGCCTTTCGGGCTCAAAAAGGCCGGCGCAACCTATCAACGCATGATTCAGACATGCCTGGAAAAACAAATCGGCAAGACAGTAGAGGCCTATGTAGATGACTTGGTCATGAAAACAAGACACGTTGAAACTTTAATAGATGACTTGACGCTTACGTTCGACAATCTCCGAACATACGACATCAGGCTCAACCCGGAGAAATGTGTCTTCGGGGTACCCTCTGGGAAATTGCTCGGCTTCATCGTTTCCAATAGAGGAATTGAAGCAAATCCGGCAAAAATCCGAGCTCTGTCACAGTTGGCTATTCCCACAGACCTCAATTATATCTAGAAACTAGCTGGATGCATGGCTGCTTTAAGCCGCTTTATCTCCTGCTTAGGAGAAAAGGCACTACCTCTTTATCGCCTTCTTCGACGCACCGAACACTTCGAGTGGACGGATGCGGCCACGGCTGGGCTAGAAGAAATAAAGGCACTCTTGGCCACAAACCCAATCCTGACAGCGCCAAACATCGGCAAACCCATGCTATTATACATAGCCGCAACAAACCAAGTTGTGAGCACAGTGCTTGTCGTCGAACGAAAAGCAGACGGACACAAGTTCCCGCTCCAAAATCCGGTATATTACGTATCCACTATCCTCACTCCATGCAAATCTCGGTACCCACACTATCAAAAGATAGCGTACGCGGTCTTCATGGCATCCCGGAAACTACGACACTACTTTCAAGAGTGTTTGATAACGGTGGCTTCCGAAGTACCACTCAATGACATAATAAATAACCGCGACGTAACAGACCGAATTGCTAAATGGGCTATTGAGCTCCTTCCGTTCGACATAACATACAAACCACGACGGGCCATTAAGTCGCAAGTACTGGCTAACTTCGTCGCCGAATGGACAGAAGCCGAACTCCCTAAAGAGTACGGCGCGTACTCAAATTGGATCATGCATTTCGACGGCTCTAAAATGCTTACCGAATTGGGAGTGGGTGTCATCCTAACATCCCCCACCGGAGACACAGTTCAATACATACTCCAAATATTATACACAGACTCCAACAAAATAGCCGAATACGAGGCTCTGTTGCATGGTCTTCGGATGGCAGTCTCCATGGGCATCCAACGCCTCAAAGTGCGCAGGGACTTGAACCTCGCAATATCTCAGATAAATGGAGACTTTGATGCCAAGGACCCGAAAATGGCGGCTTATCGCAATGTCGTCCTCAAAATGTCAGCTCGGTTCGAGGGGCTCGAATTCCACCATGTGGTCAGAGAAAATAATCAAGCGGCCGATATCATCGCCCGCATCGGTGCTAAACGCGACCCCGTCCCACCTAATATCTTCTTGGAAAGGTTGTTCAAGCCATCAGTGGTATGAAAGGGGGAGTCCAGAACTATTAGTCCGGATCCGAACACAACCCCAGATTATGAACCATATGACGTAATCGAAGGCTCTGCCACCGAAATAACACCTTCGGCCCACGAAATAATGGTTGTCATCGCAATGTGGACCGAGCCCTTCTTGGCCTACCTAAATAGGCAAGAGCTCCCTGAGGACCAAAATGAGGCACATTGCATTGTGCGACTCTCTAAGGCCTACAAAGTCCATGAAGGAGAGCTCTACAAGAAGAGCACCACTGGAGTGCTCCAACAATGCATCTCCGAAGAGGAAGGGCGGCAGCTCTTAGCCAAAATCCGTTCCGGACTAGGCGGGCACCACGCGGCAACCCGAGCGCTCGTAAGCAAGGCCTTTCGGACAGGTTTCTACTAGCCGATGGCCCGGGCAGACGCACATGACCTTGTCCAGCATTGCGTTGGTTGCCAACTGAGGGAGTCCTGGATTAGGGGGTGTCCGGATGACCGGACTATAACCGTTGGCCGGACTCCTGGACTATGAAGATACAAGATTGAAGACTTCGTCCCATGTCCGGATGGGACTTTCCTTGGTGTGGAAGGCAAGCTTGGCGATACGGATGTGTAGATCTCCTCCCATTGTAACCAACTCTGTGTAACCCTAGCCATCTCCGGTGTCTATATAAACCGGAGGGTTTTAGTCCGTAGGACGAACAACAATCATACCATAGGCTAGCTTCTAGGGTTTCGTCTCTCTGATCTCGTGGTAGATCTACTCTTGTACTACCCATATCATCAATATTAATCAAGAAGGAGTAGGGTTTTACCTCCATCGACAGGGGCCGAACCTGGGTAAAAACATCGTGTCCCTTGTCTCCTATTACCATCCGCCTAGACGCACAGTTCGGGACCCCCTAACCGAGATCCGCCGGTTTTGACACCGACATTGGTGCTTTCATTGAGAGTTCCTCTGTGTCGTCACCTTTAGGCCTGATGGCTCCTCCGATCATCAACAACGATGCGGTCCAGGGTGAGACTTTTCTCCCCGGACAGATCTTCGTATTCGGCGGCTTTGCACTGCGGGCCAATTCGCTTGGCCATCTGGAGCTGATCGAAAGCTACGCCCCTGGCCATCAGTTTAGGTTTGGAAGTTTGAACTACACGGCTGACATCCGTGGAGACTTGATCTTCGATGGATTCGAGCCGTAGCTGAGCGCGCCGCACTGTCACGATGGGCATGATCTAGCTCTGCCGCCTAACAGTGCCCAGGAGGCCGCCCCAGTATCCGCTCCGACCCTTAGCTTGGAGCCGACTGCGCCAATCAAGGACAGGTGGCTGGACACCGACTCGGGGGCTACAATCTCTACGACGATCGAGCCGAACACCAGCCTTGTTCTTTGCGAAGCTCGTGACTCCAAGGTGTCGGACTCCTTTCCGGACTCCGAACCTTCCGCGCCCCCGCCGATCAAACCCGATTGGGCGCCGATCATGGAGTTCACCGCCGCGGACATCTTTCAGCACTCGCCCTTCGGCGACATTCTGAATTCACTAAAGTCTCTCTCTTTATCAGGAGAGCCCTGGCCCGAGTATGGTCAGCAAGGTTGGGATGCGGACGACGAAGAAATTCAAATCCCACCCACCACCCACTTCGTAGCCACTATCGATGATTTAACCGACATGCTCGATTTCGACTCCGAAGACATCGACGGTATGGAAGCCGATGCAGGAGACGACCAAGAACCGGCGCCTATACGGCACTGGAAGGCCACCTCGTCATATGACATATACATGGTGGACACCCCAAAAGAAGGGAATGGCGACGGAACAACGGAGGATGACCCCTCCAAGAAGCAGCCTAAGCGCTGGCGTAAGCGGCGCCGCTCTAAATCCCGCCAAAGCAAAAACGGCGATTCCGGCACGGGAGATAATAACACCCCGGACAGTGCCGAAGGCAACCCCCTCCAGCAGGATTCAGCATAGGAGGATGGAGAAGCCAGCCCTCATGAGAGAGCGGCAGACATAGAGGTAGAGGACGATAATTACATGCCTCCCTCCAAAGACGAGGCAAGCCTCGACGACGACGAATTTGTCGTGCCTGAGGATCCCGTCGAACAAGAGCGTTTCAAACGCAGGCTTATGGCCACGGCGAGCAGCCTCAAGAAAAAACAGTAGCATCTTAGAGCTGACCAAGACTTTCTAGCCGACAGATGGACTGAAGTCCTTGCGGCCGAAGAGTACGAACTCGAACGCCCCTCCAAGAGCTACCCAAAGCGCAGGCTGCTACCCGGATTAGAGGAGGAAGCAACTAAACCTACATCACCAGCGCATGACGCGACCGACCGGCCACCTCGTGGCCGTGACAGAGAGGCCTCTCGGCCATCAATTCAAGCCGCACCCCGGCGCCGCTCAAAAAATACCAAGGCACAGGGAAATGGGCCAGACCTGCGAGACATATTGGAGGACAAGGCAAGGCAAACAACATCGATCTACGGATCGCGTGGGCGCCCCACGACACGTGACGATAACCGTCACGCCGGATATGGCTAATACGGCCAGGTCGGACACATTAGACAAAGCTCATCTGGGATAGGTCGTGATATAGCCCAGTACAGAGGCGCCGCACACCCACTATGCTTCACAGATGAAGTAATGGATCATCAAATCCCCGAGGGTTTTAAACACGTAAACATCGAATCATACGATGGCACAACTGATCCTGCGGTATTGATCGAGGATTATCTCCTTCATATCCACATGGCCCGCGGTGATGATCTACACGATATAAAATACCTCCCACTCAAGCTTAAAGGACCAGCTCAGCATTGGCTTAACAGCTTGCCAGCAGAGTTAATTGGTTGCTGGGAGGACCTAGAAGCCACATTCCTTGACAATTTCCAGGGCACTTATGTGCGACCACCAGACGCCGATGACCTAAACCACATAATTCAGCAGCCGGAGGATCGGCCAGACAATTCTGGACATGGTTCCTAACCAAGAAAAATCAAATAGTCGACTGTCCGGACGCAGAGGCCCTTGCAGCCTTCAAACATAACATCCGAGACGAATGGCTTGCCCGGCACCTAGGACAGGAAAAGCCGAAATCCATGGCAGCCCTCACAACACTCATGACCTGCTTTTGCGCGGGAGAAGACAGCTGGCTAGCTCGTAGTAATAACATGACCAAGAGCCCTGGTAATTTGGATACCAAGGACAACAATGGCAGGTCGCGTCGCAACAAGCACAAGCGCCGCATTAACGGTGACAATACTGAGGATACGGCAGTTAATGCCGGATTCAGAGGCTCTAAACCCGGTCAGCGGAAAAAGCCTTTCAAAAGAAATACTCCAGGCCCGTCCAGTTTGGACCGAATACTCGATCGCTCATGCCAGATACACAGCACCCCCGAAACACCAGCCAATCACACCAACAGGGATTGTTGGGTGTTCAAGCAGGCAGGCAAGTTAAGTGCCGAAAACAGAGACAAGGGGCTGCATAGCGATGACGAGGAGGAGCCCCGGCCGCCGAACAATAGGGGACAGAAGGGCTTTCCCCCACAAGTGTGGATGGTGAACATGATATACGCAACCCACATCCCCAAAAGGGAGCGAAAGCATGCACTCAGGGATGTATATGCGTTGGAGCCAGTCGCCCCAAAGTTCAACTCGTGGTCCTCCTACCCGATCACTTTTGATCGAAGGGACCACCCCACTAGCATCCGCCACGGCGGATTCGCCGCATTGGTTCTAGACCCAATCATTGACGGATTTCACCTCACTAGAGTCCTCATGGACGGCGGTAGCATCCTGAACCTGCTTTACCAGGATACAGTGCGAAAAGTAGCATCCTGAACCTAAAGGCGTCATACCGGGTGTAGAGGTCAACTGTACAGGCTCAGTTACACTTGAAGTGGTCTTCGGATCCCCGGGTAATTTCCGAAGCGAGGAGTTAATCTTCGACATGGTCCCGTTCCGCAGTGGCTATCACGCTCTGCTCGGACGAACCGCATTTGCAAAGTTCAATGTGGTGCCGCACTACGCATACCTCAAGCTCAAGATGCCAGGCCCTCGAGGAGTCATTATGGTCAATGGAAACACCGAACGCTCTCTCCGAACGGAGGACCATACGGCGGCCCTCGCGGCGGAAGTACAAAGTAGCCTCTCAAGGCAATTCTCCAGTCCGGCTATTAAACGTCCGGACACCGTCAAGCGCGCCCGGAGTAACCTACAAAAAGACCGCCTGGCACGTTCCGAGCAAGCGTAGCAGTGTGGCCCCAACCCCAGCCCTCGCGAAATTGCGAAACCAGTACTCCGCATACATAACTACGCCCTGGAAATACCATGGGCATAAGGGGAGGGGCACAATCACGGCACGCCCAACATGCGGCTCAACCGCACTAGGGGCTCCAAGTTTTGTCATTTATTTTTTCTTACTTTCAGGACTCCACTCTCTGGAAGGACTGTCCGGCAGTACAATCACCGAACACACGATGCAACAGCCAGGGAGGCAGCAACCTACGTTGAATGTCCAGGTGGTCTCTATAACGAGCTAAATACCTGTCTTACATAAAATCTCACAGCTTGCCCCTGGTGGGGGACATGTCAAATAATCCCATCTCTTGCTTACCGCACTATTTGTATCGTTCTGCTTTCACAACAACCTTTTAATAAACAATACATAGCTCTTGTCTATTATTGCATTCATTTTTGTGTAAATATGTTCAGTTAGGACATTATGCAACCGTACACTTTGGTACGGCCAATACACCAGGGGCTTAAGTACCCCAGAATATGGTGTGAGAAGTCCGAACACTCTCACGAGTGCGGCACCCCAAACTTATAGCATTATATGCATCGGCTCCGAATCATGTCTTGGGTCAATAGTTGGGTTTGCCCGGCTCCCATGTTTTGGAACCTTACGTTCCATTGTATCGGCTAAGGTAGCGCTGGGAGAACTACTGCGATTGTGCCCCAGTTGAGCTGGGTTAAGCACCTCGGTAGAGAAAGCTAAAACTAACTGTCATGATAGGGCGAGAGCCGGTCGCTGTTCGAGAGGTTTTCGAGTCCCTAAAGACTTATGCCGCTTAGAGCAAGGAGTTGGCTTTGTCCGGCCTAGGCGTGGATAGCGCCCCGAACTCGCTCTTCCGAATACTAGGAGCTTCGCCAAAATTTAAAATTATAGAATTCTATGGCTAAGTGAGAGTGATAAAGCATTATAGTCCGATTGCCTTGTTCGTTGTGCTGAGCGCCTCCCCCAAAGGACCCAAGAATGGGAACAAGAGCGCTCAGGTTTATCCCGAACACCCCAGCACTCGTGGCATGGGGGTAGAAGCCAACGACTCGCATCTCTCAGATTTAATAAACGGCCATACAGAAGGTAATATTTTAAATTCAAAAAAGCGTTGCTTAGCGCATATGAACAAGTTTTTAGCGCACAGGATAACACGAGCGATTTTACTCAAAAATTACATCCTTGTAACACTCATTCGCCACAAGGCAGGCACCCTTCAGGACGCCCTCACAATACAACTCAGGCTTGCGATGCTCCTTCCCCTTCGGTGGCCCATCTGTCACCAGCTTCTCAGCATCCATCTTGCCCCAGTGTACTTTGACACGGGCAAGGGCCCTACGGGCGCCTTCGATGCATACGGAGCGCTTGATGACTTCAAGTCATGGACAGGCATCCACCAGCCGCCTCACCAGCCCAAAGTAGCTCCCAGGCAGGACCTCCCCAGGCCATAGTCGGCCTATAAGGCCCTTCATGGCCTGTTCGGCTACCTTATGGAGCTCGACCAGCTGCTTCAGCTAGTCGCTCAAGGGCACCGGGTGTCCGGCCTCACAATATTGGGACCAGAGCACCTTCTCCATCGAGCTCCCTTCCTCGGCTCGATAGAATATGGCAGCGTCGGACACACTGCGGGGCAGATCTGCGAATGCTCCTGGAGAGCTCCGGACTCGGGTAAGTAACAAGTAATTCACTTTCACGTGCTTGCTTTGCATAAAGAATGCCTTACCCGCCGCTATTCTTCATCGCCTCAATTTCCTAGAGGGCTTTTTGGGCTTCGGCCTTGGCAGATTTGGCACTCTCAAGGGCTGAGGCAAGCTCGGACTCTCGAGTCTTTGAGTCAAGCTCCAAACTCTCGTGTTTATTCACAAGAGCATGGAGCTCTTGCCGCACCTCCTCCTCCCGCGCCTCCTACTTTTCTCGCTCGGTGCGCTCCATGGCTGCATTGTCTTCGGCCTTGGACATCACTTCCTTCAGGGTCACCACCTCGGTTGTGGCCCATGTAACACTCACGTTGGTCCTGTCACTATTTGCAAGCAGGTATTTTTATATACTTACATAAGGTATTGCTTACCTTCCTTGTCCTCGAGCTGCTTCTTGGCAAGGCCGAGCTCGTTCTCGGACCGCTCGAGGCTCTTCTTCAATGCATTGACCTCCGCAGTAAGTGCGGCAGTGGTCTGCAGCGCAGCCTGCATTCCCATATTGACATATTTATGTTAGACTCCTACGTATATCTTTTTAGATCCTCAATCCGGCTTTTCTTTCCGAACACCAAACTGAGCATCAGGGGCTACTATCTATGCGGTAATATTTTTACATGTTTTAAATACATGCCTCAAAGCCTGTCAGAAGGCTGGCACAGGCTTCCGTCAGCCCGCTCTTGGCGGACTGAACCTTCCGGATCACCGCACTCATAATAGTGTGGTGCTCCTCGTCGATGGAGGCGCCGTTAAGCACCTCCAGCAAATTATCCGGTGCCTCTGGTTGGACGGAGGTCACCGGCGTCGTAGGCTTTCCCTTCTTACTAGGGGGGCGCCTGCCGGATTCCGGAACCACTGAAGGTTCCGGTGCGGTGTCCGGCTCAGGGCCGGCCTTATATCCCTCTGGGGTTTCATCCCCTTTGTGCCTAGAGTCCGGGAGGTTGCCTTGCGGCGCCTCCAGGACCACCTCCTCTTGGCTTAGCCCCTTTCGGGATTCCACCTCGGCATCATCCGCAGGGCGAGGGGATGTAGCAGTCGGGAGTGAAAGACTATTCACAACTGACGAATCCAGGGAGCCGCTCAACGAAGCGTCGAGCCGGGCCTTGGGCGAAATGCATGATTATATTCGGCGTCAGAAGATACTGTGCAATAACGGAACGCCATGATTTATTCTGGTATCCGGATACTTACGATTTTGCCAGGGGCTTGGCCCTGGATGGCCACTCCTCTCCGCCGTTATCGACGCTGGTGGAGTAGTCCGGAAGAAGGGTCTTTCCCTTCTTGGACCCTCCGGCCTCCCCAGTTGGGGCGGCCTTCCTTTTCTTTCCTCCCCCCGTTGGAGGGGGAGAGGCTTCTTCTTCCTCCTCCTCGTCTTCGGGGGAGGAGTGCGCTTCGGGGTCGTCGGGCGATGAATCCGACACAACCAGGCGCCGGGAACTCTTTCGAGTTCCCGTGGCCTTCTTCTTGGCCTTCTTCTCCGGCACCACGTGAGGTGCCGGGACCAGCAGCTTCGCCAAGCATGCATCTGCTGGGCCTTCGGGCAAAAGAGCCGGACAGTCAATCTGTCCGGACGTCTTCTTCCAGTCCTGTCAAAGGAGCGAGATCTTAGATCCCGCATAGAGTCAAACTATGAAAAACAAGTATCCTATAAAAGGGAAAACAAGCTTACTGTGCTGGCTTGGCGCTTCGCGCAGAATCCGCAATCCTCGGTAATGGGAGGGGGAACCTCGGAGCCCTTGAATAGCACCTTCCAGGCGTCTTCGTGCGTCGTGTCAAAGATCCTGGACAAAGTTTGGTGCTGGGTCGGGTCGAACTCCCACAAGTTAAAAGCCCGTCGTTGGCACGGGAGGATCCGGCGGAAGAGCATGACCTGGACTACGTTGACAAGTTTAACCTTCTTGTCCACCAGGTTTTGGACGCAGGTTTGGAGTCCGGTCACCTCTTCCGAATTACCCCACGACAGGCCTGTCTCTTTCCAGGAGGTGAGCCGTGTGGGGATGCCAGATTGGAATTTGGGGGTCGCTGCCCATTTAGGGTCACGCGGCTCGGTGATGTAGAACCATCCAGATTGCCACCCTTTGATGGTTTCCACAAAGGAGCCCTCGAGCCATGTGACGTTGGGCATCTTGCCCACCATGGCGCCTCCGCACTCCGCTTGCCGACCGCCCACTACCTTCGGCTTGACATTGAAGGTCTTCAGCCATAAGCCGAAGTGGGGCGTGATGCGGAGGAAGACCTCGCACACGACGATAAACGCCGAGATGTTGAGGATGAAGTTTGGGGCCAGATTGTGGAAATCCAGGCCATAGTAGAACATGAGCCCCCGGACAAATGGGTGGAGTGGGAAGCCCAGTCCGTGGAGGAAATGGGGGAGGAACACCACCCTCTCATGGGGCCTCGGGGTGGGAATGAGCTGCCCCTCATCTGGGAGCCGGTGCGCAATGTCGTTGGACAAGTATCCGACTTTCCTCAACTTTTTGATGTGCCCCTCCGTGACGGAGGAGGCCATCCACCTGCCTGCCGCTCTGGACATGGCTGGAGAAGGTTGAGGTGGGAAGTGCGGACTTGGGCACTGGAGGTGGAGTGCGCGGAGATGGATAAGCAAAGGAGGAAGAAGGCGTAGATGGAAAAGGTGGATCCTTATCCCCTTATATGGGCGGACAAAACTATGTACCCCCACCAGCCTGGTAAAACTTGCTTATCTCCCAAGCATCGTGATTAATGGCACGGTTGGGTTACCCACGCCCGTATTGATGAGAATCCCGGAATAAGGGGACACGATCTCTGCTTCGATAAGACGTGCCAAGGAAACCACCTCGCTAAACACGCTGGGGTGGGACAGTAAAAACGATTCGAATAAAGGCTTCAGCGTGGCATGATGTCATACTACGGAATACGTCAGCAGATTACATTTGTACAAATATTATTCTCTCTACGATGGTATGTGGAGCTTATTTTGCAGAGCCGGACACTATCCTTGTGTTCAAAATCTGGAGGAACCCGCCTTGCAATGCCGAAGACAATTTGCACGCCGGACTCGTCGTCATTGAAACCTGGTTCAGGGGCTACTGAGGGAGTCCTGGATTAGGGGGTGTTCGGATGACTGGACTATAACCGTTGGCCGGACTCCTGGACTATGAAGATACAAGATTGAAGACTTTGTCCCGTGTCCGGATGGGACTTTCCTTGGCGTGGAAGGCAAGCTTGGCGATACGGATGTGTAGATCTCCTCCCATTGTAACCGACTCTGTGTAACCCTAGCCCTCTCCGGTGTCTATATAAACCGGAGGGTTTTAGTCCGTAGGACGAACAACAATCATACCATAGGCTAGCTTCTAGGGTTTAGCCTCTCTGGTCTCGTGGTAGATCTACTCTTGTACTACCCATATCATCAATATTAATCAAGCAGGAGTAGGGTTTTACCTCCATCGAGAGGGCCCGAACCTGGGTAAAAACATCGTGCCCCTTGTCTCCTGTTACCATCCGCCTAGACGCACAGTTCGGGACCCCCTATCCGAGATCCGCCGGTTTTGACACCGACACCAACTATTTGCCAATCAGAGTCATATGCCCCCTACCACTCTCGAAACAATCCCCATAACTTGGCCCTTCGCGGTCTGGGGGCTGGATATGGTGGGACCCCTTAAAGGGGGAAGCCATAAGAAAAAAATACATATTGGTCATGGTGGACAAATTCACCAAATGGTAGAAGCCAAACCAGTTAAAACGGCCGAATCCGGACCAGTGATAGACTTCATATCAGGGGTTGTACACCGCTACGGTGTCCCCCACAGCATCATCACAGACAATGGCTCAAATTTTACGGTCGATGAGGTGAAAACTTGGTGTGGCAAAATGGGCATCAAGCTCGACTACGCCTCTGCTATCACCCCCAAACAAACGATCAAGTCGAACGCGCGAACGGCCTTATCATGAGCGGCATCAAACCCAGACTAGTGCGATCTTTGAAGGAATTAGACACACATTGGGTCAAGGAACTCGACTCCGTACTCTGGGGGCTGCGGACCACGCCGAATCGTACTACCGGATACACACCATTTTTTATGGTGTATGGCGCAGAGGCAGTGCTACGCTGCGACATAATCCATGACTCACCTCGTGTGCGCATGTACGAAGAGAAGGAAGATGAGCTAGATCAGCAGGACAACTTAGATGCTTTGGGGGAGGACCATGACGTCACAAAAGCCTGTTCCGCATTATATCAGCAACAGGCTCGAAGGTATCAAAGCAGAGAAATACGGGCCAAAACTTACAACATTGGCAAACTAGTTCTACGCCTCCCCGAGAAGAAGAAGGACAATCTCAAACCCAAGTGGGAGGGTCCCTTCATCATCGATAAAGTTCTCACCGGTGGAGCATACCGTCTGCGCAGTGCATCTGATAACACACTCGAGCCGAACCCATGGAACGCGGCCAGACTCCAAAGATTCTACGCCTAGTGCCGAACTTAGTGTTCGTCTCCTTACCTCCGCTTCTTCAATTATGTTCTCTTTCTTCCTTTCTCGCCCTCTTTTTCCCTTTTAAATATACATCCTTAAAACTATACGAATGCCCTGATCACTCCGGCCGCACTATGCGTGCACACTATACCTGGGGGCTTCCTATTCGGAAGATAAATATAACTACTTTAATGGCTTCTTGCCAGCCACATATGCATTTTTCTTTCCATATGTGCCTTTTCTTCACCATTATATGCATCGATATGACTTAAATTTTGGCCATGCTGGGTTGCCTGGCTCTTGTATTTATGCCCAACATTCCCATTAATTCGGCTAGGGCATAAGGGGAGCACCTCTGCGATTGTTACTGCCGGTTGAGCCGGATGTGTACCTCAGACTGGGTGAACCCGAAAGCTAGCGTTCTTAAGGGAATATTCGGTCGGTGAACAAAAGATGTTCTCGTTCATAACAATGTAAATACCCAGATGTTTTGTTTCCTGCAGTTCTGTTCACAGTTCGGACATGCACATCAATGCATGCGCACCCAAAGAAAGGAACCCTTAACGGAACTATTCTCTCTGGAAGATGTTTCTTACTATCCATGTAATATAACATAACTTGTTGGGTACTTGTCTGTTCAAGCACTTATGACCCCTACGCCTAGTTTCCACGCATAACCTGGTTTTCCATAACTGCGCGGGTATTCGAATACACCCCGAACTGTCGGGTCCGGGGGCTGAAGCGAAAAGGTCCGCCATGACAAATGATTTTCAATCCGGCTAGGGAGTACATAAGTCCATTCAAATTACATAGTCATTTAGACTGGCTGTACTCTTCCTCTATACCATCCAACAGGGTGTCTAGCTTACAATCCTGTTGGGAATACTTTGTAGCTAACACTACTTGGTCATACACCAAACTAACGGGTATTTCTTGCCCATCTGACCCCACCGGTCCGACTTCGGCCATATGGTTTGGGTCAGCCTTGGCGTATCGCGTCTTCACCATGGCCCACGCTTCCCTCGCACCTTGTCGGCAAGCTGATATCTTCCATAACCGGAAGCGCCGCCGTGCTCCTTTGAGCATTTCCACAAGCTCGTTCATGCCTCCTGGCAGGGAAGCGGATGGCCATAAGGCCTGGGCAATACCATGCATCACCTGCTGCACTCGTTCATGCAGTTGTGAAAGATCTTACAACATATCACCTGCGGATCTGGGCATCTCCTCTTCAGGACGGCCCGTCAGCGTACCTGCAGACATAACTCTGTTAATACGCTTCCTCGCCGAACTATACTACAGTTTGTTCAAGCACTTACTATACATGTCGCGTCGAAGCCTCCTGTTCTCCCTCATGGAGTTAGCAAGATGAGCCCGAACATCTTTTAATTCGAAACTCGGTCAGACATTGGCGTCTTGGAGATCATTTCTCTCTCGAATAGCCTTCGTTAGCACACGCTCGCCCGCCTTCAGCTGACTTCGCAGATGTGGCTCATTATCTTCCGCAGTCTTCAGATTTTCTCTGGGATTGTTTGCCGAATCTTTCGTTAGATTTATAAACCATGCCGAACAAACAACTGGTAGAAGGCAAATATTACCAGAAGAGGCCTTTTTGGGTTCCTCTTGTTCGGCAACATTGGCCTTCATTTGAGCCTTACATTCCTCCAGCTCTTGAGACAACTGGGCATTCTTCTCTACAAGCACCTATGCATTCAATGATCCTTAAATCAATTGTGCCAACTATTTCAAGTCTCAGGGGCTACTACTACGCATACTTATTATATTTTCTTACCCGTATATCCTTCACATACTGGTCCGTTGCTCTGGCAAGTCCATCTTGAGCAGCGCGGATATACGCGTGTCCGGAATTGAAGTCATTAAACGCCTCTTCAAAAAAAATACCACCGCGAAGTACAGCCCGTCAGCACCGGTGATTCATGGCGCTCTCCACTTCAAAATTTGTGGTGGAAAGCCTATCTATATCCTCCGCAGGAGGACAGTTCGACGTTTTCCCCACGTCAACCTCCGCCCGTGAATCCGGTTCTGGAATCCGGCTGCTAGAGGCATGGCCGGTAGGGTCCCCGGATATAGTCCGGCGTTTTCTACCAGGACATAATTAAAGTTGTCACGCCTCGACACGATACCAAATAACCACGGGGCAAGTTTAATGAATACATCTGCGCCTGCGTCTCGGTCCTGACTGCCTTCCTTTTAAGCCTGCCTTGCCTAGGCACCTCTTGCTGAGAAGCCCCCACAGGTTCCACGCGGCGTCCTGATGGCCGTCTCTGTAAAAATGTGACATATGTGCATAAGGTACGGCATAACAAAGAAATCCTTTCGGAAAGTTGGGACCCCGACATTACTTACATGCGACACAGGAAGCAGTCCGGGGTAATCCGCGATGATGGCCACTAAAGAGCCGCCGCTGCTTGCCAGATAGAAAGTCCCGTTGACAAATTCCATGGATATGTCCGGATCTTCTTCAAGTCCGGGGTCGCGAGCCCGGCCGGGATCCTCCGACTGTGGAGAGGGGTTGTTGAATCTTTCACGGCCTTCCTTAGTTCCTGCTTTGAAATAGCAAGGTAAATAATTGTGACAAAGAAGGTAAGAATGGACAGAGTCGAGTAAAGGATGACAGCTTACCCAGCTTCGGGGGTTATACATGGAAAATCCATCCCGCGGTTTAATGCGGAGGAACTCCTCTTCCTCTTCTTTGTACAAATCGGACAGTATCCTCACCAAAGACGTGGCGGAGTCCGGACCTTTGCGACCGTAGCGGGAGGCATCGTCTTCCCCATTGAAGTGTCACATGGGTTTCCCCCTATATTGAAGTGGCTGCACTCCCCGTATTATGCATATTGACATAACTTCTATTATAGTCAGTCCCGACTTGGCCAGGGTTTTTCTCCTGCTCATCAGATAAAGGACTTCTCTGTTGTCTTCCTCCTGGGGGCTCCGAGGGTGTCGGCTTTGGCATTTCTTCAGCGGGGTATTGGTAAACTCAGGGAGGCCAGTCCGGACTGGGTCCGGCAGGGGAACATCATCAACATAAAACCACACCGAGGGCCAGTCTTCGGGCGCCTCTTTGGAGTACCAGCCAGGTATCTGGTCTGGGCGACGCGCCATATTTTGGCTCTGCCCACTTGATATATAGATCCCTCCTGGTTGCGGGGGACGAGGCAAAATAGCCTCTTCCATAGCTCGAAATGAGCTTCACAACCCAGGAACAGCTCGCAGAGGGCAACATAACCCGCGATATGCAGTATGGAGGCGGGGGTAAGATTATGCAACTGGAGACCATAGAACTCCAGGAGCCCGCAGAGGAATGGGTGGATTGGAAACCCGACTCCTCTTAGCAGATATGGGACAAGGCATACCCGCTCCCCCCGAGATGGGTTAGGGGATCTCTCCGCTTGCTCCCCGCCATTATAGGTGGCTAGTCCAGATCGGGCGGGGACCATGTATGCAGGCGGAAGGAACCCTTGGGTCTGCAGCTCTATTAGGCGGCTGTGAGGGACGGAACACTTTTCCCAATCCCCTGGTTTCAAGCTAGGGGAGTGACATGCAGAGCTGCGGCGACTGGTCATGATGGGATGGCCTCTTTTGGACGTGCTCTACGGAATGCTTGCTTAGGGGAAGGTGGTGTGATTTGGATCTGAAGATCCCCGTCTCTTCAAATAGATGGCTCGCCTGCGGGATTAGGGTGACAAATGTAAAAATGCCCCGGCCCCTCGTCTTTGCTAGACACGTGGAGATGGCCATTATTGAAACACAGAAGCCGAGGAGTACAACATTACTGGGAGGCCGGACACTGTTTGCTACGACGGGTACGCCGGATTGGTAGAAGAACCCGCCTTGCAATGCCGAGGACAATCCGCGCGTCGGACTCATTGTCATTGAAGCCTCGTTCGGGGGCTGCTGAGGGAGTCCTGGATAAGGGGGTATCCGGATAGCCAGACTATGTACTTTGGCTGGACTGTTGGACTATGAAGATACAAGATTGAAGACTTCGTCCCGTGTCCGGATGGGACTCTCCTTGGCGTGGAAGGCAAGCTTGGCGATTTAGATGTAGATCTCCTTTTCTGTAACCGACTCTGTGTAACCCTAGCCCCATCCGGTGTCTATATAAACTGGATGGTTTAGTCCGTAGGACACAACAACAACAACAACAATCGTACCATAGGCTAGCTTCTAGGGTTTAGCCTCTCTGATCTCGTGGTACATCAACTCTTGTAATACTCATATCTTCAAGATCAATCAAGCAGGAAGTAGGGTATTACCTCCAACAAGAGGGCCCGAACCTGGGTAAACATCGTGTCCCCAGTCTCCTGTTACAATTAGCCTTAGACGCACAGTTCGGGACCCCCTACCCGAGATCCGCTGGTTTTGACACCGACACCGCGCGCGTGAAGAAGGAGGCTTGGGTCAGTGAGGTCTAGCAAGAGCTCCAGGACGCCGCCAAGAAGTACGAGTCCTTAGAGCGTGACTCTAAGACTCAAGAGTCCGAGCTTGCCAAGGCCCTCCAAAGCATGCAAGACGCCAGATCCGAAGCCCAAAGGGCCCTCCAAGAGATCCAGGCAGCCAAGAAGATTGCGGCGAGTAAGGCTTTTAATATGCAAAGCAATCATGTGAAGGAGACATTCTTTTTACTTAGCCAAATTTGGAGTTCTCCAGGAGCATTTGCGGATCTGCCACGCAGCATATCCGATGCTGCAGAGTTCTACCGAGCCAAAGAAGGGAGCTCTATGGAGAAGTTGTTCTGGTCCCAATACCTCAGACCAGAACATCTGGTGCCCTATAGCGACCAGCTGAAACAGCTGGTCGAGCTGCACAAGGCGGCCGAATTGTCCATGAAGGACCTCATAGTCCAGCTATGGCCTACTGAGCCCATGCCCAGTAGCTACTTCAGACTCGTGAAGCGGCTTGTTAGCGCTGGCCCGTGGCTTGAAGTCATAAACCAGTCGGTTTGCATTGATGGTGCGTGGATGGCCTTTGCCCGCGCTAAGATGCATTGGGCGAAGATGGACGCCAAGAAGCTGATGACCGAGGGGCCGCCTGAGGGCAAGGAGCACCGCCGATCCGAACTATACTATGTCGGCGTCCTGGAGGGATCCCGCCTTGTGCCGGAGCAATGTGCAAAGGATGTAATCTTTGAATGAATGCATTCATTTTATCCCGTCCTGTAAGATGAAACGAGTTTGTTATGCAATATAATGCTAGTTTATTTAAAAATTTGCCTCCTGTGCGGCCGTTTATAAAATCTGAGACTTGGCCAGTTGTCGGCTTCTGCCCCCACGTAGCTAGTACAGGGGTGTTCGGTATAAATCTAAACACTCTTTATCCAAGTTTTTGGTCCTTTAAGGAGGTGTTTAGCGCAACGAACAAGGCAATCGGACTATACAGCTTTATCACCCTCACTTAGCCATAGGAGTTCTATAATTTTAAATTTTGGCGTAGCCCCTGGTATTCGGAAGGCTGAAGTTGGGGCGCTATACACGCCTAATCGGACAAAAACTAATTCCTCGCATAAAGCAGAAAAAATCTCTAGCGATTTGAAACCTCTCGAACAGCGACCAGCTCTCGCCGCATCATGATAGTCAATTTTCGGCTTTCTCTACTGAGGTGCTCGTTCGGAACAACTGGGACACAATCGTAGTAGTTCTCCCTTTACTACCCTAGCCGATATAGCGGAACGTAAGGTAGCAAGCACAGGAGCTGGGTGTCGTGGTTCTAAGTCTGACAGTAGAATGGGGGGTAAGTATGGAAAGGCAAGGTCCTAGCTATGGAGTAGTTGTACACACGGGTGTTTAGCGAGTTCAGGCCCTTCTCGGAGGAAGTAACAGCCCTACGTCTCGGAGCCCGGAGGCGGTCGACTAATCTCTGTGTATATGAGTTACAGGGGTGCGAACCCTTCTACAAGTGGAGGGGGGTGGCTTATATAGAGGACGCCAGGACCCCAGCCAGCCCACGTAGAGGACGGTTAAAGTACATTAAGGCCAGGCGTTACTGGTAACACCCTACATAAAGTGTCATCATGACCATTAAGACTACTTAATTACAGACCGTTTGGATACTGTATAAATCCTGAACTTCTGATGGTCGAGTGCGTCTTCATGGTCGAGTGTCTTCTAGCCGGTCGAGTGGAGTCTCCCTTGGTCGAGTGGAGCTTCTCTTGGTCGACTGGAAGGTAGCTTCGTATGATGATGTCCTTGGGTATGGTATCCTAGATAGGTCCATGACCCTACCCTAGGTACATAACCTCATCATTAGCCCCCGAATGGATCGAGGTTCAAGTGAGGAAGGAGTTGACGATTTTCTCCGACTTATTTACTGTACTTTGATTATGTCGTATCTTGGATCAGCGATTCTTCTTTCGGCGTTGGCGTCGACTTTTGCTTCAGTCGCCTTGATCCATTCTTATCTTTTGTCGAGTGAACTTTTGAACTCTGGTGAACTTCCGAGCGACGGATCGCGGGAAGGATATCGTCTGACAGATTGATCTGCTGTTAGCGGATTTTGCAGGATCTGAAATTTGGGAAGCGCGCGAAGCGGGGCGATCCGCGGCAATCGGGCGGGATAAGGCATGGACGCCTCGATTTCCGTGCCGCCTTTTTCGCCACGTATCGTACGTGTGCGACTGTTTCGGGATGTGACAGATCTGCTCGGACCCACTCATCAGCCACTCGGAAGCGCCCTTATATAAAGCGTCGGGGAAGAGTTTTTTGAACAGTGCCTCCCCATTCTCCTCTCTTCCCTCTCTGCCTCCGCCCACGGCGCCTGCTCCTACCTCCGCCTTATCCACCTCTCGAGCGCTTTGCCGGCGATAATGGTGAAGGAGAAGATGGCGGCTCTAGAGCGTGTGAAGAAGGCGACGGCGACGGGGCAAGCGAAGGGGAGACTGTCCAGTCAGGGCGGATCTTCGTCGAGGTCCCGCCTGCCGAAGGGTTGGGTCCAAGGGGATTGGATCCGCTCGACCATCACTGAGAAGGACCTCGACGACCTGGCCAATGAGGGACTGATCCCCCACGGGTCAGCGAGGCTCCCGGGGTCCGAGTGTCAACCGCAGCCGCAGGAGGGTGAGTGCGTTCTCTTAGCCACTCACGTAGATCGTGGTTTTTCTCTGCCGTCGAGTGTGTTCTTCCGTGGGTTTCTGAATTTCTTTGGGGCGCAACTCCACCATTTCAATCCCAATTCTATCGCCTATCTTGTTGCCTTTGTGTCCATGTGCGAGAACTTCCTGGGTTGTCGACTGCACTGGGGTCTCTTCAAGCACATATTCACCTGTCGGTCACAGATAGTAAAAAAGGTGAGTCCGGGTGATGAGAGGACCAAGGTTACTCAGATGTGCGGGGGTCTTGGGATTCAGTTGAGGAATAAGAGCACTTTCTCGACCATGACCCTTCCTGAGTCGGTCAGAGGGTGGCAGTCGACTTGGTTCTACTGCCAAGACGAGTCGACGCCGGGGCAGTCGACTGGTCTCCCTCCGTTCTCCATCGACCGAGTGGACAAACCGTCTTCTCTAAAGGTGCTTCCTGAGGAGAAAGCCGAGGTAAAAATGTTGGTGGAGCGCATGGTCCAACTCGTTCGGGACGGAGTGACAGGCATGGATCTTCTGAAAGTCTTCCTTAGGCGGCGCATCCAACCGCTCCAGTACCGAGGCCACCCGATGTGGCTGTACTGCGGTACCGAAGACACCACTCGGGTCCATCCAGAGGCAGTCGACGACGCCACGCTGGAGAGGTGGGTGACCGCTATCACAGGGAACAAGGGCAAGCCTCGAGGAGCGAGGAGGATCCCGCCACTCGATTGTACCTATACGCCGGACAAGGTATGGCCGCTTATCTCCGAGTGTAATTTTGTTTTATCCATTCTGCTTTGCCGCGAATTGGTCGATTGATCTTTGTTTTGCTTTGTTGTCTGACAGGCCACCACTGAATTGTACTCGATGCCCAATGGGGCACAGACGCCGACTGAGGAGGAGGAAGGAAGCGGGGGCGAAAGCCTGGAGGAGTGGGATTCGGATGCTGATGACGACGACGAGGGTGATGACTCGGGTGAGGAGGAAGAAGAGGAGGAGGAGGAGGAAGTTGCACCTCCCCGCTCGGAAAGACGCTCGAAGCTTGCCCATGATCCAGCGACTGAGCGGGGTAAGGGGGTCGCAACCGCTTCCCAGTCGACCAAGCGCCCTCGGACCACTTCTCCAACGTCGACTGAGAAGGCTCCGAAGCAATCTCGAGTGGCACCGTCGAAGCCTGCAAAGGTCTTGCCGAAGATGAAGATGGTGATCCCCACTATCTCAGGGTAATGGTAGTTTTGAGCTTTCCCTATTTCATGAACTTGTTCTTGGTCGACTCATGGGCCAATCGACTGACTTTTGGAACTGCAGCGCTGCTACTTCCGACACTTCGGCGAGAGCCGAAGACCACGAGATGGAGGATGCTGCAACCTCGAACCCTGGTATGACTCCTGCGTTGCCGTTTTCAGTCGACTGACTCATTGTCTCTAATTTTGATTCTTTCTGCAGTTTCATCTAACATTGTTATTGACCTTCCTGACGACGATGACGAAGAACCACCACGGCCGAGGAAAAACAAGAAAACGTCTGCTGGCATGGCGACCCAGGATGTGCCGGCACCCGAGACGTTGGTCGTGGAGGGAGACAATGTCACTCGACCCACCGTAACCTTCGCGGTGCCGTTGACGAGTGCTCGCCCTTCGTCGTCGAGTGCTGCTCAACCCTCGCTTTTCTCCACCTACCCCGTTCCAGAAGACCAAGCCAGTGCTGCTAAAGAAGCAATACGCCAGGCGGGGGTCATGATGGAGCAAGTGAAGGCAATTCGAGAAGCCAGCCAGGCAGCCTATGACGCCAGTTCGGCACTCCAGAGTAATGTTCAGGTTAGTCGGTCACTGCCTGTTCTTCTTTCTGAAATTCCTAGAGTCTGTCCTACACCCAGTGGGTGTGTGTCGATTGAAATTCCGGATTAGTGGGGGCACGCTGAGTGCACCCACTGGGTGTAGTCCCCAAGGCTATGGTGGACTACTAGCAGTCGACCATAGTCTTTATGCTTTTGAGTTTTTCTTTACTCGACAAGGTCGAATAGATTCATAGACCGGTGGGGGCACGCTGAGTGCACCCACTGGGTGTAGTCCCCGAGACTGTGGTCGACTGCTGGCAGTTGACTATAGTCTAAAGAACATTGCCTCTTTTTTTCTTTTTTTTTCTTTTTTTTGTTGGTCGACTGGTCGACTCTTGATGAAACTAGTGGGGGCACGCTGAGTGCACCCACTGGGTGTAGTCCCCGAGACTATGGTCGAATGTTTGCATTCGGCCGTAGTCTTAGAAACGCTATGATTTTTCCTTACTCACTCGGAAGTGAATTGTCTTTGACGTCTGTCGATTGATTCTTCATAGAAATCTTGTGACCTTGCGGCTCGTTATACTGAGTTGGAGAACAAACACATTCAGCTCGAGCTCGATCTGAAACTGGCCCAAGAGAACTTGACGAAGGCGAAGGAGGAAGCTAAAGGTATGCTTGGTGAGGCCTTTGACAACTGCCTTTGCCTCTCACTTGTTTCCAAATCTAATCTCACTGTAACTTTGTAGGCAAAGTGAGGGACGCCCTGAAGAAACAAGAGCTTGACTTGGCTGAGATGCAAAAAATTGCTTTAGAGAAGACCAGGCTAGCGGATGAGAAGCTGGCTTCAGTGACTAAGCTTGAAGAAGAAAACACCAATCTGAAAGCTGCTCTTGATGCTGCCAACCAGGAGGTCACTCGACTGAAAAGCGACAAGACCACCCTGAATGACAAGGCCAGTGAGTTGAAGAGAAAGAAGAATGATCTAGAGGCTTATCTGGGTGGACTCGCCAAGAAGTTGTTCCTCATGCTTGAGGGTAATCCTTTGTATCAAACAAATATTTTACTTGTGACCTCCGACTGTTTGTCTTGACTCGGTGGTTGTGCTTGCAGAATTTTGTCAGAACTTTGAAGAGGAGACTGGTCGACTGGAAGTAAACCTGGACCCCATCAACTCTCCTGTGAAAGATGAAATCGCCATGAACGTGCTCCGACTTGAATCTCGTGTTGCTGCCGTCATCGATTATCTTGCAAGGCTGAAGGTCGCAACTTCCCACATCGACACAACACTCTGGCCAAGAGAGACACTCCAGAATGACCTCGAGTCTCTGATGACTCGACTGAACGAGGTCCCAAGTCGAGTCCAGGAGTGGAAGAAGTCTTCAGCCAGGTGCGGCGCGAATGTGGCTCTGTCTCTGGTCCGCGTTCATTGCAAGGATGCACGAGAGGACAAGCTGGTGGCTCTTAGGGTGGCCAACACCAAGAAGCACGATTTCAGATCTTTCATGGAGACTTTCATTGCTGCTGCCACTCGGATTGCAGATGGAATTGATCTGGACGAGTTTGTGGCACCTTCCAGCCCTCCACAGGAGGGGTAAAATACTTCAGAGCTTGATACTTTAAATTTGCCTCGGTATGCCGAGTGGGTTTTGTAACCGATAAACCTTAACAGGCTTAGCGTCTGAGCACTTTCGGTTCCGTTAGGTATTATCCGAACTTGGGTTTCGTTTGGGGTGTTTTTTGCAGTTCTCCTATAAACTTAGGCGAGCACTGAGCTGCAGCTAAGTTCCCGAGTGGAAGGTTCGCTCTCCACTCGGCAGGATTTTACTCAACTTAGGCGAGTGCTTGGACTGCAGCTAAGCCCCCGAGTGGGAGGTTTGCTCTCCACTCGGTAGGATTTTTAGAAACTTAGGCGAGCACTGGGCCGCAGCTAAGCCCCCGAGTGGGAGGTTCGCTCTCCACTCGGTAGGATTTTTAGAAACTTAGGCGAGCACTGGGCTGCAGCTAAGCCCCCGAGTGGGAGGTTCGCTCTCCACTCGGTAGGATTTTATTCAATTTAGGCGAGTACTTGGACTGCAGCTAAGCCTCCGAGTGGGAGGTTTGCTCTCCACTCGGTAGGATTTTTAGAAACTTAGGCGAGCACTGGGCTGCAGCTAAGCCCCCGAGTGGGAGGTT
>NC_041385.1:147877250-147904979 GCF_002162155.2 Triticum dicoccoides
TGGGAGGTTCGCTCTCCACTCGGTAGGATTTTATTCAACTTAGGCGAGTACTTGGACTGCAGCTAAGCCTCCGAGTGGGAGGTTTGCTCTCCACTCGGTAGGATTTTTAGAAACTTAGGAAGCACTGGGCTGCAGCTAAGCCCCCGAGTGGGAGGTTCGCTCTCCACTCGGTAGGATTTTCAGAAACTTAGGCGAGCACAGGGCTGCAGCTAAGCCCCCGAGTGGGAGGTTTGCTCTCTACTCGGTGGGATTTTCAGAAACTTAGGCGAGCACTGGGCTGCAGCTAAGCCTCCGAGTGGGAGGTTTGCTCTCCACTCGGTAGGATTTTGTTTATCTTAGGCAAAACGGATTTCGCAGCTAAGCCTTCGTGTGGGAGACTGGCTCACCACTCGGTTAGGATTTTTTTTACAGACTTAGGCGAATCGGATTCGCAGCTAAGCCACCCACTGGGGGATTGTTTTATATGGAAAAAAGTAATAACAATCACTGGGAAAACTATAAAGCTCTTGTCTTTGATAAATAAACTACAGGAGTACTTTTATTACAACTCATCCGAGTGAATACTTAAGTGTAAAAGGGGCGGAGAAGCTCCGCGTTCCAAGCTCGGGGCTCGTCGATCTGATGCTCGACATTGTAAAGACGGTATGCTCCATTGTGGAGAACCTTGGTGACGATGAAGGGACCTTCCCAAGAAGGAGCAAGCTTGTGTGGTTTCTGCTGGTCCACTCGGAGAACTAAATCTCCTTCCTGGAAGGCTCGACTCTTCACGTTTTTGGCGTGGAAGCGACGCAAGTCTTATTGATAAATGGTCGATCTGATCAGAGCCATCTCTCTTTCTTCCTCTAAAAGGTCGACTGCGTCCTGCCACGCTTGTTCTGCTTCAGCTTCGGTGTAGAGCTCGACTCGGGGAGCGTTGTGGAGAAGATCACTCGGCAGGACTGCTTCAGCTCCGTAGACCAAGAAGAATGGAGTTCTTCCAGTCGACCGGTTGGGTGTGGTCCTTAACCCCCAAAGCACCGAGGGAAGTTCGTCAACCCATGCACCCGCCGCATGCTTGAGATCACGCATCAAACGGGGCTTCAACCCTTTGAGAATCAAACCGTTGGCTCGTTCTGCCTGTCCATTCGACTGTGGATGGGCGACTGAAGCATAGTCGACTCGTGTGCCTTGAGATGTGCAGAAAGCTCTGAATTCTTCAGAATCGAAGTTTGACCCGTTATCAGTGATGATGCTGTGCGGGACTCCATATCTGAATATCAGTTCTCGGATGAAGCTGACAGCGGTGCCAGCATCGAGGTTCTTGATGGGTTTGGCCTCAATCCACTTGGTAAACTTGTCGACTGCTACCAGTACATGTGTGAAACCGCTCCTTCCTGTTCTAAACGGGCCAACCATATCCAAACCCCATACGGCAAAGGGCCAGACAAGTGGTATGGTCTTTAAGGCTGAGGCGGGCTTGTGTGACATATTGGAGTAAAATTGACATCCCTCACACTTGTCGACTATCTCTTTCGCCATTTCATTCGCTCTGGGCCAATAAAAACCAGCTCGGTATGCTTTGGCCTCGATGGTCCGAGAAGACGCATGATGGCCACAGGTCCCCGAGTGGATGTCATTGAGAATCATTCGACCTTCCTCCGGTGTTATACATTTCTGGCTGACTCCAGTTGCACTTTCTCTGTATAACTGACCTCTCATGACGGTGAAGGCTTTGGACCGGCGGACGATCTCTCGAGCTTCTTCTTCATTCTCGGGGAGTTCCTTCCTCAAAATATAGGCGATATAGGGCACTGTCCAATCGGGAGTGATGACCAAAACTTCCATGATTAAGTCGACCACCGCTGGGACCTCGACTTAAGTCGGATCTGTGGCGCTTTTAGGCTGCGGGGCTTCTTCAGTGAAAGGATCCTCTTGAACCGATGGTGTGTAGACATGTTCCAAAAACACGCCACTCGGAATGGCTTCCCTCTTGGAACCTATCTTCGCCAAGTCATCGGTTGCTTGATTTTTCAGTCGGGGAACATGATGGAGTTCTAAGCCTTCGAATTTCTTTTCAAGCTTCCTCACTGCATTGCAGTATCCAGTCATGGCTGGACTTCTAACGTCCCACTCCTTCATCACCTGATTGACCACCAAATCTGAGTCGTCGTAAACCATAAGGCGACGGACGCCGAGTGAAATGGCCATGCGCAACCCATACAACAGTGCTTCATATTTTGCTTCATTGTTGGAGGAATCAAAGTGGATCTGGAGCACATATCTGAGCTTATCTCCTCGGGGAGAAACCAAAACTACCCCAGCACCAGAACCATTTAACATCTTAGAGCCATCAAAGAACATGGTCCAATGCTCCGAGTGAACTTGAGTCAGCTGCTGCTGTTCAATCCACTCGGCAAGGAAATCTGCTATAGCCTGGGACTTAATGGCTTTCTTTGCCTCGAATTTGATATCAATGGGAAGGAGTTCAATCGCCCATTTAGCCACTAGACCAGTTACATCTCTGTTGTGCAGAATCTCTGACAATGGTGCATCGCTGACGACTGTAATGTCATGATCAGAGAAATAATGGGCAACCTTCTTCATGGTCATGTAGATCCCATATACGAGCTTCTGATAATGAGGATATCTTTGCTTCGATGGGGTCAAAACTTCAGAGAGATAATACACTGGGCGCTGAACTTTGAAGGTTTTCCCTTCTTATTCCCGCTCGACCGTAAGTACTGTACTGACGACTTGTCCTGTGGCTGCAATATAAAGCAACAGAGGCTCTTTGCTGATTGGAGCAGCAAGCACCGGCTGGGTGGAGAGCAGAGTTTTTAACTCGGCAAATGCTGCATCAGCTTCTGGAGTCCACTCGAACTTGTCTACCTTCTTCATCAGTCGGTAAAGGGGCAACACCTTTTCACCGAGGTGAGAGATGAATCGACTTAACGCGGCCAAGCATCCAGTAAGCTTCTGGACATCATGCACACGCACAGGGCGTTTCATTCGAAGTATGGTGCCAACTTTTTCTGGGTTAGCATCGATTCCTCGTTCGGAAACGAGAAAATCGAGTAACTTCCTGCCAGGTACTCCGAATGTGCACTTTGAAGGATTGAGCTTGATATCATACCTCCTGAGTTTGGCAAATGTTTCAGCTAAGTCAGTCAACAGGTCGGAACCCTTTCGCGACTTGACCACGATATCATCCATGTATGCTTCCACATTCCGACTGATTTGAGTGAGTAAACACTTTTGAATCATTCTCATGAACGTGGCTCCGGCATTCTTGAGGCCGAATGGCATGGTGATATAGCAGAAGCACCCGAATGGGGTGATGAAAGCTGTTTTGATTTCGTCGGGCCCATACAGACGGATCTGATGATACCCGGAATAAGCGTCTAGAAAAGACAATCTCTCGCACCCTGCGGTCGAGTCGACAATTTGGTCGATGCGAGGGAGAGGAAAATGATCTTTCGGGCAGGCCCGATTGATATGTTTGAAATCAATGCACATACGAAGGGAATTGTCCTTTTTGGGAACCATAATGACATTGGCAAGCCACTCGAAGTGGTATATCTCTCGGATGAACTCTGCTGCAAGGAGTCGAGCCACCTCTTCGCCAATGGCCTTTTTCTTTTGAACGGCAGACCGTCGAAGATGTTCTTTAACAGGTTTTGCCTTTGAATCAACTCTAAGGCGATGCTCAGCCAGTCCCCTGGGAACACCTGGCATGTCAGCTGGCTTCCATGCGAAGATGTCCCAGTTCTCATGGAGGAACTGGATGAGCGCTTCTTCCTATTTAGAGTCGAGTGTAGTGGAAATATGGGTCGGAGCTGCATTGGGGTCAGTCGGGTGGATGTGAACTGGCT
The DNA here is from genome assembly GCF_002162155.2 of Triticum dicoccoides. Taxonomy (NCBI): domain Eukaryota; kingdom Viridiplantae; phylum Streptophyta; class Magnoliopsida; order Poales; family Poaceae; genus Triticum; species Triticum dicoccoides. The sequence goes on from NC_041385.1 coordinate 147,881,102, forward strand.
TCGTCTCACCGGACGACTAAAATGCTGACTCTGTGGCGGGCTTCTTGGCCCGCAGTAAATCACTTGGATCTGCGTTCTTCTTGTATCCCTCTAGCTCTATCACTGTTATCTGGTCATCCGCAATCTTTGAGCCTTTCTGGAAACACTCTTCTGCTTTCTTCCGGTTACCAGTGACGGTGATCACGCCTTTGGGGCCAGGCATCTTTAACTTGAGGTACACGTAACATGGTCGAGCCATGAAGCGGGCATAGGCTGGTCTTCCCAAGATAGCGTGGTAGGCGCTCTGGAAATCCACGATTTCAAATGTCAGCTTCTCTTTGCGGAAATGCTTCGAGTCGCCGAACACCACATCCAGAGCTATTTGGCCGAGTGACTCAGCCTTCTTTCCTGGGATGACTCCGTGAAAACTCATGTTGCTGGAACTGAGCCTGGACATCGGAATGCCCATTCCCTTAAGCGTCTCTACATACAGTATGTTCAACCCGCTGCCGCCATCCTTCAATACCTTCGTCAGTCGAGTGCCTTCGACGACCGGGTCGACCACCAGTGCTTGCCTCCCAGGGGTGGCAATATGAGTAGGATGGTCCGACTAGTCGAAAGTAATGGGAGTTTGCGACCATCTCAGATAGTTTGGTGTCGCCGGTGCGACCATATTGACTTCTCGGTTGATCACTTTCAGTCGACTTTTGCTCTCTACATCAGCAAAAATCATCAGAGTGGAGTTGACATGAGGGTACTCTCCATCACTGTCCTGCTTGTCCTCAGCCTTGTCCGACTCCTTTTCTTTGCCTTCGGTTGTTTCCCTTGGAACTGCTGGATTAAGAGTTGGCACTGGCGAGTGGTATGCTTTGGGTAGATGAAGTTACCCTCTTCATCTTTCTTCGTGTGGATATGACACGGCAGGTCCATCACATCATTACCCTCCTTATCTTTTACCTTCTTGGGGTTCCAAGATCCTTTGGGCTTCCCTTTAAATTTGCCCTATGTCACGGCTAGAGCCTCTCCAGGGGCTGCTGGCTCGGCCTTCCGCTTTTGCTTTCGACTGGAGTTTCCTTTATCCGACTGACTCGACTTGTACTTGCCGCTTCGGAGTCGGTCCTCTTCTTCGCCGTTGGCGTACTTGGTGGCTATTTCCATCATACGACTCAGGGTCATGTCTCCAGTTCGACCAAACTTCAGGCTCAACTCTCTGTTCTTGACGCCATCTTTGAAGGCGCAAACCGCTTGATGGTCCGACACGTTCTCTACAGTGTGATGCAAAGTAATCCACCTCTGGATGTAATCTCTCAGTGTTTCACTCGACTTTTGTACACAAACTTGTAGCTCAGTCAATCCAGCAGGTCGCTTGCAAGTTCCCTCAAACGTCCTGACGAACACTCGAGAAAGATCTTCCCAGGTGTAAATGCTGCTGGGAGCTAACTGATTCAACCATGCCCTGGCTGAACCCTCTAGCATAAGTGGCAAATGTTTCATGGCCACCTCATCATTACCGCCACCAATCTGAACATCCACTCGGTAGTCTTCGAGCCAAGTTTCAGGCTTAGACTCTCCGGTGAACTTACTCACCCCAGTCGCCAACTTGAAGTTGGGGGGTATCACTGCGGCTCTGATCGCTCTGCTAAAACATTCTGGACCTGAAACATGGACTCGGATGCTTGTGGGCACATCTCTGTCATGACCACCTCTATGAGCTCTGTTTCGGTCGACCAAACCTTGCACGATGATGGATCTCGCGTCAAAACCTGGCTCTCTGGGGTCGACTGGAGCTCTCCGCCCAACACTGAGCTGGCGTCTGTCATCTTGCTGCCGATGGGCGTTAGACCCACTTCTCGGAGGAGGAGTGGGCACTCGACGCCTGTCATCACGATCAAATCGATCATCATAGTGGTCCCGCCGGCCTTCACATCCCATGCGCCTCGGAGGCGACCTTGGACTGTGAGCCGACTGAACAGTATTCGCAGTGACAGATCGACTGTGAATCCTGTTACGTGACTGTGACACAGCTGAATTCTGATCTCCTGCTGCCCGGAGCAAATCTCTGATCTGCATCAAGCCTCTTCCAGCCTCTGACTGAGAGGGCCGAATTGACTCCGCTATGCGGGCTGCAGCTGCCAAATTCTAAATTGGGGTTCGATATACCTGAGTTGGTTGCGGAAAGAGCTGATGTCGATTGGAGTTAGTCGCTCGTTGACGCGCACGCTCGTCGAGTGCTCGCTGAAGGTTCTCCAGTCGTGTGCGTTCAGCCAGGTTGGCTAAACGCACCTCTTCCAGGGCACGAGCCTCAGGAGTTTCTCCTGCAATGGGAGTATGCAGGGCATCCATGTTCCGGCGGCGAAGTTCTTCCCTCTGCTGGGAAGTGAGCGGCTCGGGTTGGTACTCTTCATGGGCTTGAGCAGGGTCGTCCTCGTCGTCCATCTCGTCGCCGCGGGGGAAACCGGGAGGACTACGGGGGCCGTTGACCATCAGGACCTCCGCCGCTGGATCACTGCTATCGCACTCGGATGCAGTCTCTACGGAGCCAGTCGACAGGTCGAACAGGCCGTAGAGAGATTCGTCGGGCTCAATCGCCGCAACTTGGGTGGCGGCCGATTGGCGAGCCACTGCGTGTCTCACCCATCGCTGGAGCCTTGACCGACCGGAGCGCTTGCGCTGGCGGGAGACAGGGAGGGAGGACGGCGCAGGAGTCGACCGGTATGGGGTCGACGGCTGCCGCAGCAAGACACCGCGGACACACGCCCGAAAGTGCGTCGCCCCACCGACGGGGAGAGCGTCGATGTCGAGTGGTGCCTCCTGGAGCCAAGCGGAGTCGTCGGTGATGAAAGTGAGCGCACTGAGACGGATCTCGTGGCCCTCGACCAGAGCTCCGCCGGAAACCATGATGAAGGCGATCGGACAAATTGCAACTTCTCCAAAAAAGTCGCTAAGACACCTGCCCCACGGTGGGCGCCAACTGTCGTGGTTCTAAGTCTGACAGTAGAATGGGGGTAAGTATGGAAAGGCAAGGTCCTAGCTATGGAGTAATTGTACACACGGGTGTTTAGCGAGTTCAGGCCCTTCTCGGAGGAAGTAACAGCCCTACGTCTCGGAGCCCGGAGGCGGTCGACTGATCTCTGTGTATATGAGTTACAGGGGTGCGAACCCTTCTACAAGTGGAGGGGGGTGGCTTATATAGAGGACGCCAGGACCCCAGCCAGCCCACGTAGAGGAGGGTTAAAGTACATTAAGATCGGGCATTACTGGTAACGCCCTACATAAAGTGTCATCATGACCATTAAGACTACTTAATTACAGACCGTTTGGATACAGCATAAATCCTGAACTTCTGATGGTCGAGTGCGTCTTCATGGTCGAGTGTCTTCTAGCCGGTCGAGTGGAGTCTCCCTTGGTCGAGTGGAGCTTCTCTTGGTCGACTGGAAGGTAGCTTCGTATGATGATATCCTTGGGTATGGTATCCTAGATAGGTCCATGACCCTACCCTAGGTACATAACATCATCACCGGGCAACCCAACTATTGACCCAAGACATGATTCAGAGCCGATGCATATAATGCTATAAGTTTTGGGTGCCGAACTGTACTGTAAAAGTGTTCGGACTTTCTTGCCGTGTTATGGGGTACACTAAAGCCCCTGGCGAATTAGGCATACCAGAACGTACGAATGCAATAAATACAAAGACACGGAAAAATTTAAGTAATAAGCGGAAGCTGCAAATTATTTTCCATTGTAATACGTCAAGGCGTATGTGTACAAGTAGTGCGATAAGCGAATAAGGCTATTTGACATGCCGTGACCAAGAGCGGGCTGCATGCGGGTATGTAAAACGGGAATAACGATCGTTAGCAGAGACCACCTGGGAATTCCCTTGTACATCAAAGCCCCTTGCCTTTCTTGGTGTATCCTTCCGCGATGGGTCCGATGATCAGGTTATCAGAAAAGCCTCAAGAAGAGAGAAAGAAAAACCTGAAAGGAAAAGAAAAAGTGAAGGTATGCGGGTCCAAGGGTGGTTGAGCCGCGTTGTGGACCGCGGTCTAACTATGTCTCCGTCTATGCCCATGGTATTTTGAGTGCGTAATTATGTACGCGCGGCATGAGTTTCAACGCTTGATTGGGACTAGGATGGAGGCAGAATTGCTAGTTGAGCTCTGGACGAGCGGGACGGTCCTGCTGCAGAGTAGTTTGGACTCGCTTGACGATGTCTGGGGGCTTTAGTGCCGAATTGAGGTTCTGCCTGAGAAGGCTGCTCTGTACTTCTGCTGCTAGGGTCGCGGTGTGCTCCTCAGTACAGAGGGAGCGCTCCGTATTTCCATTGACTGTTATAACACTGCGAGGTTCGGGCATTTTGAGATTGAGGTAGGCGTAGTGCAGCACCGCATTGAATCGAGCAAATGCGGTTCGTCCGAGCAGTGCATGATAACCACTACGGAAGGGGACGATGTCGACGATTAACTCTTCGCTTCGGAAATTATCCGGGGATCCGAAGACCACTTCCAGTGTGATTCAGCTCGTACAACAGGCCTCTACACCTGGTATGACACCTTTAAAGGTGGTTTTGGTGGGCTTGATCCTTGAGGGATCGATACCCATTTTGCACATTGTATCCTGATATGGCAGGTTCAGGCTGCTGCCACCGTCCATGAGGACTCGTGTGAGGTGGAATCCATCGATAATGGGGTCAAGGACTAGTGCGGCTGAACCGCCATGACGGATACTGGTTGGATGGTCCCTGCGATCGAAGGTGATCAGACAGGAGGACCATGGGTTGAACTTTGGGGCGACTGGCTCCATCGCATAGACGGCCCTTAATGCGCACTTCCGCTCCCTTTTGGGGATATGGGTGGCATATATCATGTTCACCATTTTGACTAGGGGAGGAAACTTCTTCTGTCCCCCTGTGTTCGGTGGCCGAGGTTCCTTGTTGTCATTGCTTTGCGATCCCTTTTCCTTTTTTCGGCATTTAACTTGCCGGCCTGTTTGAAGACCCAACATTCTCTGTTGGTATGATTGGCTGGTTTATCAGGGGTGCCGTGGATTTGACATAGACGATCGAGTATGCGGTCCAGACTGGACGGGCCTGGATTGTTTCTCTTAAATGGCTTTTTTCTGCTGACCGTACTTGGAGCCACTGAATCCGGCATTGACGGCTGTGTCTTCGGCGTTATCGCCATTATTCCGACGCTTGTGTCTGTTGCATCGGGGCTTGCCGTTACTATCTCTGGCTTCGGAAGTGCCAGGTTTAGTTGAGGTGCTGTTGCTACGAGCTAGCCAACTATCCTCGCCCGCACAAAAGCGGGTCATGAGCGTCGTGAGGGCTGCCATGGACTTCAGCTTCTCTTAGGTGTCGGGCAAGCCACTCATCACGGATGTTATGCTTAAAGGCCGCTAGGGCTTCGGCATTTGGACATTCGATGATCTATTTCTTTTTAGTTAAGAACCGAGTCCAGAATTTCCTGACTGACTCTCCGGGCTGTTGGATTATATGACTTAGCTCATCGGCATCCGGAGGTCGGACATAAGTGCCTTGGAAGTTGTCAAGGAATGCATCTTCCAGGTTCTCCCAACTGCCAATGGAGTTTTTGGGCAGACTATTCAACCAGTGCCGAGCTGGTCCCTTGAGTTTTAGCGGGAGATACTTGATGGCATGGAGATCATCACCGTGGGCCATATGTATATGGAGAAAGAAATCCTCGATCCATACAGCGGGATCTGTTGTCCCATCATATGATTCAATGTTTACGGATTTAAACCCTTCTGGGAATTCATGTTCCATTACTTCATCAATGAAGCATAGGGGGTGTGCGGCGCCTCTATGGCGGGCTATATTGGGACGTAGCTGGGATAGAGCCGGCCTGCAGTAGTCGGCCCGGACAGGTGTGTATTTGTCATATCCGATGTGGTGGCCGTCATTGCGCATTGGGGCGCACCCCCGCGATCCATAGATCGATCTGGTTTGTCCTGCTCTGTTCTCCAAGTGGTACCGCAGGTCATGCGTGTGTCCCCGAGCTATTGTGTTTCTGGTTGTTCGGCGAGGCAATGCAGGCTGATGTTCGGGCTGAGTTACCGCTTTGTCTCGGCCACGCGGAGGTCGGTCATCCGCATCCTGCGCTGTTAGTACAGGCTCCCGCACCTCGTCATCAAATTGAGGTAGCAATTTGCGCTCTGGGTAACTTTTGGCTGGGCGTTCGAGTCCATATTCCTCGGCTGCCAGGACCTCAGTCCATCTATCAGTGAGCAAATCTTGGTTAGCTTGAAGCTATTGCTGCTTCTTCTTTAGGCTCTTTGCAGTGGCTATTAGCCGGCGCTTGAAACACTGCTGCTCGACAGGATCCTCTGGCACGATAAATTCTTCGTCGTCGAGGCTCACCTCGTCCTCGGAGGGAGGCATGTAATTGTTGTCCTCCGAGTCGTCGTTTATGGCCTGTTCATCAGAGTTGGCTTGCCAGTCTTCCCGTTTAGCCTGTTCGAAGCTTGGCTTGGCGGGGTCTTCGTTGTCTTCGGCATCGTCCAGAGTGATGTTTTCTCTTGTGCTGGTATCGCTATTTTTACCATGGCATGATTTAGAGCGGCACCGCTGACGTCGGTGCTTTGGCTGCTTCTCAGGAGGCTTATCCTCAACTGGATCCTTTTTTTCATCGCCAATGTCTTCCTTGGGTGTATCCACCATGTATATATCGTATGAGGAGGTGGCTGTCCAGCGCCCTGTGGGCGGTGGTTCCTGTTCTTCTCCGGCATCGTCGTCCATACCGTTGATGTCCTCGGAGTCAAAATCAAGCATGTCAGTCAAATCGTCGATAGTGGCTATCAAGTGGGTGGTGGGTGGGCAACGAAGCTCTTCATCGTTCGCTTCCCACTCAAGTCGGACATAGTTCAGCCAAGAATCTCCTGACAAGGAGAGGGACTCTAATGAGTTTAACACATCGCCCAAGGGTGAGTGTTGGAAGATGTCCGCGAAGCTGAACTCCAGGATCGGCGCCCAGCCAGATTTGATGGGTGCAGATACACGCGGTTCGGATCCTATGGCCGGAGACGAGTCCGAGGCTCCGATGACGCAGGCCTCGTTGGAGGCCAGATCTGCGTTCGGCTCTAGCGCCGCTGAGTCTGTGGCGCCCGTGGCGAGGTTGAGCTTCTCGTCCTTGGATGGCGCGCTCTGCTCCAGGTCTAGGGCTAGAGCGGTTACAGGTGCTATCCCCTGGGCACGGTCCGATGATAGATCTAGGTCATGTTCATCATGGCGGCAGGGTGCAGCTATCATGGGCTCGAATCCGTCGAAGATCAAGTCTCCGCGGATATCGGCGGTGTAGTTCAAGCTTCCAAACCTGACCTGTTGGCCAGGGGCATAGCTGTCGATTTGCTCCAGATGGCCAAACGAGTTGGCCCGCAGTGAGAAGCCGCTGAATATGAAAATCTGTTTGGGAGAAAAACCTCACCCTGGACTGCGTTGTGGTGGATGATTGAAGGAGCCATCAAGCCTTATGGTGACGACATAGTGGAACTCTCAATGAAAGCACCAATGTTGGTGTCAAAACCGGCGGATCTCGGGTAGGGGGTCCCGAACTGTGTGTCTAAGGCTAATGGTAACAGGAGGCGGGGGACACAATGTTTACCCAGGTTCGGGCCCTCTCAATGGAGGTAATACCCTACTTCCTGCTTGATTGATCTTGATGATATGAGTATTACAAGAGTTGATCTACCACGAGATCATAGAGGCTAAACCCTAGAAGCTAGCCTATGATTATGATTATTGTTGTCCTACGGACTAAACCCTCCGGTTTATATAGACACCGGAGGGGGCTAGGGTTACATAGAGTCGGTTATAGAAAAGGAATATTCATATCCGAATCGCCAAGCTTGCCTTCCACGCAAAGGAGAGTCCCATCCAGACACGGGACGAAGTCTTCTATCTTGTATCTTCATGGCCCAACAGTCCGACATATGCATATAGTTTTGCTGTCCGAGGACCCTTTAATCCAGGACTCCCTCAACGGTACCGTAGAGGCTAGCAAATTGCGAAAAGGTAAGAGTGCGTATAATCCATGGACTCACATTAGTCATAAAGAACTCATATACTTATTGCAAAAGTTTATTAGCCCTCGAAGCAAAGTAATACTATGCATGCTCCTAGGGGGGGAGGTTGGTAGGAGTTAACCATAGCGCGCCCCCGACCTTCACAACAAAGATAGACAATCAAAGATAAATTGTGCTCCAACTTCCCGCCATAACGAGAGACTATACGTGCATGCTTAGGGAATCACAAACCTTAACACCAATATTCTTACTAACCACAACCGTTACTAGTACCTCCCACATATTATCATCTCTACATCACAAAACTATTGCAAGAATCAAACATATCATATTCAGTGATCCATAAGTTTTATGTAGGATTTTATGACTAACCATGCAAATGACCAATTCCTATTGACTCTCTAAATAGATATAAGTGAAGCATGAGAGTTCAATTCTTTCTATAAAAGACCATGCTCTAATAAGTATAAGTGAAGCAAAAGAGTATTCTACAAATAACGGTTTTCTATGTGAAGAAAACCGACAATCCAAACTTCAAATGAAATAAGTGAAGCACATGAAGCATTCTATAAAGCCATACTCAAAAGATATAAGCGAAGTGCAATGAGCATTCTATAAATCAATCATGGACTATCTCATATTAGCATGGTGCATAAAAGAAAAAAAATGAAAGCTAAAAATGAAAGACGCTCCAAGATTTGCACATATCACATGAACGAAACGAAGATGAAAACATACCGACACTTGTTGAAGAAAAATGGGATGCCTTCCGGGGCATCCCCAAGCTTAGACGCTTGAGTATCCTTGAATATTTACTTGGGGTGCCTTGGGCATCCCAAAGCTTGAGCTCTTGCTTCTCCTCCTTCTCATATCGAGACCTGCTCGCTCTTTGATCACTTCATTCACACAAAACTCAACAAAAAAACTCGGTAAGATCCGTTAGTATAATCAAGCAAATCACTACTCTAAGTACTGTTGCAAACCAATTCATATTTTGTTTTTGCATTGTAGCTACTCTAATATAACTTCTCCATGGCTCATACCACCGATAAAAATCGATAGTTTCATCAAAACAATGCATCAAAAACAGAATATGTCTTAAACATGACAGTTTGTAGCAATCTGAACATCTACCATACTTCGGTACTCCAAAAATTCTGAAAAATTAGGACAAAATAAACAATTTGTATATCAAGACTGTGCAAAAAGTTTCAGAAACGTTTGACGTTCCAGTAAAAAATGAAAATTCACGCGCTACAGCCAAAGTTTCTGTTTCTACACCGCACATACCAACAAGCAATCTAATGATCCTAAAGGAAAATCTTGGCACATTGTTTTTTTAATACAATGGATTTGTACAAGGGGATAATTATTTTCGTGAGAATCTTCATGAAAAATTCTACATTGTTTCCATGAGCATGAACACAAGTGTTCAAGGTCGACCCTCACTTCTCCAATGCAAAACTTCCAATCGGTTCTCTTTTGTCAAAAAGTTTTAAGTTTCCCTCTATATTTTTTTAAACATTATAAAAGCACTCAACAGGATAAAAATGACTCTCTAAAACTTTCGGGTTGTCTCCCTGGCAGCGCTTTCTTTAAAGCCATTAAGCTAGGCATAAAGTGCTCAAGTAATGAATCCACCCGGATCCCAAGGTACATCAAAGCCAACTTTAATTAGCAAAGATTTGGCATTTAGTAGTGAGCACAAAGCAACATATATCATGCAATGACTAAGTCTAACTCTCTTCATATGCATCAACATGTCATACAAGAACAATTCATGCACATCAAGTAAAGGCCAATACATATCATAAGTAGTTTCTTGCAATTTTATTGTGTTGGAAACATAGAGAGGTGGAGATATAGTTCCTCTCTCATAATAATTGCAAGTAGGGGCAGCAGGCACATGCATATTACATTCATCAAAATCATCATGTGCAAAGGTAAAAGGCAACCCATCAATATAATCCTTAATAAGTGCAAACTTCTCCGATATAGTGTAGTTTGGAGAATTCAAAAATATAATAGGACTATCATGTGTGGGTGAAATAGCAATAATTTCATTCTTGACATAAGGAACTATAGCAAGTTCATCTCCATAAGCATAATTCATATCGGCATCATGGCCACAAGCATAGCAAGCATCATTAAAAAGGGATATTTCAAAAGAATCAACGGGGTCATAGTAATTATCATAGCATTCATCCTTTGGTAAGAACGAAGGGACGTTAAACAATGTATGAGTTGAAGAGTTAATCTCATTAGAATGTGGGCACGAGTGATCAATCTTCTCTTCCTCCTTTTGTTCTTTGCTCTCCTCATCATCTTTTTCATCCAATGAGCTCACAGTTTCATCAATTTCTTCTTCCATAGACTCCTGCAAAATATTAGTCTCTTCTTGGACAACAGAGACTTTCTCAATAAATACTTCAATATCGTAATTAAATTTATAATTATCATAGCAATATTTAAGGATGGCAAAATTTTCAGGTCTATAAACATCATCATCAAAAGCTTCATACTTTAAAAACAAAGATTCAATTTCATAAGCACCCTTAAAAGCAACAAATTCTTCTATTCATTCCACATCATAATAATCATATTTACCATTGCCATAAGAAGCCAAGGTTTCATTATCATTAAATTTGCATGAAAAGGGAAGGTGTGGAGCATTTATCCTAGAGCAAAAAGTAAAATCATATCTCAAGCATAAATCCCGAGCATCCCAATGCAACATATAAATTTGATCCCATAAAAGTTTCCCTTTTTGAGTCAAGTGATAATCCCTAAAGTATTCAGGTTGACCCAACGTTACTCCCATTATATAGTTGAATGGTGTTTTCTCAGGATTATCAAAGTAGCGCATAATATCTTTCACATAACGATCATCGAGGGTTTTAGGAGGTTCCCCATCTCCATGAGTAGCAGGTACAACTAATTTTTTTTGGTGTTTCGTGTTCCATATCCATAGCTAAATATAGAGAACGACTAAAAACTGAAAATAAAAACTACTTAGTGAGATAGCAAACAAGCACACACGAGAATATTCACCCCACGCTATTGCTCCCCGGCAACGGTGCCACAAAAAGGGCTAGATAACCCACAAGTATATGGGATTATTTGTAGCCTTCTTCGATAAATAAGAGTGTCGAGCCCAACGAGGAGCTAAAGTTAGAACAAATATTCCCTCAAGTTCTATAGACCACCGATACAACTCTACGCACACTTGATGTTTGCTTTACCTAAAACAAGTATGAGACTATTTTGCAAGAATAAAACTATGACTACTTTGCTAGAATAAAACTACGAATAAATTGCAAGGTAATAAAAGTGGATAGCTTTTGTCAACGAGAAAGTCATTTGTCCCTAGGCAATCGATAACAAGTACTGGTAATCATTCTTGTAATTCGATATGTGGGAGAGGCATGAGCTAACATACTTTCTCTCCTTGGATCATATGCACTTCTGATTGGAACTCTAGCAAGCATCTGCAACTACTAAAGATCATTAAGGTCGTGAAACCCAACCATAGCATTAAGTATCAAGTCCTCTTTATCCCGTACGCAACAACCCACCTACTCGGGTTTAAGCTTCTGTCACTCTCGCAACCCACCATAAGCGAATCATGAAGGTATTGCAACACACTACAGCGGGGGGCCCTCACGTTTGCGCGAGATGGAGGGCACCATAGGACAACACCATAAATAAAATATACAAGCATACCAACAAAGATCACGATTAACCCACATGACAAAATGGATCTACTCAAACATCATAGGATAGCCAAATATCATTGGGAAATAATATATGGAGTTGAGCACCATGTTTAAGTAGAGATTAAAGCAGGGAGAAGGGGTGTTACACCGCTGCATAGAGGGGGATAAAGTTGATATTGACGGTAGCAAGGTTGTTGATGTAGATCGTCGTCCCGATTCTTGCCCCGACGGCACTCCGGCGCCACCGGGAGAGAGGGGGAGAGAGACCCCCTCCTCCTCCTCCTCCTTCTTCTCCTTCTTCTTCCTTGCCCCCCCCCCTAGATGGGAGGAGAGTTCCCCTTCTGGTCCATGGCCTCCATGGCAGCAGAGGGGCGGGATCCCCTCCGAGATTGGATCTCCCTCTTTGTTCTCTTTTGTTTTCGCATTCTCCAGATCTCGCCCTTCGAATTCATAGTTTCTTAAATTCCCGGAGATCCGTGACTCCGATTGCGCTGAAATTTTTCACGATTTTTTTGCATAAATTATCTTTCTTGCGCCAGAAGAAGGGCTCCAACCGACATTCAACGAGGGCACAAGACACCAGGGCGCGCCTGGTGGGTTGTGGGCACTGTGGGCCCCCGTTTGCATTGATTCCACCTCCTAAAAATCACATAAGTTCCAAAATAATTCTCCGTAAATTTTTATCGCGTTTGGACTTCGTTTGATATGCATTTCCTGTGATACAAAAAACATGCAAAAAACAGTAACTGGCACTGGATCAATAGGTTAGTCCAATAAATCATATAAAAAGTTGCCAAAATATGTGAAAGTTGTATAATATTGGCATGAAACAATCAAAAATTATAGATACGATGGAGACGTATCAGCATGAAAGCTCTCAAGCGCGGCATAATGCTTGTTTCACTCTTGTTGGATGAACCTCCATCTCTTTTCGATTGAGTTGATGTTGCTTGTGCTCTTAAATTGGTAGGGGGTAAACTTCCTTCGCTCATGAAAGTTCTTGCGAACTCTTATCCAAAAGACGAATCCTTTTTTCTCGGCACCATTCATGGGATCTTGGCCTATCTCCATCCAACTCTCACCAATCAAAGTGTCTTAATCTTGGGTGTATGATCCCGTGTGAATGCTTTGCCTCCTCTTTTGTGCCTCGGCCCTTTGGGTAAGCTCATCGATAAACACCAATGGTTCAGCCAAAATGTCGAGCTCTTCTTCCTCATCTGAACAAGTCATCATATTCATGCCAAGAGTTGCCATAGTCGTCCTCATCTTCATCATGGTCAGTGAATTGAGTGTCTTCATAGTGCCCGTGGCTATCCTGGCTTTGGGTGGCGCCGGGATCAAAAGCTTGGGCATGGCCGTCGACGTGGAAGGCCTCACCACGGCCCTCAAAGATGACGTTCTCCATGAACGCCGAGTACTCAGGGTCGTCGACTGTGGGTGTCGGCATTGGCATTTCGTCTAACAGCCCGCGGGCGCTGACCATGTTTGCCGAAAGGAACGACCGGGGCTGCGTCCTTTGCGTCCCGTCGGACGGCTGGCCAACGCTGTTGTACCCCGGTGTGACGTTGAGGTCGATGACGCCTGCGGGAGTGGCCGGAGCGACCTGCTGTAGTTCGGCGACGTGGAGAACCGTGTCTGCCCATGCCCGTGCAGGGGCGGCGCACGATGCCTCTCGCCGTGACGGACGAGCTCGGGGAACGGTGCTGCGGAGGACGAGCAGCCGACGGGGGTCGGCACAACCCTAACATGAGGTGGGTGTGCGCCTTGGCAAATGGCAACGATGGACTCCTTATCGCCGACGTCTGCCTGGCGCGGCGTAGCTCGCAGCGACCTTCCTCTCCTTAGCCTTCGCCCGTCGGTTCCTCCTCTTGACCGATTTGGCGTCGAGCTTGGCGACCTCCAACGCCGTGAGCTCTGACCGGGGCTTCTTGGTACCCTCCTTCACCGTGGGACGCGCGACCGCGGCTGGGTCGCCGGCCATGGTGAATAGGGAGAGGCGGGAGAGGGCGCAGGAGAGTTTTGGGTAAAATGGAGGGAAAGTGTGGGCGGTCGTGTCCCCAACAGGCGGGCCAAGGGAGGACAAGGGCGCGCGTCCCACCTGTCCGCACACCGTCCGTTCGGCCGCAAACACGTCGGACCTTTGGGTTACGAATGAGTCGAAAGCGGACAAGAAACGAATAACGGGTCGTTTGTTCCCGCGCGTTGGGCAACTTATTCTGTCCGTTTACCTTTAGGATCGCGCATTGGAGTTGTCCTCGAGATTCGCCCGCGTGGTGGGCGCCGTGCTCGTACCGACTGTGCCGGATCCTGGCCGAGTGGCCGTTGCCGGTTCGACCGGAATGTGTCGCGGCACTTCTGTCCCGTGGGACCGGGAGGCCAGACTGAGCCTGGCCGACCCGTCCGCTAGCTCGTGGCTACATTCCCCGTGACCGTGAGGCTCTTTTTTCTCCCAACGAATATCCTATGCACGCACGGACACGGTGCGTTGTGAACCTCTCGTGATCCAGCCACACTCATGAACAAATTAATGCCTGGTCACGCATGAACAAACTACTCAGCCCAGCACAAGCGCGCGCGCGCACACACACACAAAAGGAATGATCATTTCGCATGTTGATCTTGGAGTACAAGTACGGAGGGACGAGAATGATCGTCAAAATCTGCACGATGCAGGTACAGAGAACAGCGAGGCGAGAGATGGACAACACGCACGATACACGTGGAGACTTTCCCTTCTCCCTCCGTACTTCCACCCTATCTTCTCTCCCTCCTTCGTGTGGCCGGTCGGCGAGCTGCGGTCCTGTGAACGCAGCAGCGCCATCCGCATGCCATGCCGCAGTCGCCTCTGCCCTTTTCGACGTCAGTGAGGATCCCGCGGATCGCACGGCGTCAGAACGCGCCCATCACCCGTGACCTCTCGTTCGCTCGCTCCAACCAAACGCCCCTCGCCAGCGGCGAGAGCGAGAGGCGCTTGCGCGCGGGGTGAACGAGAACGAGCGCAATGCCGGCCACACACGTACGGCCGAATAAACGGCGGTGCGAGCAGTGAATTCCTGGTAGTACCACCTTGGATCCGTGATGACCGAGCAGCCAACACATGGACGAGGACTGTTGCTTTCCATGCATCCCACTGGCTACCGCGCATGTTGCTCCGGGAGGGCAGCTAGCTATAGCGCGATTAATAAATCTACACTCGAGCTGTGTGACTAGAGAATTTTGCGTTTCTGATATGTTAAGTGACCATGGACTCCTGTGTATGCGTACGTACAAGAGCAAACAAACTCTAGATTGTTCTTATAACGGACAAAACGTCCCCGCAAAAAAAATTAACGGACAAAACACACAATGTGAATTTCTTTTATAAAGACGCTAGTAAGAATTTTCTCAGGATCGAGTTTTTAAACAATATAGGTAGGCACAAAACGGTGCATGATCTAAGCCATGATGCCATTTTAAGATTCGCTAGCTGTTACTGTTCACGTGAGCTATCGATCTGCATGGTTGGTTGAGTGTTCAGGGTGCCAGTCACCACAAGTCCACAACAGTGATCACTTGGTTCCTCGAAAATACTCCCTTCGTTCGGAATTAGTTGTCGCAAAAATGGATGTATCTAGATGTATTTTAGTTCTAGATACATCCATTTTCAAGACAAGTAATTCCGAACGGAGGGAGTAGAAGAGATAAGTTTTTTTTTTTGAAGAGAGAAGAGGAAGAGATAAGTTTCACTTGGCCTACGACGTCGCGGGAGCAACCACACTAGAGCCTACACTCACGCCATGCATCTTCCTATGGCGCAAAGAATGCTAGAAAGAGCATATACAACTACAATGCCCCCACGAGTCAATGTCGTCCCGTTCCCATCCGCCAAAGACGCAAACGTCACACTTTGTTTTCTACTCCTGCAGCCTCCACAGAAAGTCCACCAAATTAGCCGCGCGGAACCCCGGTCGCCGTCGATCGAATCTCCCGGCTCGTGACCGGAGGCGGCACGCGACGAAACCTCCGGATAGTCTACGGGAGCCGGCGTCGCTTCGGCAAATGGTGGCGTGCCAGCGTCCAGATGGCCTCCCCGCCGCGTGCATCTAGCAGACGGGAAGCAGGGATACGCGCGGCGCGTCGCGATGGCGGACGGGGCGACCAAACCGATATGATGCGTGCGGGTCGTGTGGAGAACGAGAATTGATTATTGTATATGGCGAAGATTTGGTCGCTGGAATGTTCGCGGGATTAAAAAACGAGAGTGAATCTGGCCAGTTGGCACCTACACACGCCTCCAAACGATGTACATTCTCGGCTAGCCATAGTGGGACTAACTCATGTAGGTAGTAATATAATGCACCCCAAGACATATATGTTTATGTGGCATGGAGTTAATGAGGAGAGAGGTGTTTGTACTAACATAATATGTTACCGTAACATAACGCACACCAATGCAAAATGAGTCTACAACATAATAAATGAAGGCTTGCATGACACTACACTTGTGTTACTACCCACTATGATGGTAGTAACATAGACTAGTAATATGCATATGTTACTAGTCTAAGTTACTGCCCACTATGACTAGCCTAAGGCCATCTCTAACAACGACCCGCAAATTTCCTCTCGCACCGTTCCACGGACACAGATACGGGAGACGATCATCCAACCTTAGCCGCATATGTTCAAAACATTTTCGTTCCGCGGACACAGATATGGGAGACGGTCATCCGACCATAGCCGCATATGTTCAAAACATTTGGTTAGATGAACCTACTAAAGTCACCAAGCAAGCACTAAACAAGGCTACTAAGCACACAACCATGACGAAAGCCAACCTTTCTCCAAATCTAAGCATTGCCATGCAATGGCGGAAGTGAACCTTCTGTCAAATGATATGAACACCTTTCGTCAAATGACTAGCTAATTTGCTTAATAAAAAAATATTAACTAGCACCTTTCACCAAATGAAATATACTATTCAATACTGTTTTCCGTCAAGATGCTAGCTATCCGCTGAATTTAGCACAATGCATTCGGCTAAATACTAGCCATCATGGGCAGACGCGGAATAGAGACGATACGTGGCGGCTTTTTATTGGTCATGCAGATGCTCAGACTCCTGCAAAGTTCCCTCACGTTTGTCTCCGTTTTACGGGAGAAAATACATCCGGACCACGCTGCAGACCGATACAGGCCCTCGTTGGATGGCTTCCGCGGTCCGGACGTATGCATGCGTTTTGCGGGCCGGTGTTAGAGATGCCCTGGCAAAACACCAAATACAAAGTGTATCCACACGGTTTCTTAGGGGTAAACACAAATGTCAGGTATTCTTTCCATTTCATATAAGTGTCGTGGTTTCGATTCAAGCTGGGAGTGCCTACCTATAATATGCATCAACGAGACACACGGTAATGGGAGGAATTGCTCCTCTTGTTTTGGAGTGGTGTTAGCTCCCAATTCTGCTGGAAACACATAGCCCTGAAGCTTTCGGTGTGACCACGTTATGCTTTTATAGTAAAAGAGATCAAAGCTCTAATGCCAGGTCCTCGCGTAGTTTGTACTATATGATAGTCCACATGTTGATGCGAGATTTGGTTGCCATCTTATTTTGATGATATTTGATTGTTTGGAACATGAATATTTAGATTAACAACACAAAAGGAGCTAATACCAAAACTACATATGATCACTTAGTTATGCTAGGTCTTCGTGTAGTTCATATTACTCATGCCCAACGTAGTCTGAATGTTGCTAGTGATTTCATCGCCAGATATGATTGAACCAGACCAAGAGAAATTGTGTTGGATAGATTCTAGACTAGATGATCTCTTAATTTTTGTAATTTTGGCTTTAAATGGCCTTAGTTGAGTAATACAACTACAAATCACAATAAAAAACGAGACACATGTGCATCAAACTACATGTTTGATCCTTGGTGGATGTGTGTACAACTATTATCGTAGCCACCCAACATAGGTTCTCAATTACATATGGTTTCTTTGCATAGCACAAAGAATGGGTGCAAGTGCATGCTTTACTCACTTTGTTTCTTTGTTACAAGATAATGTCGTTCAACTTTCACTTTCTAATATAGGATCTATGTGGTAGAAAAGCCATAACCACGCGAAGTAATTTTGAATACAAATCTAGCGAAAATCAATTTTGTGTTTAGTTAACCGTGAATTTAAATAATATGTTGTTTAAATTCTATCTTAACAGGGTAAATCACATATTCAAACCATCAAAACTATGTGCCGGTAAATAGTTTTTGTTGTAGCTCACTTGATAATCTCTTAAATTTGAATCAAGTGCTTGATAATGGAATTACTAAAATCATTGCTTGCATGTTCGCGTGTAGAAACCTATTTCCTTACAACATTTCCTTTTGTTTTCAACATAATCACACTATGTCCAGCCAATGCAACTTCAGGTTTAGAGAAATGCAATAATTTTGTTCAACTTTGAGTCTATACTTACATGCACTAGTAGAAAAAGGACCTATAGTCCCGGTTTGTGAGGGTCATTTGTCCCGGTTTTTGAACCGGGACTAAAGTGTCGGTACTAATGCCCTAAACCTTTAGTCCCGGTTCTTGCATAAACCGGGACAGATGGGCCTCCACGTGGCCGGTGCGCCGAGCCCAGGTAGGAGGGCCTTTGGTCCCGGTTGGTGGCACCAACCGGGACCAAAAGGCATCCACGCGTCAACATTTCAGGGCTGGGGTTTTTGTTTTTTTAAGGGGAGGGGGGTTGGGGGTTTTGGGGGGTTAATTTAGGTGTTTCATATATTGTGTTAGCTAGCTAATTAATAGAGAGAAGTGTCCTATCTTATGTCCGTGCTTGATCGACGCTACGTACTGTACATAGAGAGGCCCTCGACACGCTAGCTAGTAAGAAAATGAAGGAAACCATTAAGTACAGAAGTTCGTCATGCATACCGAGAGAAGTGATCGATCGACCTCTCCTTCTCCGAGAGATTGGTCGAACAACAGGTTTTCGTATTAGCTATCCGACGCTACTGGCTACATACATATACAATATGTAAGATCTCTTACAATCCCCTAGCATTTGAAATCAACTTCCACATGGTATTCTCCGGCTTTATTAATGACATGGTCAAGAAAGAATCCCGCCAATTCCTCTTGAATTGCTTTCATGCGATCTTGTGGTAGGAGTTCATTCCGCATATGCCACGTCTAATTTGAAGAAGGGGGTCAATACATATATGAATGAAACTCAACAGAAATGATTGTGTAATAAAATGAAATTGTGGATATTATTGCTTACGCACTTCATATTGTCTTTTAGAGTAGCCCCGCTTATTTTTCAAAGTTGCGTTGTAGATGAACTCGCACATGTAGTATCCACAGAAATTATTCCCTTCTTCCTGCCTCAAGCACTTTACGAGAAATAAAGGTCAATCAAACTGATAATGAAGCATTATAAATGGCATTGATGAAAATATAGCTATAGAATCAACGGGAGATGCGCGCAATTAGCTAGCTAGTAGTACTTACTTTCGGGTATGTATATCGCAGCTCCTTCGGCAGTCCCGGAGCTTCTGCGGTGAACTGTTTCCAAACCCTACAAGACAAAAAATAATAATTATTATTACTTGAGATATCAGGAAATGAACAAAAAGTTGCCGATATGATGCGATAATGATCGATTGAATTTACTTGTTGAGCAATTTAGTCATGTCCGCATAGGTTTCGAGATCTTTTCGTCTCGAGTCTAAGACGGTTACTAGTCCCCGCTCAAGCTTAATCTCCAGAAGAACATAGTGGAAGCTGCGCACGCATGCATAACTCATCAATTACATTACTATAACCTCGCTCGAGTAATAAGGGAAACCGAATATGCACACGACAGTAACACTCACTTGAAGTTGTAAGGAAAGAGTATTAAATCTTTGTTTTGATTTTTGATCAACGATTGTAGCAAGTTGGCCTCGGCCTCTGCGGCCTTCTTTTTAATCTGAAATTCATCTATGATATTTGTGTTAATGAACCCAATATCATACATTTCTTGTTTTTTGCACTCGACGATCTTCAATCTGCATAATATAGTAAGGATAATTAATTATAAATACATGCAATGAAAGAGCCGAGCTATATATAGAGACTTAATGATAGAAATAGTACTTACAAACAGTAGCAAAAGACCGTAAATTTATCGAGGGCCTTTTGATTGAAGAACTCGAAGAACTCCTCAAATGGAACAGGCAACAGATCAGTTCCAACGAGGTCGTGCTCCTCTTTAATTCTCAGATACAAAGTATTCGTCCCCCAGACTCTCTGCAGGTTTTCATGTACCAATTATGGAATCTTTGCATCATCGTTGTTAGAGATTTTTCATCTTTGATGAGAGGCTTCCCGTATTCGTATCTGTGTTCGTCCACCTTCAAGAAATCAAAATGTACATCATCAGGTAGGTAATCTCCAAGATTGCCATAACCGGGCACCATCCCCGGAGCATTAGCTACGATGTCGCTAGACACATTGAGCGGGGGGCACGATTGCTTTGCTTGTTCGCCGAGCTGCGCATTTTTTTTCCCAGCTGCTCATTCTTTTAACCTTTGATCACTGACAGTACTTCCCGACCGCTCCACTTGGAGATATGCCTTTTCAGTAATGCGCTCATAGTTGGTTTTCGGCGGAGACTTTGGTGGTTTCCTCAGGGCATCGATAGTGCGCTTTGCTTTCACTGGATCTACCTTCTCCTCCGGAGGTGGATGTCTCTTTGCTTTCAACCCTTCAAAGAAGTCCTTTACTTCGGTCTGCACGATCTTCGCGTTTTCCTCCTCGGTCCGCTCGTACGGTAACTTCTCTAGAGGCTTGAGAGATGGACCGTATCTGTATTGCCTCCCCCCTCTGGCTGTACTGCTAGACGCCGGAGCAGACAGAGTGGCTGCGGCTGTCTTCTTTCGTGCTTGCTTACAAGGCGAAGGAGAAGGACTATGATGCGCCGGAGCAGCCGGGGCGGCGGCGGGTCTCTTCCGCCCTTGTTGACGAGGCGGAGAAGGAGGAGGCAGCTGGCTGCTCGGGCGTGCCGGCGCAGGCGGAGAAGGAGGCGGAGTGCCGCCACGCGCCGGAGAAGGAGGCTGAGTGCCCTGATCACTCACCGGAGGAGGAGGTGGAGGAGGAGGCGGAGTGCCCTGACTCTCCGGCGGAGGAGGAGGAGGCGGAGGCATCCAGTTCGGAAGGTTGATGAGCTCCTTCCGCCATAGGCATGGAGTCTTCAGAGAAGAACCCAGCCGAATCTCCCCTTCACCCGTAGGGTGGTCAAGCTCAAGGTCCTCAAATCCGTCCGTTATTTGATCCACCATCACCCTAGCATATCCTTCTGGAATCGGCTGGCAGTGGTAGGTTGAGCCAGGTTCATTAGGTATAACAGAGCCAACAGCCGCCTTGACTTTCAATGTCATCCATCGCATCATAAGGTGGCAATGTTGAGACTCTGTGATAGCATCCACGGGGTAGCCTGTGAAGACAGGCTCCAGCTGCTGAGTCTGCTCGGTGGAAGCCACGCTGCTTCTCCGCTGAGATGGCGGGGTAGCTTCAGGGGAAGCTTCGGCAGGTCGTTTGCTGCGATCTGCTTCTTGTTCCTCTAGCCCTTGTACCCTTTCATGCAGCGCCTGCAGTTGGCTATGCTCCACTTTCTTCCTCCTCTCCTGGGTTTTGTAACCCCCTGCGTCCGGAAACCCAGCCTTCCATGAAAGGGAGCCTGGCGTGCCTCGTGTCCGTCCAGGGTGCTCAGGATTCCCGAGGGCCATTGTGAGCTCGTCCATCTCTCTGTCTGGAACGAACGTCCCTTCCTGTGCTGCGGCGATATAGTGCCGAAGCTTCCTGACGGGTATTCGCAGTTGCTCTTCCGTCCAAACGCACTTCCCTGATACAGGGTCCAAGGATCCGCCAACCCCGAAGAACCAAGTCCGGCAACGGTCTGGCCATCTCAATGTCTCTGGTTCGACCCCTTTAGCAATCAGGTCATTCTCAGCCTTGTCCCACAAAGGTCGGGCTTTGAGGTAACCACCTGACCCTGTGTGATGGTGATGCTTCTTCTTCGCAGCATTAATCTTGTTTGTCGCTGACATCTTCTTACTCTTTTCCGATGTCTTGTGGGCCACAAATGCGGGCCATTGATCTCTAATCTTCTCATACTTTCCGATTGATTATGGTGCCTCTTCTTTGTCGACAAACGTTTTCAGCTCATTCTTCCACCTCCTGAATAGTTCTGCCATCTTCTTAAGAGCATGAGACTTGATCAATTGCTCTTTAACTGGCTTCTCTGGATCCTCCTCTAGCGGTAGAGTGAAATTTTCCTTAAGCGTTGTCCAAAGATCTTATTTCTGCATATCGGAGACATAAGACGTCGGCACCTCAGGGTCTTCCTTCTTTGGCTTTAACCATTGCTGGATACTGATCGGGATCTTGTCCCTAACAAGAACCCCGCACTGAGCACGAAATGCATCCCTTGTCAGGATGGGTTCAATCGGCTTGCCATCGCGCGCGATTGCTGTGATCTCAAACCTTTCATCCGAGTGCAACTTTTTCTTTGGGCCTCGTTTCTTTACCGAAGTTGAGCTCGATCCGGAGGGCTAGAGAAAAAGAAGAAAGACGATTAATTAATATGTGTACATATAAAAACAATGAATGCATCAATTAACTAGTCAGCACGGGCTTAACTAATATATATATATATATATATATATATATATATATATATATATATATATATATATATATATATACCTGGCCGGACTCGTTTCGGTCATCGAAGTAGTCAGCACGGTCTCCTTCTTGTACCTCCATTGGGTCACCCGAGCCATCATGAACATAGCCCTCTTCTTGTACCGGCATTAATGGGTCACCGGAGCCATCATGAACATAGCCCTCTTCTTCACCCGGTCCTTCCTGACCATCGGTGTCGTTGAGAAACGACGCAACGACATCACTTCCTTGTGCGATTATCTCCCCCAACATCTCTTCTGTTGCTTCGTCTTGGGAGTGCTCCATAGTTTCTGCAAATATTGACAACATGTCAATTATTATTCAAACATGGTACAAATGGATATATATTAGTGGCAAACGTAGAACTAGCTAGCTAATCACAATAAGGAATCATGTTAGTGGCCTCGATGCTGCTTCTCTAGGGTTTGGGGTGGCCTAGACAACGCTTCAAGGGTTTGGGGTGGCCTCGACGACAACGCTCTTTTAACTTGGTAAATTTGGGTGGCCTCGAGAGAGTTTGTCGGGTAGGGGCGCGGAGGGAGGGGGTAGGAGACCAACATCGTTTTTTCTCTAGGGTTTGGGTGTCCTCGAGAGTTTTGGTCGAGCGAGAGGGCCGAGGGGGGTGCTCCCGTGGTATAAGTTATCACGGTCGAGAGTGGATATATATATCGATCGCCCCCTCATGTCGAAGTTATCCGGGAGGGGGTTATATCGACAACGACGCGACATACATATACATGGGAAAATAATGTTATCGGGGAGGGGGTATATCGGTACCCCCCCCCCTTGTGTTAAAGTTCTCGGGAGGGGGTATATCGACAACAACATACCCGATAGAAAATAAGAAGACAAAAGAAGAAATAAAAAGAGGAGAAGAAGAAAGGAATAGAATAGAAGCAATCAAAGAAAAAAAAGAAGAAAAAAAGGAGAAGAAGAAAGGAATAGAGGAGAAAGAAGAAAAAAAAATATATTTTTTTTCTTCTTTCTCCTCTATTCCTTTCTTCTTCTCCTCTTTTTTTCCCTCTTCTTATTTATTTCTCCTCTTCTTCTCCTTTCTTCCTCTTCTTATTTTCCTTTTTCTCCTCTCATTCTTTTTCTTCTTCTTCCTAAATCCTAGCTAGATATTTAAAAAATTTCTAAAAATTAAACTAACCTAAAATGTACTAAATCTAACTTTTGCATATATGAACATATATACACAAAAAACATACAAACATATATACATTTTTATAAAAAAGCAAAAACATCATATTGTATAAAAAATCATATACATATAATCTGAAAAAAACATCATATTCTATAAAAAATCATCATATATATGAACAAAAACAATTATCACATATATTAAGAAAAAAAGGGGAGGGCGCCGCCTGACCAAGGTGAGTCGGGGCAGGGGCGCGGGGTCGGGGCAGGGCGGCGAGCGGCGAC
>NC_041385.1:147906030-147914695 GCF_002162155.2 Triticum dicoccoides
ATTTATAATTACTTATTTATTTTATTTTATGATAATTCTTTTTGCTATTAAAATTTCTAACAAAAAAGTTCTTTATGAATATTCTTTTTGCTTTTAATGATTTTGAATAGAAAATACTTTGATAATTTTAGTTGCATCAATTTTTATATAATTTTAGTTTCAATAATACTAGAAGTTGCTTATAATGTTTTGAACAAAAAATACTTTGATAATTTTAGTTTCATAAATTTTATTTATGTTATTGAAGTTTTTTTTGTTTCTACTTAGCTATGTTATTAAAGTTTATATCATTTTGTTTCAAATTACTTATTTATTTTATTTTATTTTGTTTGTGACTTCATTTGTTATTTTTCATGCATTTACTGATTATTTTGAGCTATAAGACCATGAAATTGAAAAGCATTTGAAATGAACTCTGAAAAGGTTCCAAGTTGGCATGGTATCATCATTTCACCCACATAGCATGTGCAAGAAAGTAGAGAGGCTTACGGCAAAAACTGGATGCACTTCATGTACAAAATAGACAATCTCCTTTGAAGTATCAGGGTTTCATACGGAAACTCGTCTGTTACAAAAGGATTTCATTTTTTTGAACTTATTTGAACCCCTTTGTTTTTCTGTGTTCAAAATGCACTATTCAAAGCCACATCATCAATTTACAACCCTTTCTGACTTCATTTGTTATTTTTCATGCATTTACTGATTATTTTGAGCTATAAGACCATGAAGTTGAAAAGCATTTGAAATGAACTCTGAAACCAAAGTACATACATAGTTCTCGAGAGCATTAAAACCAAAGTACATGCATAGTTCTCATTGAACAACATATAGATCTCCAGAGCATCTAATTAAACCATACATTGAAATTATGTAAAACATTTCAATGCAAAAACAAATGCGATCATAACCACAACCAAGGTAACAACTGATCCAACTGCATAATGATACCAAGCCTCGGTATGAATGGCATATTTTCTAATCTTTTTAATCTTCAACCGCATTGCATCCATCTTGATCTTGTGATCATCGACGACATCCGCAACATGCAACTCCAATATCATCTTCTCCTCCTCAATTTTTCTTATTTTTTCCTTCAAGTAATTGTTTTCTTCTTCAACTAAATTTAACCTCTCAACAATAGGGTCGATCGGAATTTCCGGTTCAACAACCTCCTAGATAAATAAAATCTATGTCACATTGGTCAGCATAATTGTCATAAACAATAAATGAACCAAATAGTTATGAAAAGATAATATATATACTAGATCTGAATCATAGAAAGGACGAGGGCCGACGGGGGCGGATACCAAAACCATCGCACTATATAATAACAAGGAATAATAAAAGTAAGAAAATTAGACAAGTATCTATCTGAAGTCAGAATTTTTTTCTTTCAGAAAAAAGATAAGAACAAGAGGCTCACCACGGTGGTGCCGGCGACGAGATAGGCGCGGGCGATCGACGGCGGTGAAGACGGGGCCGGGATGGGGCGTGATGGACCACTAAGTCTAGACAATTCTCGTTGAAAATGGAGCTCAGAGGTCGAGTTTCGAGAGGAGAAAGCTTAACTAGTGTGGCTCGGGCATTTCATCGAACACCTCATGTGCATAGGAGGTGAACTAGAGCACCCAAATGCCCTCCTCCCGCCGGCTTGACAAAATAGAGCACTGTGGAGAGCTCTGCCGCGGCGATGGGGTATATATAAGCAAGTTATTGGTCCCGGTTCGTGGCATGAACCGGGACTAAAGCCACCCCTTCTGTCCCGGTTCAAGCCACGAACCGGTACCAATGGTTGTGGGCCAGCAGCGAGGACCATTGGTCCCGGTTTGTGGCTCAAACTGGGACAAATGGTTCCACACGAACCGGGACCAATGCCCATGAGGCCCCGGCTGGCCCCCTGGGCTCATGAACCGGGTCTAATACCCCCCATTGGTCCCGGTTCTTGAAGAACCGGGACTAATGGGCTGGCCAGGACCGAATGGTAGCCCTGTTTTCTACTAGTGATGGAATTCATCATGCGTACAAGTCCAATAGTTCATTGTTTTATATTTTCTTCTTTGTACATACATCAAGCAACATTAAATAGCTAACCTTATCCCCTAGGTTAACACCAGATACCCAATCTTATTTGGGCCTCGGCTAACACGAAATATGTAATTTCCTCAAAGGGACATGTAAAATGAAATAAAAGAGATTGCAAACCATGACAATATTAGACAATAGTTGTTCAGCCAAAAAAGACGTATCAATTGTATCAGACAAGTTAAGAAAATGTCGACTTGACAATGCAATTTTTATG
The DNA here is from genome assembly GCF_002162155.2 of Triticum dicoccoides. Lineage (NCBI taxonomy): Eukaryota > Viridiplantae > Streptophyta > Magnoliopsida > Poales > Poaceae > Triticum > Triticum dicoccoides. Next base: position 147,908,330 of record NC_041385.1, read on the forward strand.
AATTAATCCAGTGTGTCATATAGCATGAAATTGCAGTATCATTGTAACAATCCTCGTTTGATCAAATTAGACTTTAAAGAACCGAATTATATGAAAATATACAAAGATGGGCAGACCAGTACGACACGATGTGATGTGATCGTTTCGTGTAGTTTAATTGTTCAGGGCACATGTGCATATGAAGAGGTCAAGTACTGTGTAGCTTAGTGACAGGCAACATGCCTTGTATGAAATAAATTTTCTTCCGCGATGGGTATGCCATGTGTACTTCACATGTGGTCCCAAGCCAAAAGAATGTGCACAAAACTTAAATGGGATGAAATGCCGAGAGTTTTCTTCTAAGTTGGGTAAGCTAGGTAAATTCTTGCTAAGTGGGTGAATAGCTATCACAAATGCACAATTATGGGCGAAAAGATGAATTCACCCTTTGAATTTTGAAACATACAAGTGTGCTACACATTTTATAGCCTAGGTTGTGTTCATATTTCTTTTTTGTGCATGTCCAGAATTTCGTTGTTTTTCTTTCATTTACCATCTTTTCATTCTTTGCACAGTCACTTGGTTAACGTCAAATGAGCAATCTTCTTCGATGAATGTAAACACATACACACACATGCGCGCGCACACACACAAGAGAGAGAGAGAGAGAGAGGAGGGAGGAAGAGAAAGAGAGATTGCATCTTTCTGATATTGATGACATAGTGTACTAGGGTCTGAACAAGAATGCCAAGTACTCCGCTAAATGTATGTACAGATGGCTGGAAAAATCACTTAGTGGTTGTAGCTTTAAGTGGATCTAGGATGCTAAATTTGCTTTGAAATCCAAATTTTCTTGTGGCAAGAATTTCAAAATGTTGTGCTTACTAGACAAGTGATGCAACAAAGAAAGTGGCCCGGTAATCCTTGTTGTTCATTTTGTAGAGAGATCGAATCCTCTCAACATCTTTTCTTTACATGCTCTGTTGTGCGTGTGATTTGGACATCAGTGTGGTTAATGCTTGGGACGAACCTCTGCCCCAACAACTAATGACATTTTTTCTTTCCCTTGGTGCTATAAGTTCCTCCCTAGGGGAGAATGATTCTATATTGTCGGTTTGGCTGCCATCATGTGGGCCACTTGGCTTGCTCGTAATCGAGCGACTTTTGAGCACATACTAACTAACACTCGTTTTGAAATTGTCTTTTCCGCTTGTTCTCTTCTCATGTGTTGGGTAGGTCTTCAAAAGGAGGGCGACGTGAAGCTACTGAGAGAGGAACTGATCTACTTCACGCCAACAAGATGAAGCTGATGGGCATGTGCGCGATGTCCAGAGCTCGATCGGTGGATGCTGAGTGTTGCCTGTGAGTTGTTTTGGCGTTTCACTGTTATGCCTGCACTAACGGACTCGCGGCCTATGCCGACGGCCCCGGGCTGTCGGCATAGGCCGTTTCCCGTCGGCATAGATCTATGCCTACGGCTGCCGTCAGCATATCCCCGTCGGCATAGATCACGTCAGCGTAGTCTTGTCAGACCGTCGGCATAGTATAGCCATCGGCATATGTGCCTATGCCGACGGCCGAGCGCCAGCCGTCGGCATAGTTTAGCCGTCGGCGGTGTTTTTGGCCTGACGACAATGGACGGCGCCGTCAAAAGCGCTGATGATTCAAGGAACGACACATGGCAGAGGTATGTCGACGGCTTTGCCGTCGACATAGATGGAAATATATACCGACTGCAAAGCTGTCGGCATATCTGTTGGAAATATGCCCTAGAGGCAATAATAAAAGCATTATTATTATATTTCCTTGTTCATGATAATTGTCTTTATTCATGCTATAATTGTGTTATCCGGAAATCGTAATACATGTGTGAATAACAGACACCGACATGTCCCTAGTGAGCCTCTAGTTGACTAGCTCGTTGATCAACAGATAGTCATGGTTTCCTGACTATGGACATTGGATGTCATTGATAACGAGATCACATCATTGGGAGAATGATGTGATGGACAAGACCCAATCCTAAACATAGCACAAGATCGTATAGTTCGTTTGCTAGAGTTTTCCAATGTCAAGTATCTTTTCCTTAGACCATGAGATCGTGTAACTCCCGGATACCGTAGGAGTGCTTTGGGTATGCCAAACGTCACAACGTAACTGGGTGACTATAAAGGTAGACTACGGGTATCTCCGAAAGTGTCTGTTGGGTGACATGGATCAAGACTGGGATTTGTCACTCCGTATGAAGGAGAGGTATCACTGGGCCCACTCGGTAATGCATCATCATAATGAGCTCAGAGTGACCAAGTGTCTGGTCACGGGATAATGCATTACGGTACGAGTAAAGTGACTTGCCGGTAACGAGATTGAACGAGGTATTGGGATACCGACGATCGAATCTCGGGCAAGTAACATATCGATAGACAAAGGGAATAGCGTACGGGATTGATTAAATCCTCGACATCGTGGTTCATCCGATGAGATCATCGTGGAGCATGTGGGAGCCAACATGGGTATCCAGATCCCGCTGTTGGTTATTGACCGGAGAGTCGTCTCGGTCATGTCTGCTTGTCTCCCGAACCCGTAGGGTCTACACACTTAAGGTTCGGTGACGCTAGGGTTATGAAGATATGTATATGCAGAAACCCGAATGTTGTTCGGAGTCCCAGATGAGATCCCGGACGTCACGAGGAGTTCCGGAATGGTCCGGAGGTAAAGAATTATATATAGGAAGTGCTATTTCGGGCATCGGGACAAGTTTCGGGGTTATCGGTATTGTACCGGGACCACCGGAAGGGTCCCGGGGGTCCACCAGGTGGGGCCACCTGTCCCGGGGGGCCACATGGGCTGTAGGGGGTGCGCCTTGGCCTATATGGTCCAAGGGAACCAACCCCTATAGGCCCATGCGCCTAGGGTTTCCACCATGGAAGAGTCCATGTGGTGGAAGGCACCCCTAGGTGCCTTGGGGGGGAGGGAAACCTCCCCTTGGCCGCCGCCCCCCCTAGTAGATGCCATCTACTAGGGCCGGCGCCCCCCCTGGCACCCCTATATATAGTGGGGGGGAGAGGAGGGATTTTACACCAGCCCCTGGCGCCTCCACCTCCCCCCCGTTACGCCTCTCCCTCGTAGTCTCGGCGAAGCCCTGCTGCTGTGACGCCCTGCATCCACCACCACGCCGTCGTACTGCTGGATCTTCATCAACCTCTCCTTCCCCCTTGCTGGATCAAGAAGGAGGAGACGTCTCCCGTCCCGTACGTGTGTTGAACGCGGAGGTGTCGTCCGTTCGGCGCTGGTCATCGGTGATTTGGATCACGTCGAGTACGACTACATCATCACCGTTCTTTTGAACGCTTCCGTGCGCGATCTACAAAGGTATGTAGATGCATCTAATCACTCGTTGCTAGATGAACTCCTAGATGATCTTGGTGAAACGAGTAGGAAATTTTTTGTTTTCTGCAACGTTCCCCAACAATATGTCTGCCACGTGTCATCCCCTGGTGTCTCCTGGCGGCAGGGCTATGCCTACGACAAAGCCGTCGGCATAGCCTGCCACATGGCGCGCCCTGGGTAGCCCTGGGCTCTTCTATGCCGACAGCTTTGCCGTAGGCATAGTTTTTTGCCCCTGTTTTCTCTTATTTCAATTCATTTGACAACATTTCAAAGCAGAATAATATGGGATTATGCAGAAATATGACAGTTCATCATTTAAACATACTCAAGTTCATCATTATTATTTAAACATACTCAAGTTCATCATCTAAAGATCATCACCGGTGAAAGTTCATGAACATAAATAGTGCAAGACATGGAACATGAAAGGTATGGCACGATGGCCACATGCACGGGTATCATCATCGACATCATGCAAGACCGCCGCCACCAAGACCACCTCCGCAAATCCACCACCGCCAAAGCCACCATCGCTAATACCACCTCCGCCAAAACCACCAACGCCAAGACCACCTCCGCCAAAACCGCCACCCCGACCACCATCAGTCTACCAGATCAGAGTGACTGGGGTCGACGGAGCAGGAGTCGAGCCACCGGTCCCCTACATGTTTGAGACAAGATTCTATCGGTAAATATGATAGGATAATGTTGAATGAACGAGAACTAGTTTGTCAGTAGTTAGGAAAATGTACTAACCGGACTATCACCGCCTAGTGCCACCCATTCCTCGAACATGGGAATGTGTGGGGGTTCTCCCGCAGGTGGTGGTGGGGGTCCAACTTGTGGTGGCTCCGTGCGGTTAGTCCAAGACGCCAACATAGCATGGATGTTAGTTAAACTAGCAAACTAGAAGGTCAGAAGGAATGAAAGTGCAAATTTTAGCTTGGTTTTAAGAGGGCAAAACTAACCGCCATGACTTGACGGTTGTAATCATCGTTTGCCTTCACTCGTTGCAAGTACTCCGACACCTCAATATGCCTGTGCTCGAGAAAGGCCTGATATGCCTACAAAATTGAGGTTGTTTCTAAGTGGGCAGTGCTAAAAATAAACTAAGAAAGATAGAGACAAAGAAGATGAGGGGAAATACTTACATCATGTTGGCAGACTAAGGGAGGCTGCGAATGCCCCGTACTCTCTAACAGGCTCGGGTTGGTAGCCTGAAGCTATGTGTACGAGATCAATGGAGTGATCAAGCCATCGAAACACGGATACCGGCCATGGGACTTCCCCTGGATGGCCACCACCGCCGTGTCGTCGATCTGAGATTGGCGACCTTAGGAACAGGAATATCCGGATGCAACTTCTGATAGTTCTGAGTGTAAGACTCTAGGTGCTGCTCGGTGTTGCCATAGTACTGGCTCTCGCCGTCCTTGCGATCACTCTGCTCGCGGGCCATCTTCCACGACTCCATGTCTGAGAGCGGACTCTTCAACTTGTCCTCCTGCAACGTCAAACAGAAGTTAGCCATACATAAGAACATGACGGTAAAGAAGAGCAAAATGCATCATGCATATAGATATACCTTCATGGCCTTGAAGCCCCAGTGGTTCCTGTTTCCTTGGCCGTGTGTCCCGTCTTTTCCACGGTTAGCCCGGGCCTTGATGCTCTTGGCAGCAAACTCTGCATCGTCGCCGAGACACCTATCCACCAAACTCGCCCATCCCTCATGCCTTCCATAGCACTAACGATGAACAACCTATGCAAATTTTGGAAGCATGACATGTGAGCACGAAACATATAGTTGACTGCTTGAAACAATGAAAAGTCAGTAATGGTTACCATCATGAACTGCGCCCTGTTCAAGGTAAGTTGTTGCCTCTGCGCTTGAGTTTTGGTCATCTTTTGTTGCAGGTAGATGTGGTAGTACTGCGAGACGGCAACCCAGCACACCTCGTACTGCAACTGGCGAGCTTTCTTCTTTGCAGCCGCAAGTAAGACCACGTCGGTTCTGGGCTTGTGCTCGTCAAGAACTCTATAGAGTTGCTGCAATCATGCATAAACCAGAAGCAAACAAGGCATGAGTTGAGTGATTCAATGATAAACTATGAACGAAACTGAAGACAAGTGATTCAGAAGAGAACTTACCCAAAATTTTGTGATCACGGCCTTAGCGGCCGTCCCGTACTCTGCGTTGCTGCAAGCCTCGTAGTGGGCCCAGCTTGTGGCCAAAACACGCAGCTGCGGGTCCCTGTCTGGCCGCGGGCAAAATAGGCCAGGCCAAAACTCCTTCAACAGGACAGTGATAAGGCCATTCGGTTTATGTGACTTGATGTGAAAATTTAATGCATATTGAATGCATATTTATCGATGCCACCCTTTCGGATGGGGGACCTAGGTTACGCGACTTGATGTGAAAATTTAATCTAGTGACATGGAAAAAAAGTGGACGAGGTCATGGAATTGTTGCTCACCCTCGGATGTAAAGGATGTAGTCGATCAAAGGAGGGACGATCATGGACCAACACCTCCAACGTCGACGGTCACTCCACGAAGATGGAACACCACAAATCCTGTTAATTCCACCAAGTGAAACAAAATTAGGTCATCACCTCACATTAACCATTTGGCACAACATTATGAATCGACATGAAACAACATGTTAAATTGCAAAAAAAATCTTTATTAAGTATTTTAGAAACCAAGTGCCTCGATTTGCTTCTTATGTATGAATCAACATGACCAAAACACTAACTTGACCAATATCCATCCATCTATCACAAACTTGCCCAACGTCTATTCATCTATATTCACAAACTTAGTAAAAACTATCTAGTATGTATCTAAATACCTAATAAAACTACACAAAACAAAAAAAATACATTTTATTCATCTATCTAGCATCCATCTATCTATTCATCTAGCATCCATCCATCTATCTAGCAGCGGCAACAAGGGTTTGTGGGAGGGGGTGCTCACTAGGGCTGGGGGGGCACGGTG
>NC_041385.1:147915195-147917156 GCF_002162155.2 Triticum dicoccoides
GGAGGGTCGGGGTGGAGGCGGGGAGGGGCGAGGGAAGGGGAGGGGCGCGGGTGGAGCGGGCGGCGGGCTGGAGACGGGGAGGGGCGAGGGAAGGGGAGCGGCGCAGGTGGAGCGGGCGGTGGGGAGCGGCGGGAGTGGAGCGGCAGCGGGCGGCGGTCGGCGGACGATGCGGGGATGGAGGAGGCTGCGGGTGTGGGAGAGAACGAGTGGAGGAGGGGTGGCCGCGAGTGGATAAGGTGACCTATGCTGACGGCTTAGCCGTAGGCATATATAAATCAAGCCACGTGGCATATATGCCGACGGCTAAGCCATATGCATAGGAATATTTCTTTTTTCTTGCATCAACACTGTTCTTTTTCTAAAAAAATCTATGTTTCCATGTCACCGATCCGCGTGACACGTCCCCTATGGCCGCAGCTATGCCGACGGCTTGGCCGTCGGCATAGTTATATTTTTCATTTTTTTAATGTTTTTAATAGTTTATATTTTCCTTATTTATGTTTTATAATTTCATATAGATTTTTTAATGTTTTTTATAGTTATATTTTTCCTTTTTATGTTTTTTATCTATTATTATTTCATATAGATTTTAATGTTTTTTTAACCGCTCGGCCATCTCCTCTCCCGGAACCACACAGAGGGTAGGGGAGGGGAGGCGCCGAACTCGAATAGCTTCGTCCGCCGAGGCCGTGGCCTGGTCGCGGCTTTGGGAGCGCATGGCCGCCGCCTCATGTGCTCGATCTGGAGCTTAGTAGGTCAGCTGAGTGAAGGGGGAGGGGGTCGTCAACGGTGGGGGTGGGGGTGGGGCGGCGCGGATCCAAGTCCGTCGGAGGGAGATGGTTCGTGCGGGGACACCTGGGAGCAACATCCGCGCCAAACCGACATCTATATTCCCTCCGTGTAGACTCGACGCGTCCGTTTCCCCCCTCCAGGTGCCGGCGGCGGCGCCGTCTATGAGGAGGGCCACACCCCGAAGACGTGTGCCGCCTATTCGGACATGCCACAACACCACCCCGCATGTATGAAGGGCCGGTGCGATGCTCCGGTGGCATTGCTACCCCCCAAGGCCCCCTTCCCGCCTAACCCTAGAGCGGTTGACCAGGAGATCTAGCCCTTTACTTCCCACGGACGGGCTTTGACCAGTGGACCTCTCCACCCGGTTGTGTCAGGTCAGCACAAAGGGACACCTGGGAGCAACATCCGGGCCAAACCCACATCTATATCCCCTCTGTGTAGACCCGACGCGTCCGTTTCCCCCTCCAGGTGCCGCCGGCGGTGCCGTTCGTGAGGGGGGCCACGCCCCAGAGATGCTTGTCGGGCGTTTGCAACCGCCACAACACTTTCAGACTTGTGAGAAGCCGCGTACGTAAGATTGGCGGCATGCTAGCCAACGGAGGCCGTCGGCCACAGTCGTAGACATGCGAAGGGCAATCCGCATAGAGGGATGTGTTCGGATACTTCTCCATCACCAAAAATTATGAAAAATTGCCATCATTACTATAGCACATGTGCCCACGTCATGTAAAAAACTCATGATTTTATCGCGATCCGAGTATTTAATAATATTCACGCCGCATCGTTACCACAGAACGTCTACTATTGTGTCTTCGCCGTCCGTGAGGGGGGCCACACCCCGGAGACGCGTGCTGCCTCTTCGAACATGCCACAACACCACCCCGCATGTATGAGGGGCCAGTGCGACGCTCCGGTGGCATTGCTACCCCCCAGGGCCCCCGTCTCGCCTAACCTTGGAGCGGTTGACTAGGAGATCTAGCCCTTTGACTTCCCACGGAGGGGCTTTGACTAGTGGACCTCTCCAGCCGGTTGTGCCAGGTCAGCACAGAGGGACACCTGGAAGCAACATCCGGACCAAACCCACAACTACATACCCTCCGTGTAGACCCGACGCGTCCGTTTCCTTCCTCCAGGTGCCGGCGGCGGCGCCGTCCGTGAAGGGGGCC
>NC_041385.1:147917736-147919109 GCF_002162155.2 Triticum dicoccoides
GTGTCGCCTCTTCGGACATGCCACAACACTAACCCGCATGTATGAGGGGCCGATGCGACGCTCCAGTGGCATTGCTAACCCTCCCCCCCAGGGCCCCCGTCCCACCTAACCCTGGAGTGGTTGACCAGGAGATCTAGCCCTATGATTTCCCACGGACGGGCTTTGACCAGTGGACCTCTCCACCTGGTTGTGTTAGGTCAGCATAGAGGGACACCTGCGAGCAACATCCGGGACAAACCCACAGCTACATCCCCTCCGTGTAGACCCGACGCGTCCGTTTCCTCCCTCCAGGTGCCGGCGGCGCCGCCGTCCGTGAGGAGGGCCACATGTAACGCCCCGAGACCGATGTGCCAGGTGTCGTGCAGATATTCGCTGGTGTTGCCTTGTCATTGCTTGTGTGTCATGCATTGCATATCATGTCATCATGTGTATTTCATTTGCATACGTGTTCGTCTCATGCATCCGAGCATTTTCCCCGTTGTCCGTTTTGCATTCCGGCGCTTCGTTCTCCTCCGGTGATCATTTCTACCTTTCTTTCTTGTGTGGGGATTAAACATTTCCGGATTGGGCCGAGACTTGTCAAGCGGCCTCGGTTTACTACCGGTAGACCGCCTGTCAAGTTTCGTACCATTTGGACTTTGTTTGATACTCCAATGGTTAACCGAGGGACCGAGAAGGCCTCGTGTGTGTTGCAGCCCAACACCCCTCAAATTTGGCCCAAAACCCACCTAACTCTGCTCCATCATCTCGGTCGTTCGATCACGATCGCGTGGCCGAAAACCGCACCTCATTTGGAGCTTCCTAGCTCCCTCTATCTATAAAAGAGCACCCCTCCCCGAAATTTCGGATCATTTCGCACTCTAAACCCTAGATCCACTCCTCCCCGCGCCACCGGACGCGTCCGTGCTGCACCGGACATGTCCGCCCCCTCGCGCCACCTCACTCCACCCAATCAGAAGCCGCCACGTCGCCCCGCCGCCGCTCTCCTCCACCCACGGCGTGCCACCTGTCCAGCGCGCCACCTCCCACCGCGTCGGCCCGCGGAGCCCATCGCGGGCCCGCACGGGCCCGGTTGCCGCCGCCGCCGCCCACGGGCGCGTGCCCGCGCCGCAGCCTCGTCGCCTTTCGCCGGAGTTCCGCCGGCCACTGCCTCCCCTACCTGACTTCGCCGGAGAGGCACCGCCGCACCGCGCTGGCCTCCCCGCCGCACCACCTTGCTCCCTGCCGAGCCCCGTCGAGATACGCCGCCATGAGAGCTCCACCACGCCGGAACCCACCTCCAGGAGCGCGGTCGTCAACCACCGCGGCCAGATCCGGGGTCCCCGTGCCCGGATCCGTCCGTTCTCGGCCGTCCCGGCGTCCCCGCGCCATCC
>NC_041385.1:147920509-147926110 GCF_002162155.2 Triticum dicoccoides
CCTCTAACCCACCAATGTCCTAGCAAACCGTTGATTGGCTATGTTACCGCTTTGCTCAGCCCCTCTTATAGCGTTGTTAGTTGCAGGTGAAGATTGAAGTTTGTTCCTTGTTGGAACATGGAGATGTTGTTCCTTGTTGGGATATTTATTTACTTGTTGGGATATCACAATATATCTTATTTAATTAATGCATCTATATACTTGGTAAAGGGTGGAAGGCTCGGCCTTATGCCTGGTGTTTTGTTCCACTCTTGCCGCCCTAGTTTCCGTCATATCGGTGTTATGTTCCCGGATTTTGCGTCCCTTACGCGGTTGGGCTATAATGGGAACCCCTTGACAGTTTGCCTTAAGTAAAGCTTTTCCAGCAATGCCCAACATTGGTTTTACCATTTGCCACCTAGCCTTTTTCCCTTGGGAGTCGCGCATCCCGAGGGTCATCTTTATTTTAACCCCCCCGGGCCAGTGCTTGTCTAAGTGTTGGTCTGAACTAGAGTCCTTTGCAGCGCCACCTTGGGGAAACTTGAGGGTTGGTTTTAGTTGTACGGAGCGCTCATCCGGTGTTGCCCTGAGAACGAGATATGTGCAGCTCCTATCAGGATGTCGGCGCATCGGGCGGTATTGCTGGTTTAGTTTTACCCTATCGAAATGTCTTGTTGTACCGGGATACCGAGTCTGATCGGAATGTCTCGGGTGGAGGTCTATTCCTTCGTTGACCGCGAGAGCTTGTCATGGGCTAAGTTGGGACACCCCTGCAGGGATTTGAACTTTCGAAAGCCGTGCCCGCGGTTATGGGCAGATGGGAATTTGTTAACGTCCGGTTGTAGAAAACCCGAAGTTGACCTTAATAAAAATACATCAACCGCGTGTGTAACCGTGATGGTCTCTTTCCGGCGGGGTCCGGGAAGTGAACATGGTTGTTGGAGTTATGCCTGACGTAGGTTGCTATAGGATCACTTCTTGATCATACTTTTATCGACCGTGCTTTGCCTTCTCTTCTCGCTCTCATTTGCGTATGTTAGCCACCATATATGCTAGTCGCCTGCTGCAGCTCCACCTCATTACTCCATCCTTCCTATAAGCTTAAATAGTCTTGATCTCGCGGGTGCGAGATTGCTGAGTCCCCGTGGCTCACAGATACTTCCAAAACCAGCTTGCAGGTACCGTTGAGTCCGTGCAGATGACGCAACCAAGCTCAGGAGGAGCTCGATGAAGATCTTGTCCTTTATGTTGTTTCCGTTCTAGTTGATCAGTAGTGGAGCCCAGTTGGGGTCGATTGGGGACCTTTGTCGCATTTGGGGTTCTTCTTTTATTTTGGTTCCGTAGTCGGACCTTGAGTGTATTTGGATGATCTAATGCTTTATTCATGTAATTGTGTGAAGTGGCGATTGTAAGCCAACTATGCATCTCTTTCCCTTATTGTATTACATGGGTTGTGTGAAGATTACCTCACTTGCGACATATGCCTTCAATGCGATTATGCCTCTAAGTCGTGCCTCGACACGTGGGAGATATATTCGCATCGAGGGTGTTACAAGTTGGTAATCAGAGCCATCCCCGACCTTAGGAGCCCCCTCTGATTGATTGTTTTTAGCGGCCGAGTTGTGTCTAGAAAAATGTTTTGAGTCCTTTAGGAATTATATATCGGAGAGTTTAGGAATTCTTTTTACTCCCAGTCCCTTCGTCGCTCTGGTGAGGCATCATGACGTAGAGTTTTGACTCTTCTCTTCTCAAATTTCACTAATTTTTTTTAGGATCACGCGGGTATCTTGGAATCGTTCCGATGGTTTTATGATGAGAGCATTGTCTTGGTGCCTCCTGTCAGGGGTTTTGTGGAAGTGTCCCGGGGAGTTGAGCTCTGAGGTGTTGTCGTCATAATTTTATCGTTGCAGTTCTGGAATACCTGAGTTTAGTACGCCGACATCGAAAATCTCTTTTATGCAGTTGTTGGTGAGATAACCCCGATAACCCAGTACTGAGGTGAGTACGGGAGTATCGCCATAACTTGTATAACGGATGCTTTTCGAAGGTTGAGGTAGATGATTTCCGAAGGTTTCTTGGTTATGTGTTGAAGGATGGATACAGCTGGATGTAGGATTTGCTAGTTTGGGTGAGATATTATGCTTCCCCTGTATCCCCAACACCTGATTGCATAACCGGAAAATTTCGGGAGTTTCATAGGTGGGAATCAAGTAGCTCTTAGGATATCTTTCCGACGGATGTATGATATGAAATTGGGGTTCGACGTCTAGTGGTCCGCCTATTCACGGTTGATTTTACAGTGGTCTCGTTGTGTCTTAAAGAGTCCTTGGCTATGCCGACTCGGGGACGCTTCGTATGTCATGTGCACTGCCTTGTACATGATGGTGCTGTACGATCGAGCCCGTGTAGGCCCCACCACGAAAACTTCGGACGAAATCTCTATCATATGTTGTTCCGGCTTATTCTGCAAGCCAAATCCTTTGTTTTGTTTTATTTGTGGCATTCGAGTTGCTTCGAAGTCAAATGTTGATTCCATACCTTTTCCAAATGGTGTTCTCATATTCCTATGTGAATACTAATCCTTCTTGATCATCGAGTCTGTCTTGTCAATCCTTTTTTTTAACCGGTGTGTCTCTCCTCAAGTGGATCCGTTCACGTCAACATTTGCAAGATCATTTATCACTTCTTCTCAACGCTGTTTGTGTCATCCATCTTCAAGTTGCCTTTGTTTTTCCCACCCTCCCTCCCTTTGTTTTTCTCCAAGGACCCAGATTCTTATTCAAGTATCCATTTTATTGGTGGAGATCTCTCCATTCTTTTCCCGTCAATATTCTTATCCGGTGATTCTCACGTATATTCTAACGGAGCTTCAAGTTCGTCACTCTTCACTCGTTTTCTTCTCCGGTGGTTTAAATTCAAGCGTTGTTGATCATATCTTTCTCCTCGTTTTAAATACATTCTCATACCGGTGCACCTCATAATAATTCACTTCTCGCTATTTAATTGTTCCGGAGTGCTGAAGATATTTCGAAGATTTGTGTTTTCACTTTGCATCCATTCAAGCTATTTCGAGGTCCTATCTTATTCAAGTCATTTAATTCAACCGGTAAAATCTCTCCTTTAAATCATTTCAACGGTGCTTCTTTTGAGTGGGCCCTAACCCACAGGTCTTTTCCCAGGATCTTACCTGGCTCTTCTAATTCTCCCGGAGCTATCCTCAAAAATTCTTTTCGAAGTTGTGACATAAGAATGAATTGCCATCAGTCAAATGTCCTCCTCTAAAACCTTTCAAATTCTTTTCATCGTTGGCTAAACCTTTCCATTATTCATTCCGGAGTGCCTCAACAATTCACGGTGGTGTTTCTCGTTGTCATTTGAAGACCGAAGAAGAGTTTCTCTTTAATCTTGCTCTATTCTCTTCAAGATTCATGATGCTAGCTTGTTGCCATCCTCTCATAATTGTTTTCGATTGTGAGAATCTTTTTCACCCATCAGGAGATATTCAAGAGTCTTCTCAGTTTGTCATCCGGAGTCCATCAATTCAGGTTTATTCATTCTCAGCCGTCAGTTATCATTCTCCTATCTTGCCGATGCATCTATCGAATATCCTCTAATCAGTTCTTGATCTCTTTGTTCTCATGTATCTAAATCCTCTCAAGCATCCTCGTTCATTTGCAAATTCTTCCGGTGATTCGTTATCTTTTATTCGTTCTTTTCAATTCTTACGGTGGTTCTTTCAAGATCTCTCTTCCTTGTTCATCATATCAATTCATTTGTTGTTCCAATCCTACCGGTGGTTCGTTGAAGACCTTCTCAAGTTTTGATATATCTATTTTAATCCTGTCTACGAGAATAAGTAGTATGCCAAATCCGTTGATTGTCGTCAATTTAATTGGTGAAGGATACGCATAACATAATTCTTATTCTGGTTTCATCCAAGTGATTAATCCTTTCCTTCAGAGTTTGTTCAGGAGGAATAAATTCTTGGCTGCTTGTTGTTCATCTTTCTTCTGGAGTTCTAAGTTTTCCGCATTATCTCGTCGCGAAGCTCCATCTAAATCATCGCAAGGCTTCACCTTGTGTTTCAACTTCTCTTTCTTTTTATCATCCTTTTATTACCGGAGTTCTTCATGGAGGCTCTACATGGTGGTTCATCAAGGATTCCTTTCATTCTTCAATTGTTCTTCAGGTTTTCTCTCGAAGTTATGACCCGCCAAGCTAATACTCTAAAATAAACATGGTGCTCAACACATGTTTTGTTTTGAGGAGCTCAAGTATTCTTCATCTTGCATTTCGAAGTGCAATTCTTTCAACCGTATTGTTTGAGGTGGTATTATGTCATTCTTGATAATTTGAGTTCATGTTTTCATGATTCACATGTTGTCAAGAATGAGACATTTTAAATCCATCAATCTCTTCTTTGGAGTTATCTTGGGTTATATTTCACCTATAGCCTTCCCTAAGGAATGTTGCTAATTTTGCTGCTTATAAATGACCCAAGTTTTTCTTTTACCCTCCCGGTGAAATATTTTCTCGTCTCCTTGTCTATATCAATACAATTCTTTTCCCGTGAGTGGCAGGTTGTCACCTCATAATTTGAGATGTATTCCATAAGACCATATCAAGCTTATTCTTTTCGTTGTTGGTTTTCCAACAACTCCATTCTAGCTTTTGTTGTAAGCATGCTACCTCGAGACCTTGTTTCCCTTCGTTCACTCCATTCCATTCTTACTTTTGTTCCGGAGGCATTGTGATGTTCATCTTTTCAACCCATCATCTCGTTTTGTCAAAGATCATGTTCTTTTCGTGCTTATCCATTTAACCAGAGTGTCGTGTCCTCTGCTCAAGTTCTTTTCATCTTATCTAGTCTTGTATCACTTTTCAACCGGAGTGCTGTTCAAATTTGGTCTTCCTTGATCCCCTTCCTTAACCGGCGTGTTTTCAATATATATCTTCCCTTCAACCTTAAGGTTTTTCGCAAATGTTCTTTGTCCCTATTTGCTAACAGAGTGTTTTCGACCTTGTTCACCTTCGTTGTATTCTTTTCTCGAATTTGTTCAACCTAGCAAGGTTCTTTGGTTTCACTCATTGGTCAAAGAAGCAATTTAGTTTTACCGCTTCTCTTTCCCTTTCGTTTTCCCTCCGGTGCCATTCTAGATCTCGGGACGAGATCCTCTCGTAGTGGTGGAGTGTTGTAATGCCCCGAGACCGATGTGCCAGGTGTCGTGCAGATATTCGCTGGTGTTGCCTTGTCATTGCTTGTGTGTCATGCATTGCATATCATGTCATCATGTGTATTTCATTTGCATACGTGTTCGTCTCATGCATCCGAGCATTTTCCCCGTTGTCCGTTTTGCATTCCGGCGCTTCGTTCTCCTCCGGTGATCATTTCTACCTTTCTTTCTTGTGTGGGGATTAAACATTTCCGGATTGGGCCGAGACTTGTCAAGCGGCCTTGGTTTACTACCGGTAGACCGCCTGTCAAGTTTCGTACCATTTGGACTTCGTTTGATACTCCAATGGTTAACCGAGGGACCGAGAAGGCCTCGTGTGTGTTGCAGCCCAACACCCCTCCAATTTGGCCCAAAACCCACCTAACTCTGCTCCATCATCTCGGTCGTT